>NC_137939.1:37050244-37092744 GCF_963969265.1 Rhamphochromis sp. 'chilingali'
CTATGCAGAGAAGCAGCGACAGCCTTGCTCCTAAAAGTGTCCGCTCAGCATTGGGGTCATTAACGTGTCACATGTGATCAGACACGCCTACACAGCACCAAAACATCTGCCTGCTCGCTACGAAAGACCACAAAGCCAGCAGTCAGTGTGATTACAGTAGTGTGATTACAGTAGTGTGATTACAGTAGTGTGATTACAGTAGTGTGATTACAGCAATGCCCCAAACCTCTGAGAAAACCTGATTCACGCCAGCACTTCCTCCCTGCACACGTGCAGTGAATCAGAGATGTGTTCAGGCGTCCGTGTCTTTAATGTTAAAAACTGCATACGCAGCCACACCTGCAGTCACACCTGCACACCTGTCCTCTCAGGCTGGGCCCATGCACCGCTGCCTGCTCTCTGGCTGAACTCTGTTAATCTGATGAACCCACAGGCGTGAAGTATTCTGTCTTCCCTCTCTGAAGGTTTGGACCCGCGTTACACATCGAACCTCGATGCAGCGCCGCGCGTTCATGCTCTTCTAACAGCTAGTTACAGCTCCAGTGCCTATGTTTACAACACACACACACACACACACACACACACACACACTGCAGGAGGTGGACTTAGAGACGACACCAACACACACTGACAATGACTCAGCCACACTCAGCCACACTCTTCAGGGTGGGTGGGGGTGAGCTGTGTGGGGTTCTGCACCATTAAATTGTACAACATTATGTTGCAACCTGCAATGCAATTTAAGAACAATGCAACTTTGGTCTTTTATGCATGAGCAACAAAGCCAAGTTGAGGAAACTTGAGCCATAAACACCAAATCACACGTCCGACTTCGACCTGTGACAGCGCTGCAAATAAAGTTTTTTTTAAACACTGTGGAAACGAGTGTGTGTGCCGTCACTCATTCACATGTCACAGGGCATAACGCCGTACTGATGTGCAGCACTTCCTGAAGTGTGTGTAACCTGTTCAACAGCCTTCCCAAGCGACCGGCAGTGGGCGGGGCTCCAAACTGAGCACAGCAGAAATATCCCAAATCTAACAAACAACTTAAATCTTTTTCTTTGAATTAATCTTCTAACAACAATAAACAAAAACTGTCATGGACACGATTGTACAGAGAGTGTCGATAAAGTTTCATTATTGATGGAATTTTGCTTTAAAGCAGAAACGTGTGCAGAAGCAGCTGAAGCAGCGTTAACACACGAGCACGTGTTAGAGACTGCACAACATCACAAT
The DNA here is from genome assembly GCF_963969265.1 of Rhamphochromis sp. 'chilingali'. Taxonomy (NCBI): domain Eukaryota; kingdom Metazoa; phylum Chordata; class Actinopteri; order Cichliformes; family Cichlidae; genus Rhamphochromis; species Rhamphochromis sp. 'chilingali'. The sequence continues at coordinate 37,051,484 of NC_137939.1, forward strand.
CATAGTTTTAGTCTGGACACAGATGGTGGACAGCAGCCCTGACCTCTGCTGTGTGTGAGAGACAATTCAGCTGAACAGGTTTGTATTTCCCTTTCAGATATCGTAATGATAAAAACAGCCTGACAGTAAACAGCAGTTCTTGTCTTGGCCTGTGATCAGACACGCCTACACAGCACCAAAACATCTGCCTGCTCGCTACAAAAGACCACAAAGCCAGCAGTCAGTGTGATTACAGTAGTGTGATTACAGTAGTGTGATTACAGCAATGCCCCAAACCTCTGAGAAAACCTGATTCACGCCAGCACTCTCCCTGCTCTGTCTCATCCCGCTGACAGGGACTAGAAAGAGAGAGCAGATTTCTCCTGTATTGGCTTCCTGTTAAATCCAGAATTCAAAATCCTGCTCCTCACATACAAGGTCTTAAATAATCCAACCCAACTGTATTTATAAAGCACCGTAAACAACAAGCTGACCAAAGTGCTTTCCAACAATAAAGCAGAGATAGCAGTTGAAAACCAAACATCAAGCAGACAAAGAAATGAATATAAACGACAATAAAATAAATACATGAATGAAAAAGATAAAAATAAATCAGTATGTATATAAAATATTAAAACACGAGTAAAATAGACGATAAGATATACACCTCCTCGCCTACAGGGAGGAGGTGGATCGTCTGGCTGAGTGGTGCGACACAAACAACCTGCTGCTTAACACCGAGAAGACCAAGGAGCTCATCGTGGACTACAGGAGGAATGCTGACCCACATCCACCCATCCACATTAAGGGGACGGCTGTGGAGCGTGTGAGCAGCTTCAAGTTCCTGGGAGTCCACATCTCCGAGGATCTCACCTGGACGACCAACTGCTCCAAGCTGGTCAAGAAGGCTCACCAGCGCCTCTTCTTCTTGAGGACTCTGAGGAAGAACCACCTGTCCTCAGACATCCTGGTGAACTTCTATCGCTGCACCATCGAGAGCATCCTGACCAACTGTATAACAGTCTGGTACGGGAACTGCTCTGCCTCGGACCGGAAGGCGTTGCAGAGGGTCGTGAAAACTGCCCAGCGCATCGCCGGAGCACCACTTCCTGCCATAAAAGACATCTACAGGAAGCGGTGTCTGAAAAGGGCTGGGAAAATCATCAAAGACCCCAGTCACCCATCACATGGACTCTTCACCCTCCTGCCCTCTGGGAGGCGCCACAGGAGCCTCCGGACTAAGACCACCAGGTACCGGAACAGCTTCTTCCCCACAGCTGTCAGACTCCTGAACTCTGCCTCCTGACATCTGACCCACGTTAAACTCATGGACTGAACATACACACACCCACAATGGACAACTGTACCCTCAAACACACAATAATAACATGGACTGAACCACCACTCACAACCACTAGCACTTTATATAGCCTCTGTAGAAACTATCTACACCCTCACTTATCTTAACTGCACTACTGTATAGCTCTGTGTAAATAATCATTCTGTACATTCGATAATCTTTAATCCTACAACTGTTTACAACTTGCATAGTTCCCATTTCTGTATAGCTGTATATCCCAGATTCTGTAAAGTTATTTATTTCATATTCTGTATAGTTTTTCATATTTATAGCCTGTACATAGTTTGTACTCACTACAGCCTGTACATACTTAGTTATAGAATATTCACAACATACTTCATACCGTGTACATTATAACATACCATAATAGACCCATTTCTGTAATATACTCACATATCTATATTATTGCTAATATATATTGTAATATATCTATATCACTAAAGCACTTCTGGATGGATGCAAACTGCATTTCGTTGCCCTGTACCTGTGCATGTGCAATGACAATAAAGTTGAATTCTATTCTATTCTATTCAATGAATAAAATTAACAAAATAAAAAGATTAAGAGGGACCAACAACTGACTCTGGTGCTACTCCTGAAAAGCCTTTGAAAAAAGAACTGTGTTTCTAAAAGTGATTTAAACACCTCAAGTGTTGGGCCAGCCTAATATAGAGGGGCAGCTTATTCCATCATTTGGGGGCCACAACAGCGAAAGCTCGGTCCCCCCGGTGTTTCAGTCTCGACATGGGGACAGCAGGGAGTGACTGGTCAGTTGATCTGAGAGACCTTCGTGGAGTGTATCGGTGTCAAAGGTCTGACAGGTAAGAAGGAGCCATTTAAAGCTTTCAAAGCAAACAAAGTTTTAAAATGAATTCTAAGATGGAGCCAGTGTAAGGAGGCAGGAGCAGGGCTAATGTGCTCACGTTTGTGTGTCCCTGTCAGCAGGCGAGCAGCAGCACTCTGGACCATTTGCACGCGTGATAGTGAAGCCTGATCAATACCAGGGTCTCTCCAAAGATCCTCAGGATTTTCTATACAGGCGCTGTGGAGAGCATCCTCACACAGAACATGACATCGTGGTTTGGGAACAGCTGTGTGAAGGACCAAAAAGCTCTCCAGAGAGTGATCCGTACAGCAGAACGCTGCTGCAGGATTGCTCTCCCCCCGCTTCAGGACACCTACACCAGGAGATGCCGGACTAGAGCAGCGCAGATACTGAAGGACCCGTCCCATCCTGGCAACAAACTGTTCCAACTTCTGCAATCTGGTAGAAGGTTCCGCATCATCCGGGCAAGGACAGAGAGACTCAAGAGGAGCTTCTATCCCCAAGCCATCCGTGCCCTAAATACACACACCCGCCCTCTCACATCATCTATAATTGACTGAGACAGGACTCTTCCAGACACTAAACCAAGGCACAATGTACATTTCAATTCCTTTAATTTTAAATATGCTTATATTGTCTATCCTGTAAAATAGTCAGATGTCTATTCATATTAATGTACAGAATTCACCTGCTTGCTGCTACTACTGCACATTCACCCAGTGTATATACTATATGTGTGTGTGTATATATATATATATATATATATATATATATATATATATATATATATATATATATATATATATATATATATATATATATATAATGTTCTTCCTCTACACCCCCCCCCCAATTTTTTTGCACATGTCGAGGAGCGTGTCAGGCTACATTTCACTGTGTGTTATACTTGTATAACTATGCATGTGACAAATAAAGGACCTTGAACCTTGAACCTTGAACCAATATAAAGTCCAATACAATAATCAAGGCGAGTGGTCACAGATGTGTGTAAAAGTCTCTCCAAGTCACAAAAAGGAATAAAAGGTTTGACTTTAGAGAGCTGCCTCAGCTGAAAAAAGCTCTTTCTCACCACTGTATTTACCTGTTTGTCCATTTTAAGATCTGGGTCCATTTTTACTGCAACGTTGGTTCAAGGTTCTTTATTTGTCACATGCATAGTTATACAAGTATAACACACAGTGAAATGTAACCTGACACGCTCCTCGACATGTGCAAAAAAATTGGGGGGGGTGTAGAGGAAAAACATTATACACTCAACAAAAATATAAACGCAACACCTTTGTTACTGCTCCCATTCCCCATGGGATGGACGTAGAGACCTAAAATTCATTCCAGATACACAATATAACCATCCCTCCCAAACAGTGGTCACAAATCAGTCCAAATGTGTGGTAGTGGGCACATCTGCTATATTGAGATAATCCATCCCACCTCACAGGTGTGCCACATCAGGATGCTGATCTGACATCATGAGTAGTGCACAGGTGTACCTCAGACTGCCCACAACAAAAGGCCACCCTGGAATGTACAGTTTTGTCTCACAGCAAAATGCCACAGATGCCACAAGCAATGAGGGAGCGTGCAATTGGCATGCTGACAGCAGGAATGTCAACCAGATCTGTCGCCCGTGCATTGAATGTTCATTTCTCAACCATAAGCCGTCTCCACAGGCGTTTCAGAGAATATGGCAGCACATCCAACCGGCCTCACAACCGCAGACCTCGTGTAACCACACCAGCCCAGGACCTCCACATCCAGCAGGTTCACCTCCAAGATCGTCTGAGACCAGCCACCCAGACAGCTGCTGGAACAATTGGTTTGCACAACCAAACAATTTCTGCACAAACTGTCAGAAACCGTCTCAGGGACGCTCAACTGCATGCCCGTCGTCCTCATCGGGGTCTTGACCTGACTCCAGCTCGTCGCCGTAACAGACTTGTGTGGGCAAATGCTCACATTCGATGGCGTCTGGCACGTTGGAGAGGTGTGCGCTTCACGGATGAATCATGGTTCACATTGTTCAGGGCAGATGGCAGCTGAGAATGTCCCAGTTCTTGCATGGCCAGCATACTCACCGGACATATCACCCATTGAGCATGTTCGGGATGTGCTTGACCGGCGTATACGACAGCGTGTACCAGTTCCCACGAATATCCAACAACCTCGCACAGCCATTGAAGTGGAGCGGACCAACATTCCACAGGCCACAATTGACAATCTGATAGACTCCATGCGACGATGTGTTGCACTGCATGAGGCAAATGGTGGTCACACCAGATACTGACCGGTTCTGGGTCCCCAGACCCCCAATAGCGCAAAAAACTGCACATTCCAGGGTGGCCTTTTGTTGTGGGCAGTCTGAGGTACACCTGTGCACTACTCATGATGTCAGATCAGCATCCTGATGTGGCACACCTGTGAGGTGGGATGGATTATCTCAATATAGCAGATGTGCCCACTACCACACATTTGGACTGATTTGTGACCACTGTTTGGGAGGGATGGTTATATTGTGTATCTGGACTCCAACTTCCTAACTGGCAGACCACAGGCAGTAAGGATGGGCGGACATGTCTCAGCCTCCACCACTCTCAGCACTGGAGCCCCCCAGGGGTGTGTTCTGAGCCCCCTGCTGTACTCTTTGTACACATATGACTGTGTGGCCACTACCAGCTCCACCACCATCATCAAGTTTGCTGACGACACCGTCGTGGTGGGCCTGATCTCTGATAACAACGAGACGGCCTACCTGAAGGAGATTAGGAATCTGGAGAACTGGTGCCAGAGGAACAACCTCCTTCTAAACGTCAGTAAGACAAAGGAGCTGATAGTGGACTTCAGCACTAAGCAGGAGAGGAACTACCAGACCCCCGTCATCAACGAGTGCCCAGTGGAGAGAGTGGACAGCTTCAAATACCTCGGAGTTCACATCACGCAGGACCTGTCATGGTCCTGTCACATCAACACCGTGGTGAAAAAGGCCCGACAGCGTCTCTACCACCTCAGACGCTTGAGAGACTTCCAACTGCCCTCCAAGGTGCTCAGGAACTTTTACTCGTGCACCATAGAGAGCATCCTGGCGGGAAACATCTTAACCTGGTTCGGGAACAGCACCATGCAGGACAGACGAGCTCTACAGAGGGTTGTGCGGTCAGCTGAGCGCACCATCCGCTCCGAGCTCCCTGACCTGCACTCAATCTACAGCAGGCGGTGCTGGACCAAGGCCAGGAAGATGGTGAAGGACCTCAGCCATCCCAACAACAGACTGTTCTCTCTGTTGAGGTCAGGAAAGCGATTCCGCTCCCTGAAGACCAACACAGAGAGACTGAGGAGGAGCTTCTTCCCGCAGGCGATACGGTCTCTCAATCACACCACCACACAGTACTGACCCACACATATGGTTCTTACACACACACTGGACTTTCTGGACTTTGGTTTTGCACAACACTGGTCACTATATTCTTCATTTCCGGTTAATACTTGTACAGCTGCTGTTATTGTGTATATATTTATTTATAGTTCTTCATACATTCTTATATAGTTCTATATTGTGTATTGTGTATTTTGTTGTACAGTTATTTTATTTTCAACTTTAATTTATATATTTTATCTTTATCTTATTCTTCCCAGTTAAATTTACCCTTCATTCTAATTTGTGTTGTACAGTTATTTCATTTTTAACCTTAATTTATATTTTATTCCTTCCTAGTTAAATTTACCCTTTTTAATTTTTCATATTTATTTCCTATCTTATTCATAGCCTTTTCCTTTTTTGTTCTCTTTAGGTCACGAGCAGTTGTCCAAGCATTTCACTACATATCGTACTGTGTATGACTGTGTACGTGACAAATAAAATTTGAATTTGAATTTGAAATTTGAAATTTGAATGAATTTTAGGTCTCTACGTCCATCCCATGGGGAATGGGAGCAAAAACAAAAGTGTTGCGTTTATATTTTTGTTGAGTGTATATATATATGTATATATGTATATATATATATATATATATATATATATATATATATATATATATATATATATATATATATATATATATATATATATATGTATATATATATATATATATACATTGGGTGAATGTGCAGTAGTAGCAGCAAGCAGGTGAATTCTGTACATTAGTATGAATAGACATCTGACAACTGACAACTGGTTGACAACTGGTGACAACTGGTTTGACACATGTGTGAGAGGACCCAAGTCAGATGGTGGGACACCAGGGCCGCTCGGCCCAAAGATAACGACCTCAGTCTTTTTTCATTAAAATGCTCTGATGTCCTTGAGACAGTCTAAAATAGGCCTGAGGGGGTTGGGCTCATTGTGTTTCAGGGGTAGATGCATCTGACAGTCATCCGCATTAAAATGAAATGAGACTTTATGCTTTTTAATAATATGGCCAAGGGGAAGTAAATAAATGCTAAAAGGAAGGGGCCCAAGGATGGATCCTTGAGGTACACCACACGGGAGGAGGGCAGACGATGAATAAAATTTAGTTTCTTTCTTTTCTGCACTCTCTTCAAGCAGCCCGAGTGATGTCGTTCAGCCACGGCTCAGACTTCGATTTAGGCCGCCTGACCTTCAGAGGAGCAACAGCGTCCAGAATGTTTTCACAAGTAGAGAAAAACTTTGCAGTCAGCTCCTCGGTGTGAGCACAGGCTGAAAGCTCTGAATCAACATTAAAGGTGGTAGAAAACTGAGCAGCATTTGATGGTTTAAACATGCGAGAAGCAGTTGGAGGACCACAGGTAGTGATATTACAGGGAAGTTTCAAACAATACAGGCATATGATCAGAAAAGACGGCATCATAAATTTGAAGGTTATAAACAGGTAAACCATGAGACAAAACCAGAGTGTGTCCATGTTTATGTGTGGGACCAGTGACAGACTGCAAAACATTAAGAGCATCAAGTAGATTTAAAAAGTCCTTTGCCAGTGTTTTAGTAGGACAACACACATGAATACTCATATCACCCATAAACTTTGTCATACTTTGGCATTATTTCAGCCAAGAACTCAGAGAAGCCATTAACAAAGTTCCTGTTATATTTAGGTGGACGGTAGATCACCACACAAAGAACAGGATGACTGCTACCAAGCTCAAACATATTCAGTTCAAAACTGGAGAAAGGGACAGGTGAAAAGTATTTTTGTAGACTGTCACTCCTCCACTTCGGCCCGTATTTAAAAGTAGAATGGGAGGCAGAGCCTTCAGTTTTCAGGCCCCTCTTCTGTGGAACCAGCTTCCAGTTTGGATTCAGGAGACAGACACTGTCATGATCGGAGGCAATAAGACGCAGTGTTCTCAAGCACGAACCGCGGTGCGGATTTGACGTCCTGTCATAAGTTGAGCTGGGCTTGCACCGGTTGCTGCAATTGGTGTAGAGCGGTAACTCATTAAGGCTCAGCAGGGGTCAGGCTGTTTGAGAATGTACTTGGCCGTTTGGACAGCTCTTTCAGCAGCTCCATTTGACTGGGGGTAATGAGGGCTCGACGTAGTGTGGGTGAAGCCATAACTCAGTTTGAAGTCTTGGAACTCTGATGATGTGAACTGTGTCCAATTATTACTGACCAGTTCTAACAGGATGCCCCATCTAACGAACATGTGTTTAAGCTTGTTAATGACCTGTCTGCTGGGTGTTGTAGTGAGGGAACAATCTCAATGTCTCTTGAAAAATAGTTAACAACGACAAGAAAGTTCTTACCCTCATGCTCGCACAGATCAGCTGGAATCTTTTGCCAGGGGCCATTGGGCAGAGTAGTAGTCACGAGGGGTTCCCATCGCTGTGTAGGCTTGTGCTCTCTGCAAAAGGTGCATGACCTCACCTTGTGTGTTATTTGAAGTCCAATGTTGGGCCACCAGACTGTTGATCTTGCGTGCGCTCTACATTTAATTAGTCCTTGGTAGGGATGGGTCCTGGTATCCGGTGCCATGATGGCACCGGTTCTGACATAAACGGTAGTAACCAGACCGAAAAGCAGCGCACATTTCGGTGCTTTATTTCCCTGAGATGTCATACACTTTGTATTCTAGCCAATCATTTTACGTTTCCGAGGATAGTAGGCGGGCCCAGGTACGTACGTTCTTTTAGAGCAGAGCTACAGATTAAAAACACCCAAAGCGAAGCGGTCAAAGTCCTGCTGTACTTCACAGCAAAAGATGCAAACTCAGCAGCAACAAGTGCTTTAAGCTGATACTGTGATACTGTCAAAGGAGGTAACACCTCAAATCCGATGAAACACCTGGCGACGCATAGCATTTTTTTTAAAAGCCGAGAAATGCGCCGTATTTGATAGCTTGCTGCGAGACCTCACACCGTGCACATCTACTGCAGGTGTGGTGCCTGTTATTGGACCCGGAGTTAGAACATCCCCCAAAAACATGAAGAGGAGAGTCCTGGCCCCGCCCTGCCAGTGTAGCAGAAATGATGAGGATGATGATGCAGCAGCAGCCGTTCTTCTCTGCGTGAGTAGCTTAATGTTGTTCGTGTGTAATTTACGTTGAGTAGGCTAACCACGTTATTACATTAATGCATGTAAGGTGAACTAGCAAACATCATCATAGCTACATGCGGCTGTCTTCTTGTTTGATGGCAGATACTCCCTTCACCCTGGCCAAAAAGGCTAAAATGACCAAAGAAAAAGTGGGAAACAGTTAAACATGAGAGGTTTTGGACAAAGTTTGTGTTTTTTCCATTGTTTAAGCACTGCTTCCAGCCAAGAGTGATACCATATATGCCCCATAGCTGCAGAAAAGGCTAACATTGATATCTTTTTACAAAAAAACAGCTGAACATGAGAGGTTTTTGGACCAATTTTGTGTTCTCCATTCTTTAAGCACCGGTTTAAGCACCGGCACCGTTTCAAAAGTACCAGTTTGGTACTGGTATCGGATAAAACCTAAACGATGCCCATCCCTAGTCCTTGGTGGCCTTCATGTAATTGGTGAAGGACACTGGGTCTGAGTGCTGTGGGAATTACAATGCGATCGTGGTAGAGCACTAGACCATTGGATTCTGAAAGGTGGCTTCTGGCTGCATAAAAGCCTTGCAGTGGTGAGCTCTTTGCCATTCTCCGAGGCCACTCTTATCTGATGAAGGTGATTGCTTTTTGAAGCTCCGGGTCCCTCTGTGTAGCTCTACGAATTTCCTCCAACTTATGTGACTTGATAGGTTTGCTTGTCACTACGTTGCTCACATATGCCTTGACCTGGCTGTCTGTCTCGCACGGGTAGCATCCGTGCAGTGGACGTCTGGAGAGTGCAGAAAATGTGAAAAAATGAAAAAATGACCTGTTGGATTAACAACAAAGAATATGTTCATGTGTTACACAGGATAAATGTTATGTGTAGCTTCAGTGTTAAAACTGCACAATATGCAAACAAACAGGATTTATTTTTGTTTTTCATTCATGTTTTTACTCTCCCCTCTTGTTTAAATAACCCAAAATGTTTGTTAGGATTAAACTTTTTTAATGTTAAGTGTATTTAGTTCCCATATGTTAAACCAATATAATAATTTTATTCCAATAATTATTTATGTCTTTTAAACTGCTATTTAACATGTTATCAGTGTTTGTCATAAATACTTGTTGGTAAACCAAACCTGTGTAAAATATAAATTCTAAACACTTTAAAACAGTAAGCCAATAAACAAAAACACTTCTTTAAGCAGTTATCTGTGTTTCACACTCAACACGGTCACACATACAGCTCATCTCCAGCGAGATACGGTGCAGCGGTAAAGTTCTAACAGTAGAATCACTAAAGTGTCATGGTGACGTAGTGAAGTCAGTCTTTTAGCTCCAAGACCAGCTCGAGCGCAGCCACGGCCCCTCCAAAGGATCCTTCACCTCAGGAGGGAATCCGGATCCCAGGAAGCGGATTCTGTCCATCTGGACGTTTTCACTGAGAAACGTTTCTTCATCATCCAAGACTGAAGACGTCACTGGGATGAGCGACGAAACGTTTCTCCCATGAAGCCTTTGGGACTTGTAAACAGCACATTAGCACAATGACTAACAATGGGCTGTGAGGTCAGTTTATGATCACTAATGTGCAAATTATAATAACCGCTGATCAGTGGTCATGAGTCACAGAGAGACCGCGGTAAAGTGAGCCGTCATTTGTGAGCCGCGGTCAAGCCAGCCGCCTCCTATCCGCCGCATAAATTTCCTTGCGCTTTTACACCAGTCTTTACGGTAGCGCCTTTTCGCTTTATATCCTGATTGAACACACAAATTACAATGGAACAGCCCAATACAGCCATCGTGACAGTCTGGTTGCATATTCAAAAATTCATTAAAAATCATTCTTAAAAGTTGATGCCAAGCTTTCAACACAATCCTCTTCTCGGACACCTACTTTACCTCTGGGCCAGTTTTTACCCAGATTTACTGTAATATTACTCAGAAATCACAGTAAACTCATATTCAGTGCAATACAGTCAATACACTACAATTATGTTTATTTCAAAAATTCATTAAAAATCATCCTGAGTAGTTGAGGTCCAACTTTCAACACATCCCTCCTCTAGGACACCTACTGTACCTGTGTGCCAAGTTTCAGCCAGATTCACTGTAAAATTACTCAGAAATTAAAGGACATTTATATGCAATTCAATACAGTCAATACACTACAATTATGGAAATTTCAGAAATTCATTAAAAATCATCCATAATAGTTGAGGTCCAACTTTCAACACATCCCTCCTCCGGGAAACCTGCTGTACGTCTGGGCCAAGTTTCAGCCAGATTTACTGTAATATTCTTCAGAAATTGCAGGGAACTCATGTTCAGTTCAAGAAAGGCTGAAAGACGACCACCACTGAACAAGACACACAAGCTGAAACGTCAAGACTGGGCCAAGAAATATCTCAGGACTGGTTTTTCTAAGGTTTTATGGACTGATGAAATGAGAGTGAGTCTTGATGGGCCAGATGGATGGGCCCGTGGCTGGATTGGTAAAGGGCAGAGAGCTCCAGTCCCACTCAGACGCCAGCAAGGTGGAGGTGGAGTACTGGTTTGGGCTGGTATCATCAAAGATGAGCTTGTGGGGCCTTTTCGGGTTGAGGATGGAGTCAAGCTCAACTCCCAGTCCTACTGCCAGTTTCTGGAAGACACCTTCTTCAAGCAGTGGTACAGGAAGAAGTCTGCATCCTTCAAGAAAAACATGATTTCCATGCAGGACAATGCTCCATCACACGCGTCCAAGTACTCCACAGCGTGGCTGCAAGAAAGGGTATAAAAGAAGAAAAACTAATGACATGGCCTCCTTGTTCACCTGATCTGAACCCCATTGAGAACCTGTGGTCCATCATCAAATGTGAGATTTACAAGGAGGGAAAACAGTACACCTCTCTGAACAGTGTCTGGGAGGCTGTGGTTGCTGCTGCACGCAATGTTGATGGTGAACAGATCAAAACACTGACAGAATCCATGGATGGCAGGCTTTTGAGTGTCCTTGCAAAGAAAGGTGGCTATATTGGTCGCTGATTTGTTTTTCTTTTGTTTTTGAATGTCAGAAATGTATATTTGTGAATGTGGAGATGTTATATTGGTGTCACTGGTAAAAATAAATAATTGAAATGGGTATATATTTGTTTTTTGTTAAATTGCCTAATAATTATGCACAGTAATAGTCACCTGCACACACAGATATCCCCCTAAAATAGCTAAAACTACAAACAAACTAAAAACTACTTCCAAACACATTCAGCTTTGATATTAATGAGTTTTTTGGGTTCATTGAGAACATGGTTGTTGTTCAATAATAAAATTATTCCTCAAAAATACAAGCTCTGTACAGGTCTGCTCGAGCTGACCTGAAAAGGGGTCCCACCTGTCCAGCAACAACACATGGCATGGAATAATAGACATCATAAACCACAGAGGCAGAACTGTGAAAACAGAAAACCTGAGTGTGCAGCTAGCAGAGGAAATAAACAGCTTCTTCGCCCGCTTTGAAACACCACAACAGCAGCATTCATCTGCCTCAGCCCTGCTCCCATCCTCATCCTCACCTGGTTCCTGCACCGCTCCATTCACTGTAACGGAGCACGATGTCAGATGTGTGTTCCTAGCAGTGAACCCCAGGAAGGCGTCCAGACGGAATACGTGGTAAAGTGCTAAGACCATGTGCCCACCAGCTCACCCTCATCTCCACCAGAATCTTCAACCTCTCACTGGATGAAGCAGCCATCCCATCCTGTCTAAAATCAGCCACAATCATCCCAGTACCAAAGAAGTCTCCCATCACCAGCCTGAACTATTATTGCCCTGTGGCCCTCACACCGGTAATCATGAAATGCTTTGAGAGACTAGTCCTTCAGCACACCAAGGATTACCTCCCCCCAGAATTCGACCCCCACCAGTTTGCATACCGTGCAAACAGATCCACAGAAGATGCCATCACCCTCCACTCGGTGCTGAGTCACCTAGAACAGCGGCAGAGCTACGCCAGAATGCTCTTTGTGGACTACAGCTCACCCTTCCACCACTCGCCCATTGAGAGCCTACTAACTTACTGCATCACAGTATGGTACAGCAGCTGCACTAAGGCGGATGGAGCCACCCTCCCAGCATGTTTGCAATGAGTAGGAGATGCTCTGTATCTCACTGTACAACTGTATAGTGACAAAGGTATTGGGTTCTTTTCTAAAAATTGCTATAAACAGAGGAACCCAAACTGATGAAAAGTGGCGAATATTTTTTTTCAAATGACTATTTTTAGTGGATGTTTGATATAGAAGCAGAATGACAGAATGTTAAAAGAAGTTACTTTTAGTCGCTCTAAGCTGGGCATTGCGTTCTCTGGCTGTTCAAAGCCATGGAACTTTAGACTTTCCAAGCAAATAATGATGGCCATACTGATGTTCTTTTCAGTACATTTTACTTTATGTTCATTTTCATTTTTATGATGTTTCTATTTTTACATAATTCCTCCCACATAGCAAAATTGGTATGGCCTGGATCTGTCCCACACAATGTGCTTACACATGGCCTGCGTACCGCAAAGAATGACGGCCCTATGGTGGCCCAGATCTGGTTTACCAGAGGTGGCCCACACATGAGCCAGCACAAGGCCAGTTGCAGACACACTGCTGGCCCTGTGCTGGCCCAGAACAGTTTCAGCTCTGGCCCCAGATGTCAGCCTAATGTGTACCTTAGCCATGTAAGCCATGTAATAACAACATGTGCTGGAACATAATAGTGCAAAAGTAACATGACGAAACTCTGTTCAGACAGTGAATGGACTGATTCTTATACAGCGCTTTTTTACTCACCCATATTACTCAAAGTGCTCTATACAACATGTCACATTCACCCAATCAGGCCAAATGTGGCATGCCATCACATAAACAGTGCCATCTTACCATGCCAGAAGTCAGCCAGCAGTGCCGGCTTGACACCAGATCCAGGCAAGACCCGTCTGCTATGTGGGATGACTTGTTCTTTTGGTGTTTTAGTTGTGGATTGTGTTTGGACTGTGTCTCTTGCCCTTTCAGTATTGTTTCCTTGTGCTTCTAAGTGTCCCTTTGTTTCTTTTTAGGTTATGTAGTATGGGTTAGAGATATTTTGTATGTTGTTTTTGTTTAATAAATCCGCCTTTTGGATTATTCCCTGATGTGCCTGAGTTCTGTTATTTAGTGTCACTTTGAAAGGACACACATCCAGCATTGACATATAATTGTTCTTTCAATTTTTGATAAAGATTACAGTGAACTGAGATGTAACTTGGCCCAGAGGTACGGTAGGACGCCCAGAGTAAGAAAGTGTTGAAAGTTGGATCTCAACTATTATGGATGATTTTTAATAAATTTTTGAAATTTCCATAATTGTATTGTATTGGCTGTATTGAATTGCATATAAATGTCCTTTAATTTCTGAGTAATTTTACAGTGAATCTGGCTGAAACCTGGCACACAGGTACAGTAGGTGTCCCAGAGGAGGGATGTGTTGAAAGTTGTACCTCAACTACTCAGGATGATTTTTAATGAATTTCTGACATTTCCATAATTGTATTGACTGTATCGGGCTGTTTCATTGTAATTTGTGTGCGCGCATGTGCGTGCGACTGTTCGCGCGCGCACGTGTGCGCGGGTATAGGCTTTCAATCGGCACATGAAGCGAAAAGGCGCTACCGTAAAGACTGGTGTAAAAGCGCAAGGAAATTTATGCGGCGGATAAGAGGCGGCTGGCTTGACCGCGGCTCACAAATGACGGCTCACTTTACCGCGGTACAGAGAGGTGGGGAACGCTGCAAAGCTTGGCTCTGTGTAGATTCCCTCTACTGCAGGTACAGCTGATACAGACGCGGCAGCGTGGGGAGGAATAAGACACATGATGTTGGAGCAGAGACTGAAGAGAATATGATATCAACAGGATGCTTCAAGGTGTAAACGTACAGATGAGCTCCAAACGCTTCATCCCCCTGCCCTGTTCAGGTTTGAAGTCATCTCAACATTTTGGAGCCTGAATCTGATAGTTGGGATTATAGTGATGACACGGAGGAAAATGTCAAAATAGCAGAAGCAGCGAGCAAAAAGCTGCTCTGAGCGCTTCAACGGCAATAAAACGTTTTCCTTTGATCAGCGAGAAAACTAATAATCATCTTCTACATTTTTAATACAAAGTAAATAAATGTGGTTCTTTACATTTTGGGATAGTTGCCTTGTTTCCTCTTTGTTTGAATCGAGATCTGGAATAATGTGGGCCTGAACTGGCACCAACAAATGTGTTCTGCTGTAACCCGCGAGCTGAGCGCTGATGTGTCGACACCTGTCACTGAAGTAAAACGTCACCACGTCCTGTCCTGCGGTTGGAATGGAGGCGGAGTCAACTGGTTCCGCTGACACCTGCCTACCTGTAAAACCCCGGTGCGTGTGCGTGTGTGTGTGTGTGTGTGAGAGAGAGAGAGAGAGAGAGAGAGAGAGCGCACGAACAGATTGATGACACCCTCTGGGGGCGGGGCTCCCGTGGTTTCTGTAACTAAAGGAAGTCCCTCCGTGGGCTCGCCCAGTACAGTTTCACCGCACCGTTCCCGACATTCTCCGCGCTCCCTGCTCTGCACCTGTCGGACAGGTGTGGCGGGTTGACTGAGCCGAGCTGCGGAGACACACAGCGCGCGCGGAGCCATTCGTGGTCACCTATGGGTGAGTGTCTGCGCAGAGCGTGCCCCTGCCTGCAGTCACTGTGGGAGAGGATTCTCACGGGCAAGAAGGCTCCTCAGCCAGCGGGAGCAGGAGGTGAAGAAGAGGATGGAGGAGGACGGAGAGGGACCTGCAGCGACGGGGAGCAGCCCCAGGCCCCGACGCCGCCCCCGAAGCCCCCGAAGGAGACCGCCTCCGAGGGTAGCTGCATCTACACGGCCATGTGGCCCTTCGAGTCCCGGCACCAGGAGGAGCTGTCCTTCCAGGAGGGAGACCTGTTCAGGGTGGTCAGCCGCAGCGGAGACTGGTGGACGGCGCGGAAGATCGACCGCAACGGGCACGTCGTGGCGCAGGGCATCGTCCCCAACAACTACCTGGCGAGGGCAGAGTCCATCAACGTGCAGCCGTGAGTGCAGCTTCCTCTGACGGCTCCCAGAGAGCAGCTCTGACCTCGGAGCTCCGAGGGCCATCCCGGTGTCCGCGATAGACAGAAGCACGTGAGCGGCGTGTCTGTAGTAGAGCAGGTGTTTAGAGGGAGTAGGACATTTCCAGGATCGTTTCAGGGGTAACACACCTGATCCAGCCCCGAGTGTAGACAGCTCAGGTGTCTCATCTGTGAGCCTCTCCTGTCCAACTCAGAGTTTACACTCAAACCCAACAGGAGCAAGGCTTCAGCACAAAGTGCGGCAGTAAAATCATCCATGATTTGATTTAATGCTGCAGGCAGCTGCAGGGGATTTAATGACCTCCACACTGGGGCACCTTTATTTACACAGCATCATATGATTCATCATAAAGTCAGTACAACAGGAAGACACTCAAGCTTCTAAATGTTTACACTGGAAATGTGACGCAGTGCAGCAGAGTGGTATTTCAAGAATGTACAAGTACATTCAGTGTATACTTTGAAAACGTGTCACAGTAATTTCCTATTAATATGTCACTGAACAGGTAAAGGTGTTGACAGGAAAGCTAGAAGATTTCCAGCTTAAAGGCAGAAATTCATTCACATTCAGAATCACGTTTTTTATTATGTTCACGAGGCTGCTGTGCCTCCAGCTGCAGATGCATAAATCAGGATGTGTACACTGAAAAAAGGGGGCTGGCCAGCTCGTGGATTTATGTAAGCATCGTGTATTTAACACAAGTGCCTCATGCTTTAACGTTAAGTGTAACTATATAGTGTAGAAACTACATAATATGCAGAGCTAGATTAAGTTGTTCATATCATGTTTGAGTGAAGTCAATAATATCGCAATATTAAATCCCGCGACACCGGGATTTCAGTCTCGCGCGCTTTGGTTTGAGGAAGACGTCCGCCTCAGTCAAGTCGAGTAGCCGCCTCTACTTTTTTTGGTTTACCGAAAAAAGGACATTGGGTGGTTGTTACATTACACTCAAAAAATAATTCATTGGATGAACGTAATTTTATCTTGCCACTTATATTCCATCTAAACAAATCATGTTATATTAATCCATCTTGATTGTGTTGTGTCAACACGATATATGTGTGTAGGTTTAACATAATATTAACATTAACATTCAATTAATTTGACTTTTGTTCAATCAACATGTTTGCACCACGTTAGTCTAATTAAATGTATTTAAATCCGTCTTATCTTGTTTAAACACTTTGGCACATCAAAAGTCAGTCTTGTTACACGAACTAGTAAAGTATTTGTTTGTTACACCAATGATAATCTTGTTGAATGAATGAAAGGTAACTTATGTCTGTAGTACATGTTGTATTCATATTACGTAATGTTCAACCAAAAGAAATCAATGGATTTACAGTAACTTCCAATCCACCCATCTTCTTAGCTTTATCTGGGCTGCGGAAGTGATAGGGCAAGAGGGACAGGGTACATCCTGGACAGGTCGCCAGTCAATCATACAGAGACAAACACCATTTGCACTTCAACACCTTTGGGTAATTTAGAATAACCAGTTACCCTTACAACTGCATGACTTTTAACTGTGGAGGAAACCAGAGTACACAGAGAGAACCCACTGCAAACTTCACCACACTGTGGATTTGAACCCAGGCTCTTCTTGCTCTGAGGCAACAGCACGAACCACCATGGCATTAATGTGTCAATGCAGACTTAACAAAAGTAGGAAAGCTATGCTTGATGATGCTTTATGTTGTTGTCCTTGACAAGTTAAACCATAAGAAGTAGTAACAGCATACACGTGGTGTGGTTGTCTTCCTCTTGTAACCCCACTGATTGTCCTGTGGTTTGACATCTAATGTGATCTTGTGAATTTCGTGAGTCGACCTCCAAAATCAAATTGGGTGGTTGTTACATGCATAAGATCCAAACTTGTAATTTGAACTAAATAATTCCATGTTTCTATGGTGAACGTAATTAAATCATGTAGCATCTGCATGAAATTCAGCAACTTAATTTGTTCTTGTTGAGATGACATCATACAATCTAGTAAGAGTGGTTCGTTGCTGGACTCATGAAATTCGCAAAATCACATGAGATGTCAAACTGCAGGAAAATCACTGGAGTTATAAGAGGCAGACAACTACACACCCACCACGTGTTTGCTGCTTACTGTGGTTTAACCTGTCAAGGGCAAAAACGTAAAGAAAATTCTGCATCAAGCCTTGAAATCATAGCTTTCCTACTTCTGATGAGCCTGTATTGGTGGCATGGTGCTTAGTGCTGCTGTCTCCCAGTAAGAAGGTCCTGGTTCAAACCCACAATCTGGCACAAAGGGTTGTTTGTCTCTATGTGATAGACTGGTGAGCTGTCCGGGGTGTACCCTGCCCTGTAACTATCACTTCAGGGTTATTTCCAGCCCCCCTGCAACCAGGATAAAGACCAGGATGGTAGTTGTTGTAGATCCATTCACTTTTTATGGTAACCAGACTCTAGACTTTGTTGAACATTATGTAATATGAAGACAACGTGTAGTATTTAAGTGACCAACTAGTACTGGGTTAAAAGTTATTGAATAGTGTTGAAATAAAATGACATTGTGGAGGATTAAAATATTCCAAGAGCTCAACTTACTCCATCTAAACATGTTTCAATCGCCTTTTATGAACACAAAATTTATTGAATATGAATAAGTTGTGTTGATTTAACTTGTTTGTTTGTTTGCGTGCAACCAATGTCCACTATTAATAATGGATTGCATTTATATAGCGCTTTTCTAGGCACCCAAAGCGCTTTACAATGCCACTATTCATTCACTCTCACATTCATACACTGGTGGAGGCAGCTACGGTTGTAGCCACAGCTGCCCTGGGGCAGACTGACAGAAGCCAGGCTGCCATATCGCGCCATCGGCCCCTCTGGCCAACACCAGTAGGCAAGTAGGGTAAAGTGTCTTGCCCAGGGACACAACGACCAGGACAGAGAGCCCAGGGATCGAACCGGCGACCTTCCGGTTACAGATGCGATTCCCAACCCCCTGAGCCACTATTGAATCAAGTAAATCCAACATGGCCTTTTTTTCAGTGTAACACCTTTATTATCAGCCAGAGTCCACACTGTCCACCTACCTGCCAGGAACTCGCAGCACTGTAAACGCTTCCTTTAACCTTTATCACACATTTATCCTTTATCGCATTAGTAAAACTGAGGTAAGCAGTGAAGCAGAGCGCTGTAAAAAGACACTTTGGGAGTCAAACGGTTGTTTTCTACTGCAGTGAAGTGTGCATGTGCGTCCTGTTTACAGTGGAAGTTTCTGTAAGTTCTGCTTTCCTGTCACTTCTGTGAAAAGATGCAGGCAGTCAGCATGGGGGGTTAAACAGCAGCCCCGCTAATCAGACGCTTTAGGTCACCGGTGTCCTCGAGGGCCGCAGTCCTGAAACGTTTCCATGTGTCCCTGTTGCAGCACACCTGGATACAATTAGTAGGTCATTAGCCCGACTCTACAGAACCGCATGCTGAGGTGCAGTTCAGCCACTTCATTCATGTTACAGCAGCTCATGACTGACTGAACACGGTGCAATAAAAGTACTTTTTTACAAACACTTATATTTAAATTTACTTGAGTAGGGTTCGGGGTTGCCACCTCGGCATGCAGTCAGGTTCCATAGTCTTGGTAATGACCTACTAATTGTATCCAGGTGTGTTGCAGCAGGGACACATGAGCCGTGTCCCAAAACGTCGGCTGCGTCCTTCGAAGGGCCCGCCTTCGCGTTCTATGTGGGCCGGGTCCTTCGAAGACCGAGAAGGCCGGAAGTGCGAGGCTGTGAAATGGGACGGTCCAGCCTTCAGATCTGCGTCACCGCTGTGTGGGTGGAGTTTAATAAACTCGCCGTCTGCTCCGTGCTGTCTAAAATATAACAGGACACTGGAGGAAACTCTCGACCGTCTCACTCTTCTGTTTAATCAGTTTTCTGTTTGACGTTTATTCAGCTGTGTGAAAATCCCGGAGGAACCCACCCGATGGATTAATAAAGTTTTATTTAATCTAATAATCTAATAACTTTGATCTCAGCCAAACCGATTTACTCCGGAACAAACAAAACACTGAAAAAAGGCAAACAATTACATTTTTAATTTCTCCGAGTGACGTATATCATGTTTAACCTGAGTAGCGAAAGACAGCGGGGGTCTGAAAACGATGAAGCCGGGAGTCCGCTGCTCTCGCCGGCTGGAGTGACCATTGAACCCCCCGGCTCGCTATCGAGCGGGTGGGTAACAGACGTCTCCAAAGACGTCGGCGCACACTTTTGCAAATATGCGATGTCTTGATAAACTGAGCAGATATTTGATGTTTACACAGCTACTTTCTCCCCTTAATATATGTTAAAAGTTTATTTTGCGGCCAGAAAGATTAATGAGAATAATTTTAAAACTTAGTAGCGCCGCCATTGTTGGAAACTGGAATTTGGGTGAGGTGTGAGGACACACCTGACCCATCCTTCAAATTCAGGGAAAAGGAGGACGCATTTGAAATAGTCGACAACTTGGGACAGCCTTCGTCGCCTGGCTGTGACGTAATCGGCCTTCAAATGCGGCCTCCGGAGGATGCAGCCGACGTGTTGGGACAGCTTTGGAAAAGCTTCAGGACAGCGGCCCTCGAGGACTGGATTTTGACAGCTCTGCTTTAGATGAAAAAATGAACAGTTCACATTATGAAGGTTAAATGTTATTAATGCTCAGCTTTTTAACATTTGATATGAATATTTGGATGCTGTTTATCATGTTTTTGACCTTTTAAAAAACACAAAAACTGAAGCTTCAAAGGCTGCAGTTTCTGTAACGTCCAGCAGGGGCTCCAGCGAGTCTCTCATGTTAACACTTTGCAGCAGAAACAAACATGTTTGCAGCCTGATGCACAAACTTGTTGGTCCCTGGAGATATTTTGTTCTTCGAGTTTGCATTAATGAGGCGTGGCCTCATTGACTGACAGGTGGAGGTGACACAGGCGGCTGTAGCTGTTAGCTGTCTGCTAGGCTTTTAGTCGGACCTCTGAGTTATTAATGACATCATGTGACCAGTATTATGGCTGCTGTGAGGTTACAGTACTAACAGCACATCCAAGAAGGCGGAGCTCCAAGTTTGCAGAGTGAAATTCTAGTATTTTGATTGGATGTTATGGATCAGCAGGTGTCCGAGTGATGCTCCCATAGAGTCTGTGCTGCCCCAGATAGCATCAGCTGATAACCTAGCGCTCCACCCACTCATCCAAACGTGTTCACCTTTGGAAATGGACTGAGACTTCAAAATGTGAACGTATAAACAAGTTACATCCATCTTCTATTTACAGTGTGATAAAACCCCAGCGAGCTGCTCGTCTTTATAACGTCGCACTTTGTGCTGCTCGTTTATTTTTGTGGTTGCGGCAGCTTTATTGATCCTGACTGAGCCGTACGCTGTGAGCACCATGAGAAATGTCACAGCTTTACATCACACCAGCCCGTGTTTGTGTTTCAGCTGTGATGCAAACTGGGACGCACACACCGACGGTCAGCTCACCACTTCTCGTTTTGCCGTTCTCACTCACAGTTTATTGCTTCAGCAGAATGGGAAGTGTGCAAAGTGTGGCTATTCCCGTATGTCACCAGCTGCTCCGTTTAATTATAGAGCTTCTCTGCTCTCCCAATAAACCCTCAGTACTGACTTTACCATCACTATATCCTGCAAGGGCACAAAGCAAAGATGTGCGACCTTTAAAACCTGAAACTGTCACACGGCTCTCAGATTAAATAATGTTTCACAGCCAAAGCTTAGAGCCGTGAGGTCAAACAGCATGCAGTCCAAACCAGAGTGTGAAAGGAACACAACATGTGGACATGAATAGATAATTTTGTTTAAAGCATGAACGGCATGTGTACAAATTTAGGTTATCATTCCTCGGCAAAGCCTTCCAGCTCGCAGCTGAGCAGCATATTTTCACTCATGTGGTTTATTTGGTTTTTCCTAGCAGAGCTGCAGCCAAACATCAGTTTCATTATTGATTCATGTCCTGGTTATTTTAATCAGACTCAGAACAAATCAAATAAAAAATGTCTCGCTTGAATCTCGGAAAGTTTCGGTCCAAACCTAAAGGCCGATTCTCACCTCAGAAAGTACTGTTCGCTTTTCTGGCTGACTGAACAGAAAGCAGAGGCCATTCAAACTGGATCAGCTTTGGCTCAGATCCATTAAAGGTTCCAGTAAATGATCGTGGTGAACTCTTTCCCAACACTGAGAAACTGGAAGAAGCTAAATTGAATGCAGCCAGTGGCAAAATGTTTAGAAATCAAATCCTAGCTGATATCAAACACTGTTCAATGTGAGGGCCCGTCAGTGGCCCAGGCAGCTGTTACACGATCAGCAATCATCCTTCTGCTGGAGTGTCTGTGCAGCTCAAACGCAGGCTCTGTCACATGACCCTGCTGTATGCCATGTATGTTGTCCAGCAGCTCAGGGAGCAGTGTGTACACCGTATACCTGTGGGTCGGTAAAGCTCACCTGGACATGATAGAATAGAATAATCCTTTAATTGTCCCACAAGTGGAAATTTGGTTGCAAAAAAACACATACAAACAGGACAGGACACCGGTATTTACCAAAGCAGAGTACTGCACAGTTATTAAGATTAAATTACAGATAAGTGGCAAACCCAGGTTGTAGTGTGCAAACAGAGCAGGATACTGAACGATGTTTAAATAGTTAAGAATATCTAGAATCATTAGAAGAGTGCAGATTGTGTGATTGTACCTGTGCATTAAAAAGTAGACATGTAACTTCCAAAAAGTTGGCGTATATAAACTGAGAAAAGTAATGTGCAAGTTGTAACAGTAGAAGTTGTTTGGTTGGTGGAAATTGCAGCGCTGACGTAAACATCTGTGTTTGCTGGGAGCAGTTTTGATTGACGATGCTATCGAGCTCAAAGTTACAGTTAGCTGTTACTGTAGAAAGTTAATGTCAGTTACTCGCCTTAGCTCGCTGCCATCACAGCATTTACTGATGGGGAAAAATCAGCACGCACACTCATCTCTGTGCTTGGCATGTTAGACCGGGGCAGCGTTCGATAAGTGGAGAGTCCTCTTCACACACTGAGGTTAATTATGGAGTTCCACAGGGTTCAGTGCTAGGACCGGTTCGGTTTACTAGGGCTGCCACGATTAGTCGACTATCAAAATTTAATTTAATAGTCGACGCGTCGTTTGAAGCTTTGTAAGATCCTGAAAGACGCAGGAATAAGCAATAAGATTTAAGAGTGTAAGACAGAAGATGGCAGCACTGCATGTACAAGGACCAGCTGCCATTAAACACTGAAGAAGAAGGAGCTGTCTCCAGTATCGTCCGGTCTCAGACGAGCGCGGTCGTTTTATTTTGTAAAGCTGTTTACTTTAAGAACACGGGGTGCTGTTGGAGGAGGTGCTCAGTCTCTACAATCCAGCTCATAGCGATGCCTCTTTAAGACCACCGAACTCTACGTTACAACCCAAACATAGTTTTACTCAAACTCTGTTTTCCTGAATCTTTCGAATAATAAGAAGGTAATAATAAACACCAGAGTCCGGTCCAAACAGTAAACTGACACACCTCATCTCAAGTGTTTACATCCTGCAGGAGTTTAAAATTTATTGTTGTGTAAATTTTTAACTCAGTCAAGTGAGAAACTAAGGCCACCTCTCCACGCCCACAGCATGAAGCAGAGGTTTCTGCAGTGTGCAGGTCTGAAACATTCAGATGTGTTAACACAACAGTCCTCACAGGAGTAGGTTAAAGGGCATGACAACACAGTTGGAAACAAACTGAATGACTGTAGCTGTTTGGAAGTGCTGCAGGAGCACGGCTTAGGTTTGTAAAGCTGCATCTGTACAAAGGAGGAACCCAAACACCACCTCGGCGGACCGTGGACTCCTCTGTACCACTGTGTGCTGGAGTCAGTGTGAGGCCGTCTGTCCCACAGCCTGGACCAAACTGGCTCATCAGCAGGACAACGATCCAAGCGCAGCAGCAAATCTCCAACTGAACGGCTGCGACGGTCCGAAGTGCAGAGCTCAGAGAGCTGTGCATGAACGAATGCTGCAGACCTCAATGAGCTGAAACAGGAGTGTCTTTGTCTGCACTCTTTATTACCACAGAGTCAAATCTGCAACCGTAAAAATGAAAAGATGCAAATGATGCAAACAAAGCCGTCGGAAACTGTTGTCACTGTGGTTGGACGTGGACGGTAGTTCTGACTGTTTACTTCTGTTCATTGTTATGGTCGCAGATTTGAACCTGTGACGACAGACTGCAGAGGAATCATGCATCCTCTCCTCTTTAAAGACATGTTTTAATTGACTGAGCTTTCAGCCTCAGGTCACTGCCGCAGGTTTAATGAGAGCCCAATGTTAGCTAGCATCTGTCCGTGCTGTACAACATCAGGCGGAAGGTTTGAACCTGCACAGCGAGCTCCTGATAATTATCTTTCTGTCTCGATCCAGATGGTTTTATGGGAAGCTGAGCCGCTTCGAGGCCCAAAATCACCTGATGGCCCCAGGAAACGAAGAGGGAGCCTTCCTCGTCCGGCAGAGCGAGAAAGACGACATCGGATACGTCCTGTCAGGTAAGTGGACAGGGAGGGCCTTTACAAGCACGAGGAGGGGCTACAGAAAACCCCAACAGAGGCTCTAACGAATCCTCCTCATGTCAGCACTGAGATGATGCAGTGAACATGTGCTCCAAAGGTGGATACTGTCGACAGGTAACAGGTTGAATCAGCCAATAAAAACCAGGCCTAGCAGAGACAGCGTTAAACGGGCTGTGATTTTGACACTTTTTCACCTGAGCCAGGTGAGTCTCTGGGTTCATCAGGGAGCTGATTGGTTAATCGTTTCTGCAGCCGGCGCTGCAGTGTTCATTATAACTGAGATTATCACTGAGAGCTGTGCTTTTTCCACTGATGTTTAGTTTCTGTTTTCTGAGGTCATGACAGCAGAAATAAAAAATAACCGTAGCAATAAAAATGAGGTCTCGTGTCCTGTTGAGACTCGTCTCTGACTCCGTCCGTCTTCCTGTAGTGCGATCCGGCAGCCGCGTGAAGCACTTCAAGATCCACCAAGGAGATGATGGTTTCCACATCGAGCCCAAGCATCATTTCAGCTCGCTGATCGACGTGGTCGACTTTTACTGCGCCAACAGCCTCAACACCACCGGCCAGCTGGGCAAGCCCTGCAAGAAGGTGAGTCTTCATACCGCCATCATTTATTCGCTCCTCTTGTCTGTGTGACGGGGCCGCTGGCCGGGAGCAGCCTTTAGTTTTGCATGGATGTGAATGTCTGAGGTGCACGCTTCTGTTTCCTCCATCAGAAAAGGCCAGAAACCCAGGATTTGAACCACTTCACGGTGGACGAGTGGGAGCTCCCGAAGGAGGAGTTCACGCTGGAGGAGGAGCTGGGCAGCGGCTTCTTTGCTGATGTTTACCGCGGCCGCTGGAAAAACCACATCAGCGTCGCCATCAAGATCCTGAAAAGCGGTATTTTATTTTCTGCTGCTCACAAACACAAGTCTGCTCAAACGCTTTCAAGCCGTCATTAGCCCCGCCCCCCGCCTTTCATTCAGTGCTGTAACATGACTGAAAACATTAAACACGGCTGTGGAAACACTGAGGACAGCACGCTGACCCTCATGCAGACAGCACATTACAAACGAAACACACGGTGAAGAATTTTATTTCTGTCATGAGGAAGTGAGAGTTTTCCTTCCTCCGGAAACAGCAGCACCTCCGGCCAATAAGACATCATAAGGATGGAGAGAAACTCAAAGACAAATGTGAACACATGCTGAACGATGCCTCTGATGCTTTCACAGACACACAAGTTGGTTTTGTTTTTTGTCCATCCAACAACCCAAAACCCACAGAAAATTACACTCAGGTGGACATAAAAGACAAAAAAGTCATCAAATAGTCTGCGGCTCCAGAAATGCGTCTTCTTCCAGCTGTAGATCCCTCCCTCGATGTGATTGGACCACAGGCCCGGTCTCGTTCCTGGGCATCGGATAAATGTGCGTCACGCCGCAGTCGGAGCCTCTGAACCTGCAGGGTTACCGTAGTGCCCGCATCTCACCTGCAAGGCCAAGAGTAACAATGTAGTGTGGCCAAAATAGGAAGAAAGTGGGAAAGGGCCCCAGCGTGGAAACTCACCCGGCGTGTGAATAATGGCGGCGTACAGGCTGAAAGAGACGGAATTACAGGCTGCCGCAATAAAAACGCGTCACCTGACTTTAAACGTGATCCGAAGGTCAGCCTGATCAGCTCAACGCGGGGCGCAAGGACACCCGACGCAGGTTTACACGTGAGGGCATGAGCGCGGGAGCATGAGCGCGGGAGCATGAGCGCGGGAGCAGGAGCGCGGGAGCAGGAGCGCGGGAGCAGGCTCCCGCTTGAGTTATAAAGTGTGAAACGTCTGGCATGAGTGACTCCGGGCAGGTTTTGAGCTGCAGGTGAACTTCTCAGCACGTTAGAAATGTTCTTGTTCTGGAACCTGCAGCTGATGTTTCAGGTTAAAACACTGAAACAAAGATGATAGAAATATGCAAAGTTATGGTGACATTAGACGCTTGAGTCTTGTCATGCATCCGTTTCTAAACCAGCTCCGTGCCGTGAAGCAGGGGCTGCAGGAGATGAGGACGGGCCGGCCTGTGATTGGTCAGCTGACAGTGAGAGGCACTTCAGGGCGACATCGACGAGCCACTCGAGCTCTTTCCGAGGATCGGTTCAAACAGCATCACAAAGAAAGAGGCGCTCGCACGCTCCGCAGGTTTGCATATGCAAGCGATGCTGCGGGAGACCAGCGCCACGTTTCTAAAGCAGAGCTCGTGTTTGGTGTTTGGTCTCCATGATAAGCTGGGCAAACTATCCAATAGTACTTTCCATGGAAACAACCGGCTGTTTCCCGCTGTTGTCTGCTTTGCATACGGTACATTTAAATGTTTGAGCCCTACAGCAACGATACAGTAAGGGTCAGGCTCTCAGGACTTTAATTTGAGATGCTGCTCAGTGAGGCTTTCAAAGCTCAGCTTCAAAATCAGGAAAGAGAAATCTTCCTGAAACATCCGGCTCAGGCGGAGCCGAGCATTTCTCAGAGAGGGGTCTCCGAAATCTCAGCGCGCCTCCCTCTAAATGTCTTCGTATACCCCAGTCATTAACTGGTCCTTCAGTAACATGCTGAATGATCCACCAGCGTCGTGCTGATCATCTTTTTAATACAGTCTTTGTTATTATCCAACAACAATCTAGACAAGAGGCACATTTCTCTTTATAATTACAGTGTCATGTTTTCCACCTTTGAGTACAGTTGTTGTGCCTTTCAGGTCATTTCTCTCACCCGTCTTCCTCTTTTCTCGTCTGTCTGTTTTCGCCTTTTTATTTCTGTCCTGCTCTCAGACTCGGAGCTGAACCACAAAGAGTTTCACGGGGAAGTTCAGATCCTAAAGCGCCTGCGCCACCGTCACCTCATCTCGCTGTTCGCCGTGTGCACGGCGACCATGCCGTACTACATCATCACCGAGCTGATGGAGAAGGGCAGCCTGCTCAAGTTCCTCAGAAGTAAACCTCAGCTTTGTTTCCAGTGAAAGATCAGAGTTCAGTGTGCTGTGTAACGTTGGACAGCGAGGGCTTTGATTATGGTTACAGCCTCAGCATCGAGCTCAGCGGGCGGTCAGCAGGGGGCGCTCTCTGTCTGTTCTCAGGGAAACAAACAGCTGTCAAACTGCCAGCTGCTGCAAAGCCTCGGAAACGTGCCAGATAGTTACACACGTATATTTATATTCAGCAAAGTCACAAACGTATGGGAGGGAGATATTTCAGAGATGGATTTTATATCTCAGATATAGATTTCACATATCTGAGATCAATTTTATATTCCTGAGACATCATGTTTGTGATCTGGTCCCAGTTTCTGGGTTACAGCTCCTGACCCTCCTCTTACCGCTGGAACCATCTGTCCATCTTCCACATCTGTCCCAGCGGCGGTCACCGTGTCTGGTTGGTCGTCCAGCAGCTGTGTGTCACGAAGTCCCCCAGAACCTTAGCCTTGTTATCCTCCACCACCTTTGGTGATATCTCCCACCTAGATTTTTTTTTTAATGCTGTCGGCGTTAATCTCATTAAAATCTCCTTAACGCTGTAACTGCATTTTTATATCTATTTTTTTATTTCTTCTGTTTAGAATGAAACTTAGTGCAACTCTTTTCTGCTTACATTTCATTATGATCATAACAGCTAGTTTCCCCACACGCAGACAGCGATATTAAATCATTATCTGTCAGGAAATCGCAGCTGAGCATCAACATACAAACACATGATCAATTTTCACTTAAATCTGAGAAACGATTTCCAACCTGTGAAATCCGACCCTCAGGGGAGCTCGTGAATGCAGCACCGAGCTCCTGTAACAGCTGCTGAGTGGATGAAATCTGGAGCAGGTACTGATGGTGGTTTGGAGTTTCTGGTGTTCAGTGGAGCAGCTCCATCTGCTGATCCAGAGACGTTCAGGTGGAGAATTAGAACCATCGAGTTCCAGAACCCGTGGTCGGGCTTCTGGAACTCGATGGACCTCCATGACTGGGTGGAGAGGCGCTTCTGTTCAACAGGTGGGCTTGACGAGTGGGAGACAGTCAGACTGTGTGTGGGGAGGGAAGGGGCCACTGTCCACTGAATCAGCAGCAGGAGATGGGTGTTCGATAAACTCAGACCTTTTACTTACCGGCGCACTCACTTCATCTGCATCGTTCTCTCACTCAGGTCCAGAGGGCCAAATACAAGACGTCGCATCCCTCGTTGACATGGGAGGCCAGGTGGCTGATGGGATGTCATATCTGGAGGAGATGAACAGCATCCACAGAGATCTGGCGGCTCGAAACGTCCTGGTGGGACATGACTACATCTGCAAGGTGGCCGACTTCGGCCTGGCCAGAGTCATCAAGGTAAGCGGAGGAGGAGCTGTCGATCTCTAAGTGGAGCACGGCTCAGCTCTGACGGCAGAGTCTTGTTTTTCCCTTCAGGAGCCGTTTTACATCTCAGAAGACAAAAAGATTCCCTACAAGTGGAGCGCTCCCGAGGCCATCAGCCACGGGAAGTTCTCCATCAAGTCCGACGTCTGGTCTTTTGGCATTCTGCTCTACGAGATCATCACCCGTGGAGGAGTTCCTTACCCAGGTTAGTCCACGAGAGAGATTCATTCAATTACTGATGTCTTGATCGTCACGTGTGTGTCTTTAGCTTTATCACAATAATCGTGATTATCCCAAAAGCTTGACTCTGCTCATCTGGATGCAGCGAACACGTCAGACTAACTTCTGCTAACTTGAGTAACCTTTAAATCCTCTCAGGGACGCCTGCACGTTAAACTTTACTGTAACAGCTGAGCGAGCGCCGCGGCTGCATCGCTGTGTTTCAGGAGCTGAAGGAGCGCTTGGTGAAAAACGGTGGCCTCCCCCCAACCTCGCAGCTCGTGCAGTATTTATTAACACGTGCAGCCCTCTAGCTGCACACTCTGCTCATGTCACAGTCCACGTGTGCTTGAATGCGATTGGCCGGTTTGCACAAGGAAAAGAGATAAGTGAGTTCCTTAAACGTGCATAAATGTGGACTTTATGAATCTCTGCAGTAACCAGAATAAATAACCAGAGCGAGCCAGCTGACCACTCCCACTATCTGACTTTCATACTGTCTACGTATTCAGAATTACAGCCTTCACATACATATGAGGCACTTACAGCTTTTCCAAAGCTACATAAATCCAGCAGATCTCCACATGAAAAACATTTAAGCTGTGATTAAAAACTGCTCTCAGATCAGTTTCAGTCCCACTGCAGGACTCCCGTCAGTCTGAGGACTGAGCCCAGTTCTGATGATCTATCAGACACAGAGGAGCACAGAGAAGTGCTGGTATCCTGAAGTTTGATCTGAAAACTTCACCAAACGGTGCATTCTGGGTAAACCCGTTTTTATGCGGGATCAGAGTCCAGGTGCACTTCTTTGTGAGGTTTGTCTGATTTCGTGTTGGCGTGTCACTGTGTGATGGAGATGCACTGCACACTAAGGTGAGGGTTTACAGAGCTGCTGCCCGACACAGCTCAGCTGCTCTGCAGATATTTGAGCTAACACAAAGCACTCTTCATCACTTGTCCTCCTCTCCTCCCTCAGCTTACAGTAACCAGGAAGTGTACCAGCAGGTAACCCTGGGATACAGGATGCCCAAACCGCCCAACTGCCCAGACTTTCTCTATGAAATCATGAAGCGGTGCTGGAGCACCGAGCCGGCCGACCGGCCCGACTTCAGGGTACTAAGGGTCAAACTGGAGTGCAGCTCGTATGAGTTAGAGACGGCACAACCCTGAACTGCTGCAGTACAGATGGAGCGCCACAGGGGGGCAGCAGAGAGGCAGCAGAGAGGCAGACACAGAGCAGCGACTGCAGAGCTCTTCAGTGAGGACGCGCTTCAAAGAGCAGAACCACCGAGAGTCCGCAAAGACTGCAGCTGACTCACACCACCACCACCATCTTCACCAACATCACCATCATCATCACCAACACCATCACCAACATCACCAACACCATCACCACCACCACTACCAACATCACCACCACCAACATCATCACCATCATCACCATCTTCACCAACATTATCACCAACACCATCATCACCAACATCACCACCAACATCATCACCAACACCACCATCATCACCACCACCACCATCACCACCACCAACATCATCACCATCTTCACCACCACCATCATCACCATCTTCACCAACATTATCACCAACACCATCATCACCAACATCACCACCACCACCACCACCACCATCACCACCACCAACATCATCACCATCTTCACCACCACCATCATCACCATCTTCACCAACATTATCACCAACACCATCATCACCAACATCACCACCAACATCATCACCAACACCACCACCACCACCATCACCACCATTATCATCACCACCACCAACATCATCACCATCTTCACCAACATTATCACCAACACCATCACCAACATCATCACCATCTTCACCAACATTATCACCAACACCATCACCACCAACATCATCACCATCTTCATCACCACCACCATCATCACCATCTTCACCAACATTATCACCAACACCATCATCACCATCACCACCACCACCATCATCACCACCACCACCATCACCACCATCATCACCATCTTCACCAACATTATCACCAACACCATCACCACCAACATCATCACCATCTTCATCACCACCACCATCATCACCATCTTCACCAACATTATCACCAACACCATCATCACCATCACCACCACCACCATCATCACCATCACCACCATCATCACCATCTTCACCAACACCACCATCACCACCATCATCACCATCTTCACCAACATTATCACCAACACCATCATCACCACCACCACCATCACCAACATCATCACCATCACCACCACCATCTTCACCACCATCTTCACCAACATTATCAACACCACCACCACCAACATCATCACCATCTTCACCACCACCATCATCACCATCTTCACCAACGTTATCACCACCACCACCACCACCACCACCAACATCACCATCACCACCATCTTCACCACCATCTTCACCAACATTATCAACACCACCAACATCATCACCATCTTCACCACCACCATCATCACCATCTTCACCAACATTATCACCAACACCATCATCACCAACATCACCACCAACATCATCACCAACACCACCACCACCACCATTATCATCACCACCACCAACATCATCACCATCTTCACCAACATTATCACCAACACCATCACCACCAACATCATCACCATCTTCATCACCACCACCATCATCACCATCTTCACCAACATTATCACCAACACCATCATCACCATCACCACCACCACCATCATCACCACCACCACCATCACCATCTTCACCAACATTATCACCAACACCATCACCACCAACATCATCACCATCTTCATCACCACCACTATCATCACCATCTTCACCAACATTATCACCAACACCATCATCACCACCACCACCATCACCACCATCATCACCATCTTCACCAACACCACCATCACCACCATCATCACCATCTTCACCAACATTATCACCAACACCATCATCACCACCACCACCATCACCAACATCATCACCATCACCACCACCACCACCACCACCACCACCACCACCAACATCATCACCATCTTCACCACCACCATCATCACCATCTTCACCAACGTTATCACCACCATCACCACCACCACCACCACCAACATCACCATCACCACCATCTTCACCACCATCTTCACCAACATTATCAACACCACCAACATCATCACCATCTTCACCACCACCATCATCACCATCTTCACCAACGTTATCACCAACACCATCATCACCAACATCACCACCACCAACACCATCACCACCACCATCATCACCACCAACATCATCACCACCACCACCATCACCTCCATCCCCACCACGTCATGATATCGTGTCATTTCATGATGTTGTTAAAATGGAGCTAAACCCTTGAGGACTGCAGAGGGTTCTTTATGAGCAGCTGTATCACTGATTAATGAGCATGTTAGTTTGTCATGTGAGCATCTTTGGGTTTAAATGAGTCATTTTCATCATATTCTCGTATGTTTTTCTACCAATGGTAAATAAATTCTGAGCTTTGACTTTAAAATCAGTCCGCTCACTGTGCTTGGTCATTGCCAGTTCGCGCTAGTAATCCAGGCTGCAGGTGCCTGACTAACCATCAGGTTATTTCAGGCTCCGGTTCAATAAACCCGGCCCGCAGAACTCCAGACAGACTTGCGGCACTGGCAGGTGTTGTGTGTCAGTTTATGTTCCTGGACAGGTGTTTTCCTCCTGGTTTTCCATCAGACTGATCTCAGACCTACCTCAGGTCCATGCTACCAGTGAAGATTTCCCACTTTTGAAGGGAATCTGGGGGTGTGGAGGGGCTGGTGGTGGCTCTTTGCCAGTAATGGGAGTGATAATGTTTGGAGTCAAACATGGGAAAGTCTCTTTTTATTCAGATTTATAATTATTGTAATTTAGGGTAGGCCAGCATGTCCATAGTGTCGTAGTAAGCACCCAGAGATCCCCGGTTTGTGCCGGTGGTCCCTGACAGGGTCACAGCCTGGCGTGGCTCAACGAGCAGCTGGAGGAAGCGTTGTTTATGAGTCGTTACCATAAACATGAACAGGCCTGTTTGTGCTATGAGGCTGGGCTGAAACCATAAACCAGGCTTGTTGCAGGCGAGGTTCTGAGCACGGGCCTGTCTCGCTCCACCTACCAGGACTCACCTGTGGCTGAGGTGAGGCCGTCAGACCTGCTCGAATGAACAGCTGATGAATCTTTAGAGCGTCTCTGCGTTCTTGTCTTTAGAGACACTGGAATCCTTTCAGTCCCTTCTCATTGATGCCCCGCCCCCTAACTGGGACCTCCCTGCAGCTCTGATAGGTCCCAGCCTTGCAGTTGAGGTTTGCTGATGTTGTAACCGCCATGAACAGTCTGCTCGCTTCAGAGTCCTCAAAGATGATTGGCCAATGCAGGTTTCCACAAAGTGATGTAACATGTGAAATATGATATTTTCCTGTTAATGCTGACAAACTGCTACAAATACACTCTGCATATCATGTCCTCTCATCAACCAGCGTCATGAAGCATCTGTGGGTCCAAGCGCTCCTTCAGTTCCTAGATCGCAGGGCGGTCGGTGCTGCCCTCTGTGGTCTTAATGCGGTGCACGTGAGCTGAGAAGCAAATGCAAAAATCATCAACCGGTGAGAGCACGGTGACTTCCTGTGATCGGGTTTATTACACCGACTACGAGCACAGGCGTTTTACAACATGTCAGCTTTTATATGGCATACTCAGCCTCACACGTGCAGGTTATTGCATTCAGATTTTCAGTAAACTTGACCTCTGACCTTCATCACTTCTCTCCTCCCTCAGCTTACAGTAACCAGGACGTGTACCAGCAGGTAACCGTGGGATACAGGATGCCCCAACCGCCCAACTGCCCAGACTTTCTCTATGACATCATGCTCCAGTGCTGGAGCGCCGAGCCGGCCGACCGACCCGACTTCAAGTCCCTGAAGGCCCAGCTGGGCCGAGAGGAGCTGGAGTGACACACACACACACACACGGACTCTTTGAAGCTCGTCTTCTTGCAAAACTTCATCTGGTCATCCCTGAGAGCACAGAGAAGTTTAGGTAACAGCTCCCATCATAAGCTAACGAGTTTAGTGAGCCAATCATCTGCAGATTACTGCAGGACGAAAGACGGGTTCACAAACTGTTTTATCTGTTTTGTCCTCCATGGCTGAAGCTGGAGGACGGCCGAGACACTGAGCCGTCAGTGTTTTTAATCACATTAATCATGTTTCACGAGCTTTCCTCAGAGCTGACAGATGAAACCACACGCCTCACGTGATGCTTTAGAAGCAGTGT
The DNA here is from genome assembly GCF_963969265.1 of Rhamphochromis sp. 'chilingali'. Classification (NCBI taxonomy): domain Eukaryota; kingdom Metazoa; phylum Chordata; class Actinopteri; order Cichliformes; family Cichlidae; genus Rhamphochromis; species Rhamphochromis sp. 'chilingali'. Next base: position 37,085,757 of record NC_137939.1, read on the forward strand.
TGGGGAGTAACGGAATACATGTACCGCCGTTACGTATTTAGAATACAAAATATGAGTAACTGTATTCTGTTACCGTTTAAAAAGGTGGTATTCAGAATACAGTTACTTTGTTGAAATAAATGGATTACACTGCGGTACTTTCCCGTTTCATATTGTCGCGGGTCAGGACTGTTTGGGTTTTGTTTGACAGCTACGTTCTGTTGTTCCAGGTGGCAGCGTTACGGTTGCCATGGTTACAGGGCGACGCTCTCTCTCTCCGCGTGTTTCCTGGGTGAGAGAGCGCCTTTTCGTTGTTGTTGTTGTTGTGCTAAGCTAACAGGCAGAATGCTACAAGCATAGCTCTAAAGAATGTAGCATCATGGGCAGTGTAGTCCGTGTTGCAGGGAGAATGGACTGCCATACACGTTATGTGTCTGTGAGCGCGAGGAGGGAGAAAAAGGGGAGTGGAAAGGTACGAGTTGTCATCGAGCAGAAACGGGAGCTGGAAGCATGTAAATATAATAATAACCACTGCAGCCAAGAAGAGTGCCTGACGAGCCCAGTTGTAAGTAAGCTATTAAGACTCGACTGTACGCTGTGTTCGTGTTTTCCTCCGAAAACAACAAGTTCCGTTGGAGCAGCCTTTCAACGCCTCTCTCTGTCTGTCGCAAGAAAAGTTGACCCACACAACAAAGTAGAGCTATTTTTCGGCTACGAGCCGACAGGGACCCCGCCGTATTATGCTGGGCTTACACTGTGCGATTTTTTCAGTCGCGCGATTCAGCTCCTGCTCAAACTGTACGATTGACTCGCAGGGGTTAGAAGTTCATAGGTCACGATGCAGGGTCTCACACTATACGGCCCGATGCTCTGATGCGACCTGAGTGCTCACACTGTGCGTCCATAAAATGAAGGTTATAACAGAAAATCTGTCGCTCGCTCTCCCTCTCCGTCTTTCACTCACACAGACACACCACCACCATCAACTTTGCTAAATTGCTAATGAAAAACATTGGTCAGGCAGCTGTGATTGAGCAGCAGTGTCGATCCAACTATTTTCACGGTTGTTGTGGTCGTGATAATTTTGTGAGGCCACATCGAAAGGGCTCGGATGTTTCTACAGGTTGTGCCTCCATCGCTTGTGTCCAGATCACACGCTGCACTGCTGTGCTACGCCGTCTTTTTCGCTGACATTTGTGTTTGCGCGTGCGCAGTGTGGCAAACTGCGGTGACACCCTCACGACCAAGCGATTGATGATCGGGAGCTGGTCGTGAGGTGTCAATCGCTTCTCGTTACCTCACGTATACTACACGATGCACGAAGCACGATGAAGGCCAAAATCGGGCCGATCGCCAAAACGATCGCACGACTCAAAAATCGGCTCAAAATGGGCCAAAAATCGCACAGTGTGAGCCCAGCATTAGTCAGAGGTCCCTTTACTACAGTTCGGAGTCGCGGACCTTCAGTAATAGTAATAAATCACACAGCAACAGTACATTCACGTTGTTGTAAAAAGCACGATAATATTGTAGCGGGTCAGGGCTGTTCGGGGTTCTGCTTGTACAGTTATGTTTTGTGTATGTTGCCATGGTGACAGGTGACGCCCTCTCGCTGCGACGGTGTGTCCTTCCGGGGTCAGAGGGCGCCCTATGTGTGTTGTGGTTGCCGCGCTGAGCAGTTAGCTAGTGGCAGTGTGTTCTTCTGCAAATGTAATAAACGGCTGTGCTCCCTGGCTAGCTCACGGGAAGCAAGACCAAACGATACCTCCGTCTCCTCCTTGTCTGAACTCGCCACAATATATTAAGTAATCCAAAGTATTCAGAATACGTTACTGTCATTGAGTAACGTAACGGAATAGGTTACAGAATACATTTTGGGGCATGTATTCTGTATTGGAATACATTTTAAAAGTAACCTTCCCAACACTGTTTAGAAGCTACTCATAGCCTCGCTTTGACCTCTGATCTGACCTCTTACTGCCCTCAGGTACCAGTATGCAGAAGCCTAAATTAAATGAAAGTGACTTACATTAAACTAAACAGGACGTGTGACAAAACCAAAGCTTCTGCCTGGAATGAGGTCCCAGCAGTCACGGTGTCTTTGGAAAAGTAATAAAATGCCTTAATGTCGCAGGTTCCTGGTCCCTGTCAAACCGCTTTAGTTTGAGTCTCTGCGGCCTGACGAGGCGACGCTGCAAACGTTTACTCAGCAAACTGAAGCGTCGAACACAGCAGTGAAGCGAGGCTCGAGAGGCTGGTGCTGAGAAATGCTTCCTGCACTTTTTCGGGCTTCACTCGTTGTTTCAGGTTTTATTTTGTTGTCACTGTGATGCACTTTTTAAAGCGAATGATTGTGTTGTAGGTCATCATCGTTGGTAATATTACTGACATTTTCCTGCTCTGTAACACTTTCAGCAGCTCTGCTCTGTCGTCTCAGAATAATATTTTCTTCTATGTGAACTTTGTTTACAAACACATTTCATGCAGAGAATAAAAGAAGAAGAAAATCAATTTGCATAAGATTAGAAAGTAACGGTGCAGCTGTAGTGTCCATCTGTGGCCTGCAGGGGGCAGCGCAGTCTCAGGAGCTGCTCTCAGTATATTAAATATGAGTTTTATAAGTTTCTGAAGAGCTGTGAGGAGAGAGGCTGACGCTGCTTACTCTGAAATCAGACCATTCTTCATTTTTCAAAATCAATTAAAAAAATCTGATGATCAACAAACCAAAGACTCACTATTTCTTTGCTGTATGAGAACTTTAGTGTGTGTGTGTGTGTGTGTGTGTGTGTGTGCGCGCGCGCACTGAGGTCATGTGACTGGTTTGGTAGGTTCTGGTTGGCTCTCTAGGAGACGTTTCCAGAAATCTGCTCCAGTTTTCCTCTGAACTTTCTGAAGGACATCTTCTGTCGCTGAACTGAGAGGCATCGTCTTTAATTTTCATCTTCATCTTTGTTTGAGTGAGCTGCTGGAAAATCCTGTCGTGAGGACATTAATGTTGGATGACAATGTTTATGCTCCAGAGTATCAAGCCCCAAATTAGTCAACGTCTGGGTCCTTTCTCAGCCTCGATAAAAGCCGCCGCTCAGAATCTTGGGATCATTGTTGATCAGTCTGTGCCGTTTGATGCTCATATCAAGCCTGTGACCCGCTGCTGCTTTTTTCATCTAAGTATTGCTAAACTCAGGACTCTCATCTCCAAAGGTGAAATGGAGATGCTTGTCCACGCCTTCATCTCCTGGTTAGACTATTGTGACGCACTCTTTTCTTGTCTGTCTAAGGCTTCCTTCCCCCCAAGTGATCCAAAATGCTGCAGCAAGGCTTTTAACCCACAATAATAAGCTCTCCCATATCTCTCCCATGTTAAAGTCCTTGCACTGGTTTCCAGTTGGGTACAGGTATCAGTTTCAAATCCTCACGTTTACGTTCATATCTGTAGGAGGTGAGGCCCTCACAGATATCACTGCGCTTCTCCAAAGCGGACATCCCCTGATAGCGCTCTCCTGATTAGTCCACGGACCCGTCTGAAAACGAGGGATCGCGCTTCTGTGGCTTCTCTTAAAACACTTCTGTTAGACAGGCGTCAGGGTAATGTTCCTGTGAAATGTTTTTATTTGATATGCTTTTATATTCCCATGTGACGCACTTTGTAACAGCATCTTGTCTTATAAAGATCTGTATAAATACATTTTACTTGCTTTATCATTCTTATTTCATTCTGAGGCTGGAGCCTGGCTAAAGCGCGTGCAGCAGCGAGGCTCTGACTCCGCAGGTATCAAACCTGAATCTTTTTGCTCTTTGATGTTTTAATGAAACGAAAGCGGGGCGCAGCCAGCGCTCTGTGCGTAAGGAGCCGTTTCCATCAGTGCTGTTACATCTGCTGCAGGTAACTGGGTCAGTAACGCCTGGCATCCTGCGCAGCTCAAGTTCACACAGCGCTGGGAGAGTTATAGAAGCACAGCGGCGCCAACACGACAAACTTCCAGCAGACAAGGTCAGCGCTGCGCGTGCACGCCCCGTTAACCCAGTTCATCCACAGGGCTGGTAGAAATAGAGCGACACTCTGAGTGACGGAGCTTTAAAGGAGACGGGTCACAGGCACCTCTGACTCACTCGCTCCTCCTGTAGGCGTCAGGTTGAACCCTGAGCGCGTTGCACCAGCTCAGATTATTAAACACAGGAATATGAGTTCTGTTGGGACGCGCCCTCCAACCGGAGGATCATCATCAGGATCACTCAGTGTCCTGACCTCAGGCCAGCATGTCAGTCTGCAACATTACTGTGAGCTCTATTTACAGTAATTAGAGCAACTTTTCCAGAAATAGTCCCCCTCCCACACACACACACACACACACACAGACACACACACAGAGACACACACACACACACAGACACACACACACACACACACACACACACACACACACACACACACACAGACAGACACACACACACACACACACAGACAGACACACACACACACAGACACACACACACAGACACACACACACAGACACACACAGACACACACACACACACAGACACACACACACACAGACAGACACACACACACACACACAGACAGACACACACAGACACACACACACAAACAGACACACACAGACACACACACACACAGACACACAGACACACACACACACAGACACACAGACACACACACACACACAGACACAAACAGACACACACAGACACACACACACAAACAGACACACACAGACACACACACACACACACACACAAACAGACACACACAGACACACACACACAAACAGACACACACAGACACACACACACAGACACACACACACACGCACACACACACAGACACACACACACAGACACACACGCACAGACACACACACACGCACAGACACACACAGACACACACAGACACACACACACAGACACACACACACAGACACACACACACACACAGTGATCATGTGCTCCAGGAGTGCCCAACGTCTGACCGGGAAAACCGCCAACCGCTGTTTTCCTTGCACTCCCGCCCGTGAACCCGCTGGCCCTCGGCTCCACAAAGCCAACACGCCCACTCGCATTCCACCCTGAGCGCACAGCGTGGAGGAGGAGCTTAGCCTAATGTGCCGAACACAGACCCTCCCCACGGCCTCGGACAGGATGGCTTTGCTGTTTCACAATGTGAGGCACTTCTTTCTTTATTAAACTGTTCAGATCTCCAATGAGAGCAGAGGCAGCATTCAGTCAGGGTGATAAATCCACTGTTTCGCTCACTTCCTGTCCGTCACACGGCCTTCTCCGTGGGCCTCACAGTGGTGTTCGTGGGACTGTGGACACATCAAGGTAGAAATAATAAAGTCATTCAGCCTCTTCCGCTGAATCCTGAAACTGTGACGCTGGTTTGGTTTGATGAGTCATCTCTGCCGGGAGCCGAGGACCAATCAGGAGTCCTGATTCTGTCAGAAACTGACAAACCTGCCCCCCCCGAGGTTTCTTCCTGTCAGATGGGGGTTCTTCCTTTCCACTGTTGACTGTTTGTTGGGGTTTCTCTGTATGAATGGAGGCTCTTTACCTTACAGCGTCTCACGGTGACTGTTGTGATTTGACGAATGTTGTAATGATTTTAATGGTGAACAGACCTCATCACACTTGATTCAGCCAGACCTGAAACTGCGACAGAAAGCCACCATCAAACCGTTCGTTCCATACAGCCAGACCAGAGGAGTCGCCCCGTGGGGGTCCGGCATGCTTCAGCTGGAGCTGTGCTCGGCACCGTGCAGCTCCATGCGTTGGGTCCTCGTCTCCACAGGTGGGGATGTACCACAGGTGGCAGAGAGCAGTGGTCTGTGGACACCACCTGGGAACCCTGCTGCTGCACCTGTGCAGGTGAGATGAGTGCTCTCTGCTTGGACAGACTGAGTGTGGGTTGTGCTGTGACTGTGTGAGGTGGTGACTGCTGCAGAGCAACAGGAAGTTAAAGAGATTCACCAGGATGGCTGAGGGAGGGGTGGAGGGAGGAGAGGAGGTGTCAGATAATGAGGAGTGACCGTGTTTGAGTGTGAGCGCAGAGAGCCCGCCGAGGGCGACACACAGCAACGCCGTCACCTCCATCCTCCATCCTCCACCACGCCAGAGCTCACGGTCCCGGATTTATCCGTGTGATGTGAGGAGCCTCGGTATAAGCAAACTAAGTGACGGTAAGACTTCCCTCAGTTGTCTGTGATAATGCTCACTTTCCAAAATAACATCGTGTTCATCCTGTGAGTCAGCGTCGCGGTCCAGCGTCGTGTTACTGACACAGAGCAGACTGCCAGGATACAAAACAAAGACACTGTTATTGCAAAGATTACGCAAGACGAGGAAACTGACGTTAAGAGAGGCGAGAAGGTCACATTTAGCTTTTCTCTCCTGGAAACTTGGCCTGAGTGTGTCTGTCAAACTGAGAGAAGCCAGCTCTGCAGACTGGAATCAGCCCACTGCACTTTAAACCTGATAAAAATATGAACTCTCCATATTTAAAAGCCTAGAGATAAACTCGAGTCCTGATCTCTCAGGTTTGAAGCGTGTCTTTGGTGACACGGCTGCTTTGTTGGCACGATAAACTGTGCGTTCACGCAGCGAGCGAGCACGCTGAGATTTGAAGGAGAAAATCTGCAGCTCAGAGGTTAGAGGACGGTCGTCATTTAACCTTTGAGCTGCAGATCTCTGGGCTCCGAAGCACTCAGCCCCTCCCTTCTGTTTCACCACTTCAGCTCATTTTGTTTTCATCAGCTGAGCCAAACATAAAAACATAAAAACCATGTGACCAAGATCAGAATCACCCACCTGTCAGAGGATAATAATCCTCCCACACAAAATAATCAGGCTCCATCTTATCTTAATGACCTTGTAGTACCATATCACCCTATTAGAGCACTTGGCTCTCGCTCTGCAGGCCTACTTGTTGTTCCTAGAGTATTTAAAAGTAGAATGGGAGGCAGAGCCTTCAGTTTTCAGGCCCCTCTTCTGTGGA
>NC_137939.1:37097744-37150244 GCF_963969265.1 Rhamphochromis sp. 'chilingali'
ACTTGTTGCTGCTGAGTTTGCATCTTTTGCTGTGAAGTACAGCCAGACTTTGACCGCTTCGCCTTGGACATTTTTAATCTGTAGCTCTGCTCTAAAAGAACGGACGTACCTGGGCCCGCCTACTATCCTCGGAAACGTAAAATGATTGGCTAGGATCCAAAGTGTATGACATCTCAGGGGGGAAAAAAAGCACCGAAATGTGCGCTGCTTTTCGGTCTGGTTACTACCATTTATGTCAGAACGATACCGGGACCCATCCCTAATAAAGATGCAGTTCAGTGACTGAATCTCAGCATCATCATATGATCAATTCATCCCTGCTACACTCGCTGTGACCTGACTGTAAGCACGAGCTCCACGGTGTATCAGTCACACACAGAGCTTCCTGTGGATTCACCACACTAATGAAAGCTGACCTGTTTGTCCAGGAGGACACTGCCCAGTGTCATCATGCAACACTTGAATAACACAAGTTTGTGCACCTTAGTTTGTTTTGCAGGACATTTATCAAAAGGCGTCATACACAGATGCAACATGTGATTCTACGTCACATGTAAGCTTTGCGTTTGCTTCCCTTTCTGATCTGTCTGCATCTCTGAGCTCTCCGTCTTTTCCCTCTCAGTCAGATACAGCAGCTGGACCTTCAGCTGCACACACACAGTTTGTGTGTTTGCTGATGTTGGTCGAGCTGATAGAATCGCTGAGCGCTCTGCAGAGTAAACACAGCTGAATGTAAAGTAACAGCTCTGATTTTAAAATCTACAAACTTCAGAGATTTGTGTACAAATGTTAGCGTGGGCCGCAGCCACGCAGCGTCACAGCTTCAGGTTAAGATCATCTGTGCAGATAAAGTGTCTGGAAGTTTGTATGTGAGCTCACTGTAAAGGACCCAGAGGGCCAAACCGGAGCCGGCGGGTTTAAAAATAAGCGTCCAGTCCAGAGTCCTCCAACAGCAAATATTTTCTGTAACCAAAAAAAGGAACTTATCTAAAACCAACAGGTCGACTTGCCACTGAACACCACGAGGACGCAAACACACCGGCCTCCGGTCTACGACTCTGACCTCAGCTTATCAGGAAAACACACCTGCCAAAGTAATCACATTACACTGAATGACCTCCAGAGGTTTCCAGGCAGATGTATTTCAACAAGGTCGAAGCACCGAGTACACACGAATACAGGAACACAAACACGGCAAAGACGTCCCCCTCCAAGCTCCTACGCCCATGCTCAGGTGAAAGGTCACACTGACTCAGGCATCAGCGTTTCCTGAGGGGGGGGGCTCTTCTCTGCTGCCCACCTATAGCAGAAATAGCTGCTCGTGCTAAAAGCCTTTTAAGCTGACTCAAAGTGTGAGGCTGAGCTCGGATGCTCCGCCCTCCTCCTCAAGCCGCTGACATTACGCTGATGCCACCTTTGACCCCAGAGGTCTTTGCAAACCAAACATTTACAAAGGTCGAACATTAACGCTGAACGTATCTGATCATCAGAAAAACTGAAGTTATGAATTTTTCCAGCTGACTCAGTAACTGAGGCCCGCAGTGAGCTTCCTGTTTCTCTCCCACGTATGGATGATGTCACTTTCAGGCTCTCAGTTGCTGCTGAACGGAAACACCAGTGACAGATGTTTGGTTGAATACTGGTTTGATGCGCCTCTGACTGGTTTTTCTCACAGTCCTGCCTCCAGTTTATGTGGCGTCGGCCTCTGCGGGGCAGCTGGCTGCATGTGAGCAGATTCATCCTGTAAGCCTGTGCTGGATATTAAATCCACACACACACACACACACACACACACACACACACACACACACACACACACACACACACAGACACACACACACACCAATAATAAAAAACCCAAAAAAGTTGAATTACTTTCCATAACATTTGAACTGTGAGCACATTGTCTCATGTCAGCACAGAAGCTTCAAAGCGGTGATAAAGGCTCATAAGCTTCATTTCGGTATGAGGTTTTATCACCGACATAAGCAGACGTCATGGAAACAGCTTCTTTCTCGTGAGGAGTAATGAGTCAGACCCAAACTCCTGCATCTTCCCCTTAAGACGCTACATTAAACCAACACGTGGACGTCAGCACTGCTCCTACTTCCTGCAGGCACGGTGTGCAGCCGCTCAGCTCCTCAGAGTTTATCGATCACTGTTTAAATGCTGGGAGCCGGCTGGCAGCCTCCCCCCTCCATCACTGCTTTTAAAGTCGAGGTGCCGATGGAAACGGGCCGGAGGAATCTCAGAGATGATGCTCAGGGAGTCTGGGTGCTCCAATAAATCAGTTTTCTATTCTGGTTCGTTGCTTTTATTCATTTCTTCTACTTCCTCCTGACTTCATCCTGTTTCTGTTCCTGCCTCTGTTACATTATTTACACCTTTCAAACTGGATCTGACCTTTGACCTCCATCTGTCTGTCTGCAGGTTGTGGATCCTGCAGGTCAGCAAACCCACCCTGAACCACCATGACCAGTGTCAACTCTCCAGCCTGCGTGCTCGCCCGAAACCACTTCTACCGAAGTATGAACACACACATATAACACACACACACATAACACACACACACACAACACACACACACACACACACATACACACATAACACACACACACACACACACCGTAAGCTGTATTTTTAACTTGTGAGTCATTGTGATGGTAAATCTCTGATGTGGCACAAAGGTGTGTTGGCGTGTTGGCGTGCATGCGTCCTGGTCGTGCTCAGAATAAAGATAACTGCAAACAAACATCTTCTGGAAAGTGAGCACCATGTTCTGAATCTTTGACCTTTGACCCCACTAGACAAACTCCTGCATGTAAAACAAACATTTGTCTTCATTCAGTTTTCTGCACCAGTTCATCCTGTTATACAACGACAAACCAGCAGCAACAACGGCTCTTCTGATTGGCTGCCTCTCTCGAGCTGCAGGTGTGATGAAGTGTTCAGAGCCACCTGAGCTCATCATCAGAAACTTTGTGTTTAACGTCAGGAAATGAGCAAAGCAGAAGAAGAGCAGGTGTGCATCAACATTCACTCAGTCATGTGTCACGGGTTAAAAAACAGTCGAGGGTAACGAGGGTAACGTTCGCCTGAGGCAGCAGGACGGACGCTTTGCTCCTCTGCAGCAGTGTGTTTGGATCAGTGAGCAGAGAGAAAACATCCACACTGAGCATGCTCAGCCGCTTCGACGCCACATGAGTCAGAGCGCGGGTCCACGTTGTTCGCCTGGGTCACGGGGTGACGATGACAGCCGTGGGTAAAAATGACGGACTCGACCACCGACACCAAACTAATCTCAGAACAGCTGGTCGGTTCTGTCGCACGAAACGTGGTTTTCACCCGTCTGTCTGCTCTCCTCAGGTCTACCGCCGAGTCCAGAACCCACCAAGCCCGCACGCGGCTGTCAGGACAAGCAGAGACTGCCCACGCTTTGGGTTACCGTGGAAACAGCTCCAGGTAAACCTTCAGTGAACACGCCTGAAACTGATCCTCAAACGCCACGCCAGAAAACAGCTACAGGTTGTAGAAATCCAGTTTTCAATGTATTCACGTGTGAAGCACAGAGGGCGGAGCAGAGCAGGCGTCTGCACTAAAACCTGTTTAAATGCTTTAATGGCCCTCCCCCTCGCTTCTCTCCTCTCAGGACTGCCGGGTCTCGTGGGAACCAAAGGATTATGGGTCAGCATCATCCTCAGCGCTTCTTCCTCCTCCTCCACCTCCAAACCAAGCAACCACAGAGCCAAGTAGATGAAACAAGCGCACCTCACCCTGCAGGTCGTTCCTGTGAACGTCCACTCTTAATAACAGGGCGGCGATCCCCTGGGGACAAGCTCCTCCCCCGACTTCACCGTAGAAGGAAACGAACCACATGTCGTGTCCAAATTCATGGGCTGCATCCTCTTGAGGACCCGGCCTTCGCGGTCTACATGGGCCGGGTCCTCAGAAGATCAGGTAGGCCGGAAGTACGAGGTTGGGGAAATTGGACGGTCCAGCCTTCTGATTAGCGTCACCACTGCCTCGGTGGAGTTTAATAAACTCGGCCGTCTGCTCCTTGCTATCTAAAATATAACCAGACACTGGAGGAAACTCTCGACCGTCTCACACGTCTGTTTAATCAGTTTTCTGTTTGACGTTTATTCAGCTGTGTGAAAACCACCCGATGGATTAATAAAGTTTTATTTTATCTAAACTAATAACTTTGATCTCAGCCAAACCGATTTACTCACGAACAAACAAAACACTGAAAAAAGCCCAACAACAACATTTTAGGTTGTCTAAGTGACTTATATATTACGTTTAACCCGAGTAGTGAAACTCCGCGGTGATCTGAACATGATGTGCCGGAGTTGTGCCGTTCTCGGCCGCATCGGTGACCCTCGAGCTCCCGGCTAGCTGTCGAGCTGGTGGGTAAAAGATGTCTCTGAAAACGTCGAAGCACTTTTGCAAATATGGGATATCTTGATAAACTGAGCAGATATTTGAAGTTTACACAGCTGAAAATATGTTCAAAGTTTATTTTGTGACCCAGAAAGATTAATAAGAGTAATTTTAAAACTTAGTGGCGGCTGCCATCGTTGGAAACTGGAGTTTGGCTGGGCCGCGCTATGAATTCTGGGATATCGTGGGCCACGAAAGACACACCCGACCCCAAATTCGTGGAAAAGGAGGACGCATTTGTCGGCTGCATTCAGAGGAGTCTACGAATTTGGACAGCCTTCATCGTGTCGCTGTGACGTAATCGGTCCACAAATGCGGCCTCAGGAGGACGCAGCCCATGAATTTGGACACGTCCACTGAGTGACCCTCCAGAACCAGGAGCAGGGCATGGCTAAAAGATGGGCGTGGTCTGAAAAATGGTTCCTCAAACCAAAGAGTGAACTCGTTCCTGATTGGTTTATGGTTTTGTCGCTGTTTACAGGTCTCAGTGAATAAAATGTGAAATTGGTGAAGTGATGGTGATGTTAGAGCAGGGCGCCCGGATGAAGAGCCCCACACGGCCACAGAAGCTCGTCTCACTTCCTGTTTTAGTTCCTGTGATATTTGAGGCCACATGTGCAAACTGTGACGAGGGCTTTAATCTACACGTTCTGACTGCATGTGTGACGATTATCACACTAATTCCACACGCGTGAATCTGCAGGTAATTTATAAATCCAGTGACAGGTGTCTACAGGTATGCACAGACAGGTAGACATTTCCCCGTCGCATCGGGTTGACGCTGATATTTCATCAGGTATTCGGCCTCCGGTGTGAGCTTTACGTCTCAATCTGCTCCAACAATGAAATCAAATAAAGTGCAACAGCTGAGCGAGCTTTCACCAGGTGTGCCGCACCTCTGTGTTGTGGAAATGACAGTCTTCACTAGTGGGGATAGTTACAAAGCTTTCTTCATTATGAATTAGCATACATGTTTTTATTGAACATTTGAAGAACCAGCAAAAAAAACCCCAGAAACTCTTGTAGAGGACATAAAGTCCGAGATAGAAACGACACGGAGCAGGTGCATCTAGTGCAGGTAAAACCCCACAGAGCTCAGCAGCCAGCGCAGCAAATTCTGGATCCTTGTCTTTTAGTGACTCACACTGAGGCTACGTCCACACGTACCCGGGTATTTTTGAAAACGCAGATTTTTCTATGCGTTTGCACCTCCCGTCCACACGTAAACGGCGTTTTCGGTCACTGAAAACGGAGATTTCTAAAAACTCCGGCCAGGGTGGATATTTAGAAACTCAGTTTTTGTATTTACGTGTGGACGAGAAAACACAGCGTCAAAGATGTGCGCCTTTTTTGAGGTCACACTGTGCGCCACGTTATTGTTTCGGTGAAATGAATTTCTACAATACTGTTACTGTTAATTCTACTCTCTGCAGTGTTTAAATGCTTACATATACACACAGTTACTGTCCGTCCACACATACGACTCGGTTCTGCTTCTATGCCCCAGCTTTGTTTACTTTTTCCCACCGAGGCTTCTAGACTTCTGATTGGCCAACATTTCTGCACGGTTAGGAATCTAGCACCACCTGCTGCTTTGGCATGTTCATAGCAGCGTTTTCCTTCTTTTCTGCGTTTACGTGTGGACGGGATTATTTTTTAAAACGAAAACGGAAAATCTCAGCTTTCAAAAACACCCGTGTACGTGTGGACGTAGCCTGTGACCAGAGGTGGGACCAAGTCATTGTTTTGCAAGTCTCAAGTAAGTCTCAAGTCTTTATCCTCAAGTCTCAAGTCAAGTCTCAAGTAATGTCAGGCAAGTCAGAGTCGAGTCTCAAGTCACTGGTGTAAAAGTCCAAGTCAAGTCACAAGTCTGAAACTTTGAATTTCAAGTCCTTTCGAGTCTTTAAAAAAAAAAACGAAAAAATAATGTTGCAGTTATGCTAAATGTAAATATTAGACCATGTAATTTTAAAATCTGTGTTTTTCTCAACACATGACAAAATAGTGAACTTAGAAAATATACACAAATTGTGAAATTGCACCTCTTTAAAATGCAGCTCAATTAAACCTAGCTCCAAGAATAATTTTCACCGACAGTTCTGAGATAAGCTGCATGTTATTCTTGGATGCGGTTGTAGGACCAGCTTTAAAATCGCATGACAAAAATATCATACACATTAAAAAAAACTGTATCACCAACGTAGCCTGGACAACATTTGCTAGTTAGATGAAGTCAGCTATCTCATCGTAGCATATTTATATGCATATTTATAATCATACGGTTCTTGGAGTGAGTGCACACACTCATGAAGTTTAGTAACTTCCGGTCACTGCAACAAGCCCAGGTACAGTTTACCGACGGATGGGTACAGGACCTTGAAATGCACCGTGTAGAACGAAAGACCATCGTACGTATCATAAGTTTACCAGTCTCACAAATCGTCGTCATAAATACACATTCGTTAACCGTTTATTAATAGGACCTTTGAGCTCAACGGTAATTAATTTGTAGTGGAAATAATTTCTGGTACCTGAAGGAAACGGTTTCCAGGGCCTAATCCGTGGATCGACTTCCTTCGAGGCGTGGACGTCTATCAGCAGAGAATGTACCTTAGTCTGTAACACAGTCAAATATATTCTCAAGTAATATTCAAGCATGCCATTCAGCGTGTTAGTACGAGCTCGGGAGCAGCTTGGGAGAACAAGAAAACAGAGACTGCTTTAGATTGTCTTCCCAAAGTGACTCAACTTTATTCACAAGTACAACAGTTTATATAGAGGGTAAAATTCATGAGACAGCAGATTTATCAGTTTAAACCAGTACAGACCAAGATAAGGCAGCGTCTTCCTGCCCTTGGGTGAAGAAGCATCCTTTGTGTAGTTTATCAGTTCAGCTACAATTGTGATTATCTCAGCGACATATTTTCAAGGCACAAAACGAAGAGTTCTTTCATTAGTGAAATCTGAAACAAACCATTTGGCCTTCAACAGGCGTCTAAAAGATTAAGAAACTAATGTAGCTGAGGGAGTGATCTCTGTGGTATTTCAACCTTGTACCAGCCTGTGATTCTCACACATCAATTCTTGGGTCAAAGAGAAAAATAACTAAAACAAAGGGGCCTTATTGAATGACAGAGTTTTCCTGCATAATGTCACTATAAAACAATATCCAGTAAATGCTACCATGGTACTAAAATACCTAACAGTACCCATCACAGAAATGTAGCAGTGACAATAATACTGTATGCTGTAATCGTACTGGGCAATTAGTGATACAAAAAACCTGTTTTATCCTGTGAATAAAAGTATATGTTTTTGTCAATGTACCATAATAACAGAAGCGAAACACAATATTGTGTCAGGACAATTCACTATTTATGCACAATAAACAAAGGAGCATAGCGCGACAATTTCTGTTCAGCGCCAGACTTGCTTGTAACCTATATCACTAATTATGTTATGAAAATGACGCATTAACTACTAAAAAACACTGACCTTCGTGTAAATGCTTGGAGCAGACTAACCTGTGAGCTGGAGTGTTCTGGGACGTTATATTTGATCTTTGAATGGCTGCAATCCAGGCCACCCGTCGCGTCTTTGTTACTTCGGAAACATGGCTCGAACAATTTCTCTTCAACGACGTAATCCGATAACAACCGATCTCTTTACCCGTCGGCTTCCCGTGGCTGTCATGCGACCGGCTATTGCAGTTAATAATACAACAGCTTCTTGCCATTTTTGTGTTTCTTTTTATCGCTGTGTGACTGATTTTAATTGAAAGCCTGCGTGCGCTAGTACCGCTTGCCACGAGTTCCCAGAATCCTTTGCGGTTCTACCCGTGAATGACGTCACATTTTCAATCTCTATATAATATGCATGTTAAATTTTATATTTGGGGTAAAATATCAAGTCTTTTCAAGTAAACCGGTTCAAGTCCAATTCAAGTCCCAAGTCATTGGTGTAAAAGTCCAAGTCAAGTCACAAGTCTTAGAACATTTTTTCAAGTCAAGTCTAAAGTCATAAAATTAATGACTCGAGTCTGACTCGAGTCCAAGTCATGTGACTCGAGTCCACACCTCTGCCTGTGACTCACAGCAATGGTCCCGGATAGATTTGAAAACGGTGTTTTCGTCTGCAAACGCTCCGCGTCCACACTACCATTTTCAGTCGTTGTCACAGAGTTGTGCGTCCACATTGAAACGGTCGAAAACGCTTAGTTCCAGCCCTGCGCATGCGTGAAACGAGTTTCGACCTGCCTCGTTTGGCTGTCTGCCGTTTATTTACTTTCCGGCTCTTTGAAACGTGGCGGCAAAATGTGGAGGAAAAGCAGCGAGTTTTTAAACAGACTAACAATGAGGTGCAGTTGTTGCTGCGACAACACAAAAGTATAAAGTTGCAAAAGCGAGTGAGAATGAAAGAATTTGAAGAAAAGCTGGAGCACCTACAGACTGACATTAATCTTTAACAGGGCTGTCAAACAAAACAACTGCTGTATAATGAACTCCGCTATCTTTGTTTAATTGGTCACATGACTGCATCACATGACTAAAATGCCCAGTTTGATAATAAAATGAATGAACGGTGCAGCCAGTGATTCCTCTCACCTGGTAGAAAGGCGGAGCCACGGCCCGGGCCGCGGTGGAGGAGAACAGCTCCTCGAAGCAGCCGGTGACCTGGAAAAAGTGCAGCATGGAAACAAATGAGGCCTCGGTGCGGCGGAGCAGAACATTGTTTGTCTTTCCTGCGTTTCATAGAGACGCGCAGAGATGAGCAACGCTCACACAAACCTTTCACTGCCGGCCAGAAAAGCCCGCGTCAGGGTTTCTGCCGCCGTCACAGCAGATTTCTCCACGCAGCGGGACCGCTTCACCCTCAGCCTAACCACAGACTGTAAATAAAAGATGAAGGCTATCGCCGTGACAGCCAGCACTCTTAATCTGATCTGAAAACACCGAGGACGGATGGCTCCATCCAGCAGGCCTCCTCATCACAAACCGAGTCTGTGCCCGCTCTGGCCTTAGTCCAGCTCATCACACGTACGTCATGTGACACACTTTTGCCTTCACACTCACACAGCCCAGGTAAGGGATGAAAGCTGCTCATTTACCTGAGCACCAACACTGCTCCACAGACTCACTTTACCTGTCGGTAGGAGGTTCAGAGACCTCACCTTGTCAGGTAAATCTGAGGCGTGACCAGCTGTTCATGCTAGTTGACACGGGGTATTCATGGGGGTCAGCGAGGCCCCTCTAAAACGCCCGAAAATACGTGTTTGGAATCTGTACTTCGATGGGTGAAAGTTTAAGACAAACACATTAAATATTTCTAAATCAGTTAATCACAAAAACAACCTGGGCCTGTCTGCGTGCGATCCTGAGCCTCCATCCTCTCACGCACGCTGAAGCTTCCATCGTTTAACGAAAACGTAGCTGATGATGTCATAAAGTCTTCATCATTTATGTGACTGAAGCTGTGTGACAAAGATGAGCTGAGCCCACAGCACCGCTTCATGAACGATCAGTCAGCTGATCTCCACACTCGCACCTGATCAGCAATAATCCAGCTACAGTAATCTGAGTATTTGTTAATATGACAGATTAGAGGCTGCTGCTGATGTCACAGTAATAACGTGCAGTGCTGCGGGCTTTCAGGTGACGTGTTATCGATCCTGAAGCAGTTTCTATGAAATCAGGGTTTGAGTTTATCGCCCTGAGGAGGAGCAGGAGGAGGTGTTTGTCCGTCCTGTACTGAGGCCAATGAAGCATCGCCTCCTCACCCTGATGTCACCTGGAGGCTGAACAAACACACAGAGCGTCGGGATGCACTCGACTTTATTTCGTTTGCAGTGACAAAGTGAGAAAAGTTAAGAAAAGCCTGTGGCAGCGCCACCTTCAGGCTGAATACAAACACATTACAAATGTTAAAAACAAACAGAGCTTATCGGCTGCTTTTATTTTTTATTTTTGGTCATTAATTTAAAAAGTGAGGTTACAGGAACAGAACACGCAGCCACACTACGACACGTACAAAAGGAAAAAAAGAAACTAAGGCTGTAAACGGGACTTCCTCCCGTCACCTAGCGTTGGCTGATGGTTCGATTCCCCCCAATCAGGTGTGGTGGCAAGACCGAGAGAGACCGTGGGATCACGAGGAGACGGGGCTTCCCGCGTCGCTGCTCTCGCTCGCCTGCCGCTGCATCACCATCTCCCGGGCGACACAGGTGATCTGACCGTTAGTCACCACACCAGATATCCCCGCCCTGCCAGGAAGAGAGCGGCGTTAACCAAGTCAGACCATCGCTGCTAATAAAGTTTATTTATGTGCGTGTGTGTCCATACTTGTGCTGCGCCTCCTCAGTCAGTGGGGTCATCCCCGGCTGCTTCCCGAAGAAGAAAGTGGACCACCAGTGGCCGGAGTCCTGCTTGGGCAGTCCTGTGGACAGAGTCCAACATTCAGACACGACAGCAGCGTTTAACCGTGAAAGGACTACTGCGCTTCCCGCCGTCACAGCGGCGACGTTAACCTCGGTCACAAGAAAAAGTCAAACTTTCTGAACACAAACGTGAAAACTAATGAAATCAAACAGACTTTTCCAGCCATCTACAGGCGGAAGCAGTTCACACGTCAGCCTGACCAGCTGATGGATCACATGATCACTGACTGACGCCGCTCACACAAGTTTAAACGAGTTTCAAACTGGTCAGTTATTTTATAACAAAGACGTTTCTATGGCAACAGGAAAAGAAAGCAGGAAATGACTGCATCAGACCTTCATAAAGTCTCGGTGAGTCCGAGCACCGCCCTGGTTTCTCACACACACACACACACACAGCTCTGTTCTTGAAAGTAGGTGAAAGGGGAAACTGGGTGTGTTCAGTTCACTCTGAGCGTGTGTGCGTCTGTGCGAGCTCCCTGGCGACATGCGTGTGCTGTGGTGATGAAGAGCAGCACTCTCACATGAGCTGTAATTCAACAAACCGGATCAGACCGGTCTCTGAGCCCCACAGTCTCCCAAACTGAGGCTGAGGGAGGAAGAACTGAGCATGCTCAGAGACAAACATCTGCATCAGCTCACGTGGGCGTCGCTTCAGGACACAAAGTTCCTGCCAGAAGAGCCGCCGCTTAACTCACTCAGTGTGCGAGCGAGTGGGTGGAGCATCTCAGAAAGCCCCGACTGCTGCATTTTAAACCGCATGATGTCGGCACAAGAAACGCGACAGAATGCTCCCACGCCACCAGACTCCCGGCCCCGCCCTGTCCCACTGTGCACTGACCCGGATGGTGAGGGATGACCTCGCCGCTGTACTCCGAACTGCCACACGAGCTGCTGCTGGACGTAGAGCCGATGCGCCCTGCCGGACACAAACCTCGGGTTAGTCTCCACCTCACACCTCGCTGACTGTAACCTGCCAACTCTTCTTCGTGCGATACTCACTTCGGTAGTAATCAGTGGTCGCCACGAGAGACCCTCCTGCTGGGATAGCTGCCATTGTTGGGCCGTTGGTCGCTGTACACTGTGCTGATGGAACCCTGCAGGGGACAAAACAAACAGGAAGTAATCACACCAATGACCTGCAGTCACCATTTCAGTCATTAAAGCAGTGACAGAGTCACGTGACCATGTCCTGACAGTTTGTTTACATGTGCTCCTCTGTTTTCTTTCTCCAACCAATCAGATCGTCCTGTGGGCAGGACTTCACGCATCCATTAAAAATACACACCAGTGATGGAGAAGCACTGATGATAATGAACACACTGCTCGCTGTGCTCACTGTTGACATTAAACAGAAAGCCAATAACAGATTACGGTTACTACTGTAATTCAGAGGATTACACGAGAAAATAAAGATTACTGTGTAATCTGTGTGCAGAATCTGACCAATCGCTGCCTCTATGGAAACAAAAAGGTATATAAACACAAACGCCATCAATCATCCCTGCATCAGTGTCTGTGAAGCATCACTTCCTGTGTCCATAGATATTATTACTCCAATAATCACCATCACAGAGGCTGCTCTGCTGTGTGAGTGACACCCGAACCTGTCCCACCGTAAACAAGGCCAGCTAGGAACCAAACATCCCCTCCCACAAAGGGCTTAAACATGATTCCTGCCTGTGCTTACACGGGACACGTGAGCGTGCAGCTCATTGATCATCTGTTCATCAATAAAGCCTGACGTCAAAGAGCAGCTGCAGAGACATCAGGCCGACATCAAGAGTGCATCACAGGATCTTGTTTTTATTCTACACAGGTGTAAACCTGCCACAGCAGCCTAACAGTGTGAGGCGAAACCCGCCTGCAGACAATATAACAGTACATGAAAGCATCACGGTCACTCTGCAGCCTCGCGTGCTGCACGTACACACGTCCACGGCAATGACGTCATCCCAGCCGGGCTTGTTTACAACTAACGGTCACTGCAGCAGACCGACATCTTGACGTGAATCCGCCCCATCGGGGTCACCCTGCAAACGGCCCGGTGGGAGAAAAGACCCCGGGGGAAGGAGGGGGGGCACACGGAGGATGTCCCGGAGGACATTTTGTTTCCGATTAATCCGCCTTTAACGGCCCGACAGCCCCCCGCTGCTCCCACGGCAACACCGAGAGAGACGTAACGGTTAGCATAACGGGGACAGAAAGGCTTCGGGACGAGATGGGAACGTGAAACCATCGAAAATGCCCACTTTGTGCCGGAAACGGCCGTCACAGGCACCGCTAACCACCATTTTCTAACCGCTCGTCGCGGTCGGTAGCCTCACCTTGTGCGGACCCAGACGTGCTTGATGTTCGGGAGCACTCACTTCGATCAGTCGGCGAGGCTGGGGGAGTGAACGCTAGGCAACGGGGCCCATTTGAAAAGAAGTTTTGGGTAAATGTGACCCTCCAAGGCCCGAGCGAGTTCCGACGATGCTGCGGTATGCGGAGGAACGGGCAGCTCCCGCCTTTATACTGGACATGACGTACCCCAGTGGGAGGCGGGACGAACAAAGGCTCCGCCCTCACCGCTTCCCCCTTTCCCTAAAAAAACACCCCGTTGAAGTCGCGTCAGCGCTGAATCAGCGGGTTTCCATGGAAACATCACTGAAACAAAATTTCAACATTTGCATCACAAAATACCGGCACACCGAGACCGGCGCGTGTATCTCCCTGTAAGCCTCAGTACAAGCTCACTTTACATGCGTTCATTTCATTTCCGTTGAGGCTGTAACCGTTAACACGACGCTCGTTTTCCTGCACTTCTCTTTGTTCTCTGCGCTACCAGCAGCCTCCAGCGCCCTCTGCCGGTATTAATAATAATAATCATACATTTTATTGTATTATTGAGGCGCCTTTCAGACCCTCAAGGTCACCTTACAGTAGCACGTAAACAATACCATAAAAAACATTTTTTTTAAAGAAATCCCAGTAAAAACTACAAATAAAAACACAGTAAACTACATTATGACTAAAACCTGTTTAATGGGGGTGACTCGGTAACTGACTCAGTAAACTGGAGAAAAAAGGAGGTCATGACGCTGATGCAGTTTAGAGTTTTTTTGCTCAGTTTTTATATTTGCTTTTATACTTTTATGACTGTTTATGTCTAAATTTTATCTACCATGTTTGCTATATATACATATTTTACTGTAGTACTTGAGGTCAGTTCTGCTGATTTTAAATGCAGGTGTCTCTCATCTGAGAGCCTCGACAGTGGCACAGCTTTATCTCACCTGTCTGTGGTCAGGTTCGTAGGAGAACAGGAACGAGTGATTGTGCAAAACGTTCGTTGTCGGCAGGATTCGAACCTGCGCGGGGAGACCCCAATGGATTTCTAGTCCATCGCCTTAACCACTCGGCCACGACAACCTACCTAACTACCTCCTGCCGCCGCCTACACCTGTCACTCTACAGGTGTGGTTCTCATATGACCCGTACTGATACAGAACGGGGAAGAGTGACCACTTTAATACTACGAACGTGATTGTTTCACGTTACTATTTAAGCCTGATTGTGACCATTCACGGTAACTCTCCCTGGTGGTCTAGTGGTTAGGATTCGGCGCTCTCACCGCCGCGGCCCGGGTTCGATTCCCGGTCAGGGAACACCCTTTTTCTGAAAACCGAAGCGTGCATTCACACGTAGCATTTTGTGGGAGAAACGTTTCGTCACTCATCCAAGTGACTTCTTCAGTCTCAGCTGACTGCAGGTTTCCCCAAATCTTATAAACAGTACATTTGCATAATGACTGAAACCAGCCCACTGAAGGGACAATGGGCCGGGAGGTCAGTTCCTTAATCATAATTATGCTAATTCTCATGACCACTGATCAACAACCACTGATCAAAGATTCACTTTCCTGGATGATTGAGAATGCATCAAGACGAAAATCTGTAAACATATTTAACCTTCGGTGACCTCAGCCTCTGTCACCTATGCTGTTTGCATACAGAATAGAATATGCATGCAGCTTATTTTTTTAAAAGCTGACGTTTTCTCATATTGAAACCCAAAAACCGTCAGATTGACTTCCTGTTCAGCCCCAGGTGTCATAGTTGACTCTAAACTCAGGAAATTTAGCAACCCAGGAGATGGTCATGGCTTTATTTTTCTAACTTTGCAGCCTTCATCTGAATTTAAATCAGTTAAATTCAGCAATACTTTTCCATGAATTCAGAAAAAGGAGAGCCTCAAATCCAGAATCAAACTTTAATTAATGTTTATTCAATTTACAGATTATAAAGATGTGTCAGTAAATTTATGCACAGCAGTGAAGTGAAGAGATCACAGGGCACATTTCATTTAAAGGAATGCTTTATTGATATCCAAACATTTACAATAAACCAAAATGTTTTTAATTAATTCACCATAAGCTTCCAAATCTGATCCCTTTAACGATCTACATGAGAGAGGCCCCGGACCCGAATAAAGCTGAAAGTTCTCAGTGAGCATGCTCGTGGTGTGCTGCACGTCCCAAAACTAAGAAGTCACTCACTCCATCCATCATCTACTCTCCAAAACAAACTGCTCATGTGCAGCTTTCAAGGAGGAAAATCCATTTAGTTTCAAAATCGCATTTTTCTCACACTGACGAGCTCCTTTCCCCTGTGCATAAGAAAAATGTGATTCTTTTATTAAGTAAATGACTTCAGGAGTATTTCTTGTAGTGTGCAGAAGTTTGTTTAATCTTGGCAAAGCGCAGAGACACTTGAGGAGATCCAGAGACACAAAGAAAGAGTCTGTAACAGATATTTCAGGATTGGCAACTGATGACATTTTACAAAGAAGAAACTACCTCAGAAAAGCAAAGGAAAGAAAATCAGGAAGCAGCTAACAAATCATCTTCATCGTCTACCATAATGATCAACACAAAGAATAAGGACGCACGCAGGAGGCAGGACAGCCGCGGGCAGCAGAAACACCTACAGCGGAGACCCGCAAGACTGATGACAGGTCTCCCTCTCAGGTGTACTCACACGTGGCGGCACGCCTCAATGACCACTTCCTGTCACAGAGCAGTCGGACGCCACAGGAGCAGGATGTCTTATTAACGAGCTCGTCAGCACTTCCTGTAGCGGGCAGGAGTGATGTTGGCAAAGCACACAAAGATTGGCACGGTACTTCATGGCGTTTTACAAATAATGAAAAAAACCTGAAAAGTCAGTTGTTCTGTTGTTTGGCGTGAGCGCAGTTCATCTGCAGGCGTGGTCGCTTCCGTACAGGAAGTTACTCTGCAGGCCCGAACGAAGACAAGCGGCACACCAGACGCGCCCCGTGTGAGTACACCACAAACACCCGGGCGTCCCGTCCTTCACCAAACCCAGAGAAGAAGAAGAAAAACCAAAGGGCGAGGGGTGGGCGTGTCCCGCGGCTGGATCAGAGAGCGGGCGAAGCTTTTAACGCGAGTAAGGCCGACTGAGAAGCGGTGACATTCAGCAGGTAGCGTTCGCGGCGAAGCGTCGTTGAAGCGTCGGCTGCGCTCCGACGGCGACGCCAGTTTCACTAACAGGAAGCTGCGTTTTCAGCGACACGCCTGTGAACCGGAGACAGTTTGGTTACCTGTGTTGGTACGCGCCGATAGAAGTTACGTAAAAACGTCTGCAAAGCTGTAAAAGAGTTCAGAGAATACAAAATGGCTGAAGGGCTTTTTTACACAGCGGGGGTTTCAGGTGGGATGTGCGTGTACGTGGAGAAGGTCGAGGAGGGCGGGGGTTCCCGGGTCCTGACCCCGCCCATCCTCGCAGGTATATAGCGCTAACCTGTACACCTGCCTGCGTTTACACAGAGCGCGGCGGGGGGCGCTGTGCAGCGTGTGCTCACAGTGTGAATGCAGAGAAAGAAGAGAGCACGCTCACCCACAGAGGCCCATATAGTCCTCCTCCACCTGCAGAAGCCCCGCCTCCAAAGCTACACCTGCAGGAGGTTTGCGTGTTTGTTTTTTGGATGCGTATGAACACTTGGGGGGGGGGTCAAGTTTCAGAAGGTGACATCTTTTAGCGCCTGGTGTTTAGCCGGGTGGCCTCTGAAACATTGATGGGTTTGAAACAGAGGCGGGGCTCGGGGGCGGGGCTGTGCACTCTGCCACCAGCTACAGAGCGAGCTGCTGAGGTGGAGGTGGAGGTGTGGCTCTGCGACGAGGTGGTAACAGTACAGTCTAAGGTCGTGAAGAAGGTGGCGGCGAGGAGGTGGTGGAGGAGGGAGCGAGTGTTCAGAAAGATGGGTTCTCCTGAGTGGGGGTGGTGTCGGTGGGGGAGCTGACGGCGTCTCCATTTCCTCTCTGACCGACGACCTTATACTGAAGAGAGAGAGGAAGAGGAAACAGCTGAGGGTCAGTGATGCGGTTAGCGCGTCCCTTCATCAGCTTCCTGTTTACTCTGTTTAAAGCCTCGTCTTCATTTTAAAACCTTCCTTCAGACACAAACCTGAAACTAAAGAAAAGCTGACTTCCTGTCCCACACTCACGGAGCACCGTGAGCAAAAACATGCAAAGAAGAAGAAACTAATCGACACTGGACACAGAACATGCTGCCACCTTGTGGTGAAACTCTGCATTAACCTTTGACCTTTGCTCGTCCTGCAGATATCTGAACTCAATGTTCAACTTTGATCCTTTTCCAAACACTAAACTTTGCTGCAGACCTCTGCTCACCTTCAGGTTCCCCATTTTATCCTCAAAGGACTTGAAGGTTGGAGAGTTTCTGCGGAGCAGAGACACGAGGTTAGAGTCAGAATAACACCGCCACATCAAATCTAACAAACATCACATTTCTTTAATAACAACGCCAAATCCAAACGTCAGGATGCCGTGTGAATAAAAACTGAATGTGATGATCTGCAAGTCTCATAAATCCAGATTTGATTCACAGAAAACATTTAAAGGAGAAAATGAACCATTTCAATAAAGTTTGACTTTGATGGCGGCAGCACGTGCGTCAAAGTTGGGACGGGTCGACAAAACGCTGAAAACTGAGAAGAGAAACAGCCGGAGGAAGATTTATCAGCTGATCAGGTGTCCTGTGTGTTGTGTCTTTCTGGCTGCTGTTACAACCAAATTTCCCCTTGTGGGACAATTAAAGGATTATTCTATTCTATTCGATTCTATTCTGTCAGCAGCTGGGTCACATGATCGGGCAGAGCTTCACCAACCTACAGCAATCCTCACTGTGAACATGACATCATCAGCATACTCAGAGGAATCTCTGTGCGCGGGGACGATAACCTTCAAACGCCGCTCTGTGATCAATCAGTGCACGGGCTCAGGAACGCTTCCAGAAACCGCCGTATGCGAGCAGCTCGGCGTGCAGTCCACACGTGCAGGTTACAGCTCCATCACATGGAGGAGAACCACGCGTGACCACGATGGAGAAATGGCGCCATCTGCTCTGGACTCCTTTAAGACTGATCTGAGGTCAGACCCGTCATGTTTTATGTTTTATTGTGAATAAAATGTGAGTTTCTGAGATCTGCAGACTCACAGCAGCCCGACGTTTTGGGCCATAGACCTGATAAAATATTCAATCATGAAATAAAAGCAGCTTTAATAAAAACAAACAATGTACACATGTTTGTATCGTTTGTGTTTCACTGCAGACGAGCTGCGACTGGAAAGAACAAACAAAGAAAAACAGCCACCGCAGCAAAGTTTCATTATGTCACCGCAGCGTCAAACTTCAACACAATAACAACTAAAATCAAAAACTTTCATGTTGCCACGGAAACATCAGATCAGCTGACGGCAGAGTCGAATAAATGTATTCGAATAAAAGTAGCCAATAAAAACTCCACCTCATTTCCCCACATCAAACGCCCCCAGGTTTGAACGCCTTCAGTGAGCTGATGTTAGCGAGCACAGACAGGTACAGGTGTGTGTGTTACGTTACCTCATGGCGGGCATACTTATCGAGTGGCGAATGGAATAGTTGCTACTTTGAATGCGTTAAAGAGAAGAGACAGAAAAGCAAGTGTTACAATGCAGGAAGCAGTGACACGCACGCACACGCACAGCTGTTAAATCAGCTGTCACAGCCTGCAGAGCAGTCTGACGCTGAAAGAACTGAGTTTTTCAAACATCCTCTGCACAGCTGGAACGCCCAGCGTCGTTTCTTTAACTCGTTTACTTTATTTTCAGCTCATATCATCGAAACGTCTTCCTGTCAGGCTGGCCAATCAGAGCACAGCACTTTAAACTGGCGCTGATACATGAACATACAGAACCATCAAACTGAAATGAAGCTGTCTCCACAGCAACCTGAGCCTAGCATCACTACAAACGTTGAATTCAACTTTATTGACACAACACAAAGTCACAACAGCAGTCCCCTTGAGGCACTTTAAAGGGTCACCTGACTTCTTAGTGGACCAGTGTTGCGTTTACATAATTACAGGTCATGTGACTGACCGTGTGAGGATGACAACATGTGGAGGCTTACCTAAAGGAGTTAGAGAACGGCAGAGCTCTGCGGGTCAGACCAAGGCAGCGGTAAGAAGGAGAGAGAGAGAGAGCGTGAGGCCACACCCACACACCCACACACCCACACACACACACACACACTGAGCTACAGGGATTAAACTGCAGAGTGGAGGGGGCCGCGTCCCACTGCTGCTTTACTCACACTCAGCACTGAAGCTGGGTAACGACCCAATCACAGCAGTGAAGCTGCAGGTGGGCAGGACGCGACCGGAGATGAAGTCAGAGCTGCAGGAAGAAACGCGTGGCCGGGTTTAACCTGGTGACGGTCTGAGGCGGGCCTCGTCCTCGCCAACGCGGGGGCTCAGAGAGCGCGTTGGCGAGGACGGGACAGGGTTGATGCTGTGAGCCACGTTAACGGGCCGTCGCCCGAGCAGTGCTCGCACTCTGTCACTCGGGGAGCTAAACCCACAGCAGGAGAGGCGTGCAGACCCAACACACCACCTGATTTAAACGATCCACAGACTCGTCACCAGGTTGCCTAGCAGGGGACGGTGTAAGGATGGGTCCACACGTCCCCGCTGACATTTGTTCCTGCAGCTGAGCCGGCGCGGTGGCCATGTTGGCTCTGTCGCACTGTACCTCATGTCGCCGATCTTCTTGCTGAGGGCCGTGCTCATTGTACTCAGAGCCGCGGTCGTCTTCTGTCCGGCCTGGGAAAGCGTCTCCTGAGTCTTCTTGTACCTGCAGAGAGGAGGAGCACAGAAACAGAGGCGTTAGTGTTGAGCTGCAGCGCCACAGACACACAAACGCACCAGTGTTAGTG
The DNA here is from genome assembly GCF_963969265.1 of Rhamphochromis sp. 'chilingali'. NCBI lineage: Eukaryota > Metazoa > Chordata > Actinopteri > Cichliformes > Cichlidae > Rhamphochromis > Rhamphochromis sp. 'chilingali'. The sequence goes on from NC_137939.1 coordinate 37,117,899, forward strand.
TTCACACAGACCAGCCGCGACACACAGCAAGTTAAACACAGCAGAGCGTCCTCCCTCTGGAACAAACTGGAAACAGGAACAAGAACCCAGGAGTGTTAGCAGGCACCAGTCAGCCGGCAGGAAGAGCTTATTTCAGTCTCGCCTCACAGCACGAGGAAAACATGACAGGGAGACCGATGGCTGGTCACGACCAGCGGCGAGCCGAGCGCGTTACAGCGAACAGAGCCACACTACTGGTTTGATGATGTGAGAGACCTGAGATGCAACAGCGTCCAGCAGAGGCAGCAGTGAGTCCGTGCCTCAGACTCATGTTACAGCCTGACGGTCCGTGGATCCTCCTCCGTAACACAGCTTTAAAGGGCATCGTGCTCGTGCTGCCGGAGCCCTTTTAATGAGGTCATGTGACCAATAAGATGGCTGCTGTGAGGTCACTGTAACAGAGCGCTGAGGAAGGCGGAGCTCCGCTTTAAGGATTTTATGTTGATGTTACTGATCAGCAGGTGTGATGCTCCCGTACGTCGCTGTCCGCCCTTTCATCCAAACACGAAACAACAAGGGCCAACTTTGATCCTGCAGACCGCAGAGCGAGCTCGCAGCGGCTGTGTCCATCTGCGGTCCCGAGACAAGAACCTCAGGTTTATCGGGTCCAGACTGAGGACGCTTCCAGACAGAAAACGTCCAGCAGCTAACAAAGCAGCACACCACCTGTGGAGGCTCTTCAGCCAAACGCATGCAGGAGCTCAGAAACGCAGGGGCTGAAGTTCAAATGGATCAGAGACCGGATCTATAACTCGCCTAACAGCAGTTTACCGACGGCTTCGCCTGACCAGCTGTGAAAACAACAGGAAGTCAGCGGCTTGTTTTCATTCCTGCAGTCGAGCTCCCGTTTACCTCCAAACACCTCTGATCCCAGCACGGACAGGACGACGCGTACGGCAAGCAGAACACGCCGTGCTCTCGCTGCTTCCACGCACAGCAGGCGTCTGTCAACACTACAGTAACGCAGCAGCACGATTGAAGCACGTGAAAAGTTCAGAGCTGGATTGTTACTTGCAGAAAGTAACTTGGTTACTTTTGGGGGGGGAAAAACATTTTTAGAGTAACAGCACTGACAGCTGCGGCTCGGGAGGACCAGCGGCTCGTTGGTGGTTCGATCAGGCAAAGCAGCATCTGTGACCTTTGACCTCCACCAAGGAGCAGCACAAGATGAAGGAGGATTATGATAAACTGTGAATCATGCAAAGCTACTCTACTACAACCCAAGAAGAAAGACGAGGAGCTGGAAACGAGCACACAGGTCTGAGTTTGTTGCTTTTTGGTTCCAGTTTTCTTTCTCAACCCACCATCACAGCTTCAATAACACTTCCTGTAACCCAGGGGTGGGAACTCCAGGCCTCGAGCTTTATCACCCTGGGTCGGCACACCTGGGTCAAATGATCAGTTCAGTTCCAGGCCTCTGCAGAACTTCACGACATGTTGAGGAGGTCGTTTAGCCATTTAAATCAGCTGACATGTCTGAAAACCTGCAGGACGCCGGCCCTCGAGGCCTGGAGCCCCCCGGAGCCCCGCCCCTGCTGTAACCCTAATATTAATAAAACATTTAACCCTATGATGTCATCTTCTGCTTTTTTTTTTTTTAAACTGTTGAACCTCTGCACTGTTGCTTTTTCCAAAACAGACTGGGAGCTGACGATGACGCCGTAAACAAAGAGCTCCAGGTTCCTGCTCGCAGCTCTGCGTGTGCGCCGCTGTGTGGCGCGTCGGAGGGTCGCTCTGGACGAGCTGATAGTTACTCCACCTGAGAATAAATGCCACTGTGTCCGTGTGACACTTACTGTAATCAATGATCCCTGCCAGACATGCATGGCGGTGGCGCTTCACTTCCTGTCAGCTTTGACTGTTTGAACGCTCTGCATGACGTCTGTTTTAGATTAATAACTGGAGAAAACGTGGTCAGCATCGACAGGGCCTGAATATTTTTGGTTCAAACACTGAAGACGATGAAAAGTGTAACGAGGAGGCTTCAGCTGCGTCCACAGCAGAAAACGTCTCCTCGTCTCGTTAGCAACAGCTCCACCGCCGTGGCACCACAGAAGCAAAAGGAAAACAGAAAACTTCCACAAATCCCAAAGTGAAAGAAACCTTAACTCATCTACAGACAGACAAGAGCACAAAGACGAAGGTCAACTCACGCGTCGGAGTGGGTAATGTCATCCAAAGTGGCCGAGGCAGACAGATATCTGAAGACACAACAGCAGGAAAAATCACACAGAGACACTCACAGCACACGTCAGCTGAAAACGTCCAAAACATGCTAGAAGCTGCCGCTGTGTGCGGCCGGACAGGAACGCCGACTCTCCTGAGCACACGGAGGAGGTTTAAAAACGCCGCCGCCGTGGATTCAGAGCTGCACGTTCATATAACACGTTGATGGAAAAGAATATTCACATGTAATACAGATCTGCAACATAAAAACCTCCAGCTGAAAAGAAGCCGTCACAGATGAACAGCAGTCACACAGTCAGCACATCCGTGTTGGCGGCGGTCCGCTGCGAGGGGCGGGGCGTAAAGCGAGGTTGCAGGTACACGGGTAAACACTCAGACCTCACAGAGCAGGGAGAGGATCAGCGTGGAGTTCACAGGAGTCACACAGCCACGCAGCTGAGGGCGGAGCCAGGAAACAGGAACGCCGCCCTGACCGAGGAACCTACAGGTGTGTGCGCCTGTGTGTGTGTGTGTGCTGACTGTGTTGCTGTTCGAATAATTGTTGTGAAGTAGCTGTAGGCCTGTCGTGATGACCTTTGACCTAGCCCACCAATCAGAAACGGGCCTGTGCAGGTCCCGGTTTAAACAGCCAATCACAATGAGCCGTATCCTGTGTCCACTAACATTCAAACACCTGCACTGGTGAAGCTGCTATTGTGGTTGCCATGGTGATGAGACTTTTGGCCGCACCGCTCAAACCCGAGACCGGAGCTGTGAGCGTCAGGAAGGAGGCCGTCTCTGCTTCCCTCGTGGTCAGCGTCCACTCAGTCCACAGTCACAGAGAAACGTGCGTGTTGGTGATCACATGATGCCATGGAGTTAAAACTGGACTCAGGGTCATTTTAATCAGCTCACCGAACATTTCACCCATTTATCTGAAGCTCTGCGATAAATATTAACCGCAGGGACAGGCTCCACCCCCCGCCAACCTGATAAGGATCAGAGGACGGATGGATGATGTGATGATATTTAAACTTTGATCTGTGAAACATGACACGGTGAGCTGCAGCATAAGGTCGAATCCAACACACAGCAGACTCCTGTTGTGCAACAATCCGATTCTGACCTCGCAGACAGCCTGAGTTATTTTTACAGAAACCGGAGCCGCCCCGCGAGGCCAGCCTCCGCCCACAACTGTCCCCTCCCACTGCACGGGCCACATCAACCCAAACGGCTCCGTCTCCACCGCCTCCGGTTTACTTTGAGACAAGACGCTCAGTCAGCTGATCCACAAAACGAGGAAACGGGAAAAAAAGAGAACATCTAAAAATATTCATGCGGCCGTGACGTGTTCATAACTCACAGCGTCTGTGCGCGCCTCACCCGCCTGCCCGTCTTCCTGGATATCACGTATCATGTGACTAAGCAAAACACCGTCTCTTCCCCTCCTCCTCTCTCGCATTCCTTTCCTCCCACTCGTTCCTGCAGCAGCGAGTCCGAGCTGTCCGTGTGGTTGCAGACACGTTTCCAGCTGCATTAGAGTAAAATCCACGCTGACTGCACGTCTGCGGCAGACGAACGACCACAAACTAACACCGACAGCGCTCGCCGACGTGCTGGTGTATTTCTGCGAGCAGAACAAACACCAGAAACCTGCCGGTGCAGCTGCTGCTGCTTGTGAGTCAAGCACGAGTCAGCAGCGCCGCCCCGTCAGGTCACGCCAACTATCCGAGCGAGCTCGCCAATCCGGTTCATTACAGAGGCGGAACCTGGAAACTTCCAGCAGCCTCAGGCCTCAGCAGCCGGGCGGGAACGCTGCGATTCACAGCGTGTCTTTGCTCTGCTGGCACAGAAACGTGTCCCTCGGACTGACCCAGACTGGAAGTCGTTTCAGGGGTCAGCCAGGATCGCCCGGGGTCAGATGGCGTGCTTGAGGCTCTGAGTGATGCAGCAATTCTGCACATGCTCATTGGGAACGACTCATCCTCTGTGGGGTCTCCAACTCCACGTGTCCGGGAGCGCTGTCACCTTTAACAGGGTTTTTGGACGTTAACGTCAACCGTAAAAACACCCGTGGCGCCAACGCCAAGGTGTGTCTGTGACGGAAGCCGCTGGCCTCGGGAGACACAGGCCTGCAGCTGCATGGTGAATAACCACGGTCCGACAAACGAGTCGCGTTTTACCGTCACTGGGTTTGACTTTGAAACGTTTCAAAGCTCTGTCCTGCCTCGCCTTATAAATCAAGCGCACCCATCTCCATGACGGCACGGCAGCGTTTTCTCCCCACGAGCTCCCAGCGCGTCTACTCCAGCTACAGCCACAAGTCAAACCAACGTGGCTTCCAATCACCAGCAAAGACCTTCATCGGTTCAATAGCTGCCTTTTACTGAATGAAAAAACAAACATGTAATTATCAGCACAATAGTTACACATGGAAGTGTGACCACGCCTCCTTTAGAGGAGGTGCGCTTGATTTCTAACAGCGGGGAACAATGAATGACTGACTGCAGTGAACAGCCTGTAACTCAGACAGCAGAGGGGGGAAGGCTGTTTGAAGAAGCCAAAAATACGGAGGAAGACTGATGCTGAGAGGAAGCAGGAGAGGACACCGTCACATCTGGAGGCAAAGACACCTGATCTCTGAGAGGGGAAGTGAAGAAATACACTGAACCTTTAGCTCCTCCACAGAGAATCTGATAACCAAACACACTCGGGTGAGTGAGGCATGCAGCTCAGGCTGCTGTGGTCAGGACGCCCACACCAAATCCCACCTCAGTGCTACCTCACAGCAGAGCACTCACTCCAGCAGTTGCTCTGTCCGCTGACACCACGGTGCATGATGCTAGCATCACAGACTCACACTCAGTCCTCAGTAACTGGAGCTCAGCCTTCTTCCTGGTCTGTTAGTACAGAAACGTCACAGCAGCCATGTTATCGGTCACATGATGTCATTAAAAATGCTCCAACAGCACAAACACGGTGCAGAGGTCCGGCTCAGGGACCTGAGACCGAGCAGACAGCTGCAGGTGAGCCTGAGCAGCTCCCACACTAGACCGCTGAAATGTTCACGCACACGTTAGAAGCTGGGTGCCAAAGTCAGAGCGTGAGAGCGCAAACAGAGCGAGCAGCGAGCACGGCGTCGACTCACAGATCTGAACGGGTCACCCGCTCGTTCCACTCGCCCAGCGTCTCAGCCGTTCTCACGTAGCTGGAAACACACACAGGACGGCGTCAGCTCAGCCTGAATCACACTTCAGTATAACCCCTCCTGTCATCCTGCAGCTCTGTCTGAAACAAGCTCCGCCCCTTATAGACCCACTTTCTGCTGATTGGCTGCCCCTCACTAACAGAAGGTTAGACAGCAGTGACTTCTCCTTCCTTCAGAAAAGCTTTGCTGCCATTAAAGCGCAGAGCGCCGCTGCGTCTGAGCGTGTCAGAGATGAAACTGTCTCTGCAGCTTCCGTTTCATCTGAACGATGCAACGTGAAACCGGATGGGTCAGTCTGCAGCTCGTTACTACCGGCGCCCGCAGGGACTCGCACACACCCTCTCGCATCCTGTGCCAGAAGCTCGTCTATCAGCAGGTGCTCCCTGCACATCCTCAGGATCACACCTCCTCCTCAGCATCAGGAGGTGGGATCCAAACCAGGTGAAGCTGGACTCTATGTGCAGATGTGGCTGTGCCACAAGCCGAGGCCTTCAACTTGTTCAGTTTCTTCTTTGCAAACCAATCAGGATCCACAGACTCGGGCTGAACCTCCAGCCTCGGTGAAGCGAGCCTCCGACTGCTGAACAGTACTCATGCTTCAACAGCTCGTCTCCTCACCTGTGGGGACCTCCCAGCCTGACAGCCTCGGGGTTCAGTCCACATCGTGGCAAACCAGATACAGCTTTGGTGACGGTGGAAGGAAAAACTCCCTTTTAACAGGAAGAAACCTCTGACAGAACCAGCTGAGGAAGCCAAAGCCATCAAACACATGAATTTAGGCTAATTAAACGCGACGCCATCCAGAACAAATCAATGTTTGCATGAGTCCAACCTTCGGTCCTCTTGTTATTCAGAGCTGAGCTGAAGGCTGTGAGCGATATCTGCTGGGACTGAATGGAGCCTTTATTTAGTCTAAGCTGTGGAGAACATTTGAAACGTAAAGCACCGAGATATACGAAAGCTCTCCGAGGACAGCCTAACCTCCCGGCGCATTCACAGATACGTACGCGTTGGAGGTCTGCACGTCCTGCCAGCTCCTCGTGAGGTTCTGCCTGAGTTCGTTGAGCGGGTTGAGGCCGAGTTTCCTCTTCAGCTCTGCGGCGTGTCTCTCTTTTGCGCACAAAACCTGCCGCAGGGTGTTGATCTCCTCCTCCACCTGAAACACATTCACAGACTTTCTTAAAACAGGAGCTTTAAATCCAACTCCACAGAAAGTCACGTTATTTGATGGAGAGACCGTAAACACCACCATCCTTATTCACCCCCACCCCTCAAACTGTTTTCTGGAGGCTTGGAGAAAGCTGCGTTCACACAGGAAGGAAGAAAACAAACACACACTGGCAACACAAAGGGGGCGGGGCAAATAAAATTGTTCTCAACTGTAGCGACTACAAGTGAGAGCTCAGGATACTGCTGACTGACTGATGAAGTGGTAGTAAGTACATTAGAAGGTTACCTAGGTAACCAGCACCCGGTCCATTAGCGACCGCCGAGTCCGGGCGTCTGATCTCAATATAAAAAAAAAAAAATTTAAAAAAAAAAAACAGGCTCAAGTGGCGATCGTGGCTCAAGAGTTGGCAGTTCATCTTGTAATCACAAGGTTGCCGGTTCGAGCCCCGGCTCAGACAGTCGCAGCCGTTGTGTCCTTGGGCAAGACGCTTCACCCGTTGCCTACTGGTGGTGGTCAGAGGGCCCGGTGGCGCCAGTGTCCGGCAGCCTCGCCTCTGTCAGTGCGCCCCAGGGTGGCTGTGGCTACATGTAGCTGCCATCACCAGTGTGTGTGTGTGTGTGTGTGGATGACTGGATATGTAAAGCGCTTTGGGGTCGCTATACAAACACAGGCCATTTACCATTTTTATTTCAGGCTCAAGTAACGGTTTAACCGCAGAGGCCGTGGCGTAAACGCAGCGCTCATGATGTCATGACAGTCACAGGATCAGAGGGTTAAATTAAACAGCTGCTCAGTGAAACCTTTCGCTGTAATCAGTCACCTGACACTTCATTTCAAAACTCCTGAGCTCCAGTTTTGGATCCAAACACTGCAAACTAACACTTAAAGAAGCCCCGCCCCCACCACACAGGTGCTGTCGAGCACCTGGGATCTCAGCAGGTGTGGTGTGTACCTTGGTGAGCTCGGTGCGGAGCTCCTCCGCCTCCTCCTCCGTCAGGCCAGGTGGAGGAGGGTTGGCTGGGTTCCCCATAGCGCCCTCCACGGGCACGTCGGACAGGCTGTCTGTGCGATCCACGCCGAGAGCTTTGTTAGGAGAGTTCAGGTTGATATCTGAGAGGAGGAAGAGGAGGAGGCGGGATTAGAGACACTGAGACAATGCTGAAAGCAACAGAGGCGCGCGCACACACGCGCACACACACACACACACACAGGAAAAGGCGAGTGCTGGCGGCAGCTGATATCAAACAGGAAGTGGCAGCAGCTGCTGCGAACACCGCCACACTGAGAAAGAAACTGAGTCATGCTGGAACAGAAGGACTGGTTCTGATGGGCGTAGCAGCCTGTGGACCAGTGCGGTCCAACACGGAGGACCTCTGGCGGTGGACGTGAGTCAGCAGGAAACGCTGGCGACCCCGGTCAGACCGGCAAATGGTAAAAATCAGCAGGATGACCCTGTGACCTCCACCACCTCCACCCGTTTCATTTAAACCAGGATCCACACTTGAGAAAAAAATCTCACTGATGACTGACTGTAGAGACGACACAGACCACCATAATGGTGACCTCGCAGGTGTGTCAGCCAATGAGCAATGGCCTCAACGCAGGTTTACCCGCATTTCCAGCACAGCCAGCTGGGCCCCAATAAATCCTGACTCACGGTCGAAGAGCAGATTATTGTACGATTGTGCGTCCGTCTGAGCCCGCCTTTGTCACAGACTTTACTGGGCGGGGGTGTGTCGATGGACAGATGGCAGTCAAAGCGATTCTTACCCAGCGTCCCCCGGTGCATTAAAGTAACGCTGTCCCTGTGCTGACAGTCATAATGCATTAAATCAGGTTTCACATCGCACAAACACCCTTTAGTGTGTGTGTGTCTGCGCAGCTACACTGACCCGAGTGTGCAGGATTCAGCCTCGGAATTACAGCCCAGCATTTCAAAATAATAGACAACATCTGCAATTATAGAGGCACAAAAACACCACACAATGTTCTCTCGATGCTCGCCGGCATCATTCATGTCGTTACTGAAGGACGTCCTTCCACACTTCCTGGTTACAGCAGCGCTGACACAGCGTTACAGCCGGACCCTCGGCACAGGCCGCATGCAAGCACCTGGGCAGCGCCTTCAAAGGAACATTTAATCACAGTAAAAATGACCTTCTCGTGTTTACGTGAATGCCATAGCAACAACATCGCCGTTCATGTGACATACAAAAATGGTCCTGCTAGTGTCACAGGTGGGGGTGGGGCTACAGTATTAATCTATGACTGACAAACCCCCCACTCTAATTTTGAAAGTTGAGTCGCTGCTATAGGGGCGTTCCCAGTTTACATCACTGCAGCGGGAGTAACAAATAAAATCAAAGTTTCTTCCACCTCCACGTTTGCTTACACCACCTGACCCAAAATGGTCAAAACATTAAGAACCCCCAAAGGATTTTACTGACCTAACACAGCAGGGACCAGACATCAGACCCTGGAATATTTCAGGTAACTCTGACAGGGTCAGGTGGGAAGCATCAGGTGACGCTGCCTCAAAGGGTTTCTCGACAGTGTCATCACTGTGGGTCTGTTCCCGCACATCCCTCCATGATCCCCTGAAGAAGAGTCATTTCCTAATCCTTCATGCTTCCGGCTGCGGTCTCACTTCCTCACTGCCCTCACAGAGAAACCGTGTGTGTGTGTGCGCGTTATCAGCTTCATCATCTGATGTGGCAGCGGTCTGACGAGTCTTCAGACGCTGAGCCGTGTCCTGCATGTGAACCACACCTTCCTTACACTTCTGCTGATAACACAACACAACAGCTGCTGCCTCGCCCTGTGAGCCAGCAGCGACCGAGCCTCGTTACTGAAGGCCGACCCAAAGCAGTCAGCAAACCTCTTCCTGCTTCATCGGGTAGTTACTGCAGGGTCACTTCACAGACTCGGACGTCCCTCTTTATCCGCCCTGCTGCGCACAGACGAGAGGCAGCAGTAACCTCTGCTCTGAAAACGTCCATTAGAGCTGCAGAGCAGCGCGGGGAGTTCACAGAGAGAGGGCCTGCAGGAGCCGACCGAGGCGTCATCAGGTCACCTCGGATCCTATTGGCTCAAGCATTGACGCAAGACACGTCTGTCCCGTTTATTCCTCACGTTCTGGGGTTGTCTTACTGAAAACAAGCGTCTTCACCTGAACTGATGTTGAACGTTTAACAAATCTGGGTTTTTTGAGCTCGAGTAAATTTAATCCCACTGACAGAAAGGTGCACGTGCTGGCTTTATTAAAAGCAGATGATCAATAGGAAGTCATTTCCTTTTTGTCCTGAAACCTGAATTCACGCCTCACCTTAAAATAAAGACAAAGCTCCCTTCACAGTCTGACTAAATGCTGCTTTTAAGGCTGACCTATTCTGCACTTTTTCTACTCTTCCAGCTGTATGATGTCATCACGACAAACAAAAGCTCCACCCACCTGCTGTTTAAAACTTCCCTTTGTAAGGCTTATTCTGATTTGTGAATCATGCTAAGCCACCCTGGCAGTGTGAGAGAACACAGCCTGATTCAGCTGTAAACACAGCGTCAACACAACATGAAGCTGTCAGTCTGAAAAATCAGTGATGACACAGCAGCAACTAGCATGCTAACAGCCAGTTAGCTGTGTCCACCTGACAGGAGGGGTCGGTGACTCACTCAGGTGAGGCTCCAGGTAAATACAGGAGCCTCTGCTGCTGCGTTTGTGGCAGCCAGCCAATCCTACCTGGAGTCTGAGCTGGTTAAACACGTCGGCAGTGTCCGTGTCCGTAAACACGGAGCTCCGTTTTTAATAGGATTCAAGTTCCACTCAGCGGCTAACCCACAAACCCGAGCTCAGAGCCCGGGAACCGGGCCTGTGGCCAATGTTCGGTGATCTCCCAGCTTCGTACAATCAAACCGGGCTCACACAGTGGGCTGTCGGCCGTTTATGACCGATTAAAGTGGCTAAAGTATCCGCTGAGAGCCGCTCTGCGCACTCTCACACTCGGCTAGGCTAGGCTAGCTCCGTGCTAGGCTAACACTCAGCGTTACCTTGGCTGGCGGGGTCCATGGCGTCGCTCTCTCGCGGATTAAACTCCTCTTTCGAAGATTTAAAGTTTCAGGTGGAGCGCAGCGGACAGCAGAGCGGCACACTGAGCACAAACCGTCCACACTACAGCTTCGCTGACAGAAAGTCGTCGACAAGAACACACGGGGAGCAGCAGTCGTTTATCCCACGGTCCGTGAAATTAACGCCAAACAACAGAGGCACATCCGGCGGGGAATTTCAAAATATTACGTTAGTGCCTGGAGGCGATGACTGGGAAATATTTATTGATGACTCCTCTATTATTTTATTAAGAAATAGTGGATTACCTGCCTCGGAAATTAAAAAAAATCCATTATCGATATATTCATCAGTGTCTGAGACTTCACGTTTTTTTAACAGTCCGAGTACAATTCTGAAGAACAGATTACACGTTACATTTCCAAACTGGCAGAAACACAGTGAACCAATCACACTGAGGTGTGTCATCACTCTGGTTAAAGGTGTTTTTTGTAACAACCCACTGTAAACTTTGACCTGCAGGGGGCGACACGGCATCAGCGGGTTTTTTATTTTATTCGTTTATTTTAGCCGCGTTTCCTCCGGATGCTGCTATGCTTTTACCTGCTAAATAAAGGTCACCCTGACTCACTGCTCCGTCCTGTGGTACAAACATGAAGGTACAGCCCAGGCCTGTTCTAACTCCGGCTTGCATCTCTACATCACAGTGCACAGATGTTCTCGACGTGAAGAGTAAGCAGATGTTTCTTCTCGGTTTGTTACTCAGCTGTTCTGAGATTATCTATGACACACACACAGGTACAGTGCTTATCAGATTCACTGCACACCTGTCATAAAAACAATAAAAGACAAACATTCATTTTAATTTCATATATATTTAATATAGTGAGTCGTGCCTCTTTAAACAGGAGCGATGAATTTCAAACTGAACTACTGACTTTAGTCACAAACATGAGCGAGCACCTCGCACGTCTGAGAGCAGTCACTACATTCAACCTCTCAAATGCATATTTGTGTAAATAAATGTAATTTAGCACCTTAATCAAAAATAATATTGATGAACTTTAATATTTTTCAGAGCTTGTGCGTGCTCGTGGGTTACCTGTTACAGAAACAACAAATCACAACAACAGATGCCTCAGGTGCTTTTATATTGTAAGACCTACTATAACACACAGAAAACAATGTTTTAATAATTAGCATTACTGTTAGCTGTGGCAGAAACCCGGCTGTGAGTGGGCCTCTGCGTGGACTCCAGGAGCACAGGTGACAGATTTACTTTAGACCAACGTGTTTTTAAATCATGACGACACATTTTACAGCAGCAGAAACACAAAAACGTCACATTGACGTGTTTGTGTGTAAACCTAAAAACACACCGTCAGAGAGTGTGACAGGTCTGCTGAGCTCTGATTGGCGCTTTAAGGCAGGTGTGCTTTTATTTTTAAAGGGCAGTCATCCAAACAGGAAGTGGTTTCTCCTCAGCACAGCTGCAAAATGCTGCTGAAATACTTTGGTTTGACACTTTGTGTTTATCTGTGAATGGAAATGCAGAACAGCTCTTCGCAGCACGCACAGCGTCTCCAGCCTCAGAAATCTGACCGATGTGATTTTTAAACCTGCGAGACGCCCTCATGACACACGCGCAAACACCACGTCCGTGGATTTCAGTGATTCTTGAGATAAGGGACAAAACACGTCCGCCGATAAAACCCGATTTTGGGGTTAAAAATATGCACACAAGTGTTAACCCAGCTGACTAAGAGACAAACCAAGGCAATGTTTACACAACAAAAGTATGATTTTGTGTTTTGTTATGCATATATATTTACTTTAAATGGTACAATACATTACCAGTACCCTAAAAATCCACTGTCCACAAGCAGGTGTGATGATATTAAAACAGAGAGAAAAATGAACAGTAATGTAAAATTAAACATCAAGTCACTAAGTATTTAAGTCAATACCTTATTTAATATCAAAATGTACACCTGAAATTTATTTTTGCATATTTTAAGTGATTAAAATCGTGTCCAGAGTTTTTGTCAACACCATCAGATTTTTTAAAAAGTACAAAAAAATCAGGAATGATTGTGGGCAGCTTACACTCTGAGGACCCCTTTACCACTTCCTGTTCGATACACATGCCATGGTGAGTTTTTTTGTTTTAATTTCATTTATGGCACAACTTTGTGATAAAACTGCGTCACAGCCACAGGGCATGTAATCTGTAATCTGTAGTGGAATACATTTGAAAAGTAACCTTCCCAACGCTTCCACCGTCAACACCTTATCAACTCCAAAATTCTGGGTTTTTGTTTATTTTTCCCTTTTGAAGAACCATATGTTTTGCTCCCTCATGATATTCCAATAAAAAAAGTTAATTTTCTCAATAAATGTGTAATTTTCATGCTGCTAAATATGATTGTTTCTTATGGAGATTAAATACAAGCTTCTGAAAATATGTACGACTGTAACTCTAATAACAAAAAGCCAAACAATCTTACTTTTAAATGTGGTATAATTAGTTTGAAAGCATAAACAGTAGAACAGAGAAGCTGCTAAAAGTCAAACTAGCTGAAACACTTTATTTAAAATATATATTTTGCATTTCTTTGTGTCTGATGGTGTTGACAAAAACGTTGCACTTCTCCAGCAAAAACATAAATTATTAAAAAATGTTACACCTGGGAGACCAAAACATGGTGAGACGGCCAAAACTTTGTGTAACAATTATATGTAAATATGATTTTGAAAAATCAAAAATATTTTTTAGAAAATTAAAACCTGTTTTGTCCCTAATCTCAGGCATCACTGACAAAACACGCAGAAACTCAAAGTGTCCAAAGACTGAATGAGTCAGTCATGAAACAAAATCAGCATCAGAAAAATTATTATTTAAAAATCAACAATGAATATGTGAGAAGCATCATCATCATCATCATCATCATCATCACGACACACACACATAAATGTATCACGCCTCCTCGGCCTGTGAACCTCATTATTTCTCTGCTTTCACTTCCTGTCAGGTCAGCGATCGTCTGTCACACTTTCTACAAAAACGAGCCCAAAAATGTAATTTCTCAGGCACAATTTCAAAATAAGAGCCCAAACAACCAAACATCTCTCAGAGGAATCCCCCCCAACCATCCACCCACCGCCTAACTCTTGTTGTGGGTGGGGCTCAGCCAGGAGAAAAACTGGGCAGATGAGGAGGAAGTGGAGGAGGTGGAGGCAGCGATGCGGGGGCCGTGGGTCTCCCTCCTGGAGGGACAGCAGGTGGAGGTGAGCGTGAGCAGTACGAGTCTCCTGAATCCTGCAGATTAAGATTTCAGATTAAAAGATGGTTAAAACGGATTTGGCTCTCTAACACGCAGAGACGACCAAGACGTCACCTGGAAGCTCACCTGGTGTCTCATACCTGAGATAAACTTCCTGTTTGCTCCAAACTATTTTAAATCCTGTCCTGATGTTCAAAATGGTGACCTTTGACCTTTCTATTTCCAAACTGACTTCCTGCTGGATTTGGTTGGTCTTTATTTCCTCTCGCTCTGATGTCACGATTACAGAATGTTGCATTATTGTATTTTAATCTGCATGAATGAGCTTTTACATAATTATAAACAGCTTTTCTTTATATTAAATCAAGTGTCCGCAGAGCTTAAGCAAACTGGCCCAAAGACATGTTTCAGATGATTATTATGAATTCAATTTTAGAGCAACGTTAATGACAGACGTGTGGTGGGAGAGAAATTTACATATTTAATAAATGGAAATGTTTATCATGAATGATATAATATTATGCTTTAATAAAGCCTGAATAAAACAGTGATAATGCTTCCATATTTATACTACAGAGAATTAAAACTGTCATTACACAGACCGACCACAGGGTGTCAGCAGAGCTGAGTCTCCGCTCCTTGTCTGCACTGTAAGTTTGTCCAGTCCCACCACGCTCCTGTGCTCCACTCAGTACCACACAGTAAGAGTATTAATAGTATAAGTACTGCGGTAACAGTGATAGTAGTATGGGGGTAAAAAAAAAAAAGGAAAATAAAAAAGAATAAAGTTCAAATAATTTTATTATTATAGATTTTTTTAGACAATCAGTGCTCGCTTTAAAAACAAATTCGACTGACTGTAACCTGATTTCATTTATTTGTAGTCGCTGTGAGTTTAAAGTGTTTTCTGTAAGAAGCAGAATTATTATGTTTATAATAAAACGCATCAGTGATCGTCTAAAAGTAAAGATTAATTCATCTTTAATGTAGTCTGACCAAAAGGATCCTAGAAAAGCTGTTTTTATCCTTTTAAAATAAAAGTATTCTGAGTCACATGCTTTTCACAATAAAAGCATGCTGCAGGTGAGCATACCTGAGCTGTGCGGCAGTGATGTTCGTGCGGCTCCGTGTGGCGTTTATGTGCAAATAAAGCAGCCGACGTAAGCCCACGCCCTCTGCAGGATGACCAGGAGGGCGAGCAGGTAGAAGAACAGTGTGACAGCCTGCAGGTGGAGAGGAGGGTGGAGGAGGGATGAGGAAGAGGATGGAGGTGAGATGCGGTGGATTATTTGCTAACTCTAACGAGCCGGCTGAGCGGCTCAGGTGGGAAGTCTCCACCTGTTCATTCAGGTGTAGCTGTGCTTCCCTCCTGCTCCCGTACATGGAGGGTTAAAGCTCTGATTATTCCCTTTTCCATATTTAAACTGATGTCTGAGCCTGCAGGCTGCGCCGGCGCCCGGCATCACGCTCGGCTCGCAGAAACAAAACGAATAAAAAGAGAAGAAGAAGCAGCTGTGGAGGTGGAGCCATATCTGTGGGTGGGAGCAGCGTGCAGAGCCTGGTCCATGATGATGACGAAGGATGACACTGACCTGAGAACGGGCGTCTTCAGCACCTCTCGTCTCCACGGTGACGTCAGAGCCTTTGGGTTTCTTCTCGTCGTCCTCTCTTCCTTTCGACGCTCCAAACTCGCCGTCTCTGCTCTCCGTGTGACGCTTCTCCTTCCTCACAGCTTCATCCTCCTCGCTCCTCCCCAGCCTCACCCTGAGCTCACTGCGCCGGCACCAGTGACGAGCATCCTTTGCTTCCCTTTCCTTCGGCCTCGTTCAGCTGCTCCTCAGCGGCCTCGGACAGGTACGCCCAGCCCTGCACCTCCTCCTCCTCCTCGCTCTGAGGTTCTTCTGCTGGATTTTTTGAGCAGATATGAGAGCAGATGGGGACTCATGGAGGACAGATAGGCAGCCTTGTGGGAGGAGATTTGACCCCAGCAGCATGAAGTGAACCCGTCCTCGCTGATGCATCGATGGACCTCCGGCAGGGTTTGTCCAGGAGCTGAGGGGCTCAAGCCAGCTGTGCACCAGCCGGGGTAAAAGTCAGCATCCTCCTCCTCCTCTTCATCCATCCCCTCACACTGACAGGTGAAGATAGTTACAGCCACATGTTTAACCACTCGCTGTGTTTATCCCTCCGTGATGGTTTTGGAGACCTGCAAATGTTCTCTTAGTAAAACATGCATTTCCTGCAAACCCTGTATACAAAAGACGAACACAGACTCAAGCCCATTGGTCAGTGAGGTCCAGCTGTTCACGGTTTGTAGCATTTTGAAGCCTCATTGGTAACGTTTCAATTGCCACCATGTTGGTTTTGTTTCAGGAAGTGACCATATTTGGACAACCTTCATGTCTCACAGCCGACCCTCAGCTCTGTTGGCAGCTCTGAGGCTACTGATGGACTCTTTCATTAGATTATATGTTAGAGAAATTCTGAGTAGTTTACAATCAAATGTAAAGGTGAGCGTCTTTAAAGCAGGTGTGATACTCTACCTGCTGTGTGCTCATTCCCTCCTGCCGTTCGCCGCCCTCTTTAGCTAGCTCGGCGGCGGCTTCCTCCTCTCCCTCCGTGATATGACCCGAGTCCAGCTCAGGAGTCTCCTGCTCTGAAACCTCCTCTGCGGCCTGCTGGTTGCCGTTTGGTTCTGTGTTCTGGATCAAAGAATCTTTGGGTTCTTTTGGCTCTGGTTCTTCAGGAACATCCTTCACGACTGGAGAGATATCACAAAACCATGATGCTGAGGGAGGAGGAGCCAACATCACAAAGGAAATAATGAGATGAACTGATGTAAATGCAACACGAATAATGCAGTGATGTAAACATGTTTATTTATTCATAATGTATTTGCTGCTTCATTCTTTTACTCCACGACTTTTCATTCAATTCATTTTTGTTTTCTCTCCTGCATCGCTCCATTTTCTGAATTTTAGAAGATTTCAGAAAATCTGAGCATGAACAGAAATGAACAAAGACTTAAAAATGGGCGGGGTTTTATAGAAGTGACCTTTAACATGCACGCCCGCGTCTAACGGCTGAGAGCTGGACCAATGAATACTGCTCACACTAGTTCGTCTGCAGCTGCAGTCCTTCATACTCGTCGTCATTATTGTTTGAATTCTTGACGTGGCTCCTGATGCTCTGCAGCAGCTTCACTGTGAGTTATTCTGCCTCTGCTCAGGACCTCCAGGACCAAGCTTGGCGCCTACTACACCTACATGTGAAGGCGCCGCCCCTCGCCCTGCTTCTTCAGGAGGGGACGTTAAATTAAAGCACGTGTCTGTATTGTGGAGATAAAACACTACAACCTGATTAGTTTGGTAACCCGCTGCAGCTGAAGACATCTGTGTTACGATGATCACAGGGAAGCACCTGGGCAGGTATCACTGATGACAGCTGACCTCCTGCATCCTCAGAGTGTTGGTGCCAACATGGCGTCGCACACTGCGGATCCTCTGACCGATAACACGGCTGCTGTGAGGTTACTCCAACAACAACCCATAACCAGCTCATTGTGCAGTAATGTGCTCCAAACAGAAGCCACACCCACAGCATTTAAACCAATCAGAGGAAAGGCACTTTAAAGTGGGAGGAGCTAAACAGGAAGCGCTGCAGGATCATATAAAGATGGCTTATTGTAGCCTTCGTGTCATGCAGAGCTGCCCTGTGTCGGGTTGGGGAGGTGGAAATGAGCCGAACGAGTCGAACCTTTGATGAAGTCGATGCTCTTCAGCGCCCTCTCCTGCTCGCTGAAGTTAACCCTGTAACGACTCAGGCGCTCGTAACTTGGTCTCAGCGTCTCGGACGGACCCGAGGCACTCGCCGCCTTCACCCTGAGGACGGCGAGGACGCGAGGAGGTATAGGAAGCAAAAGAAGGTTGGTTAATGCTGACGAAGTGAAGGAAGGCGTGAAGAATATTTCCCGTCACTCACTTTGTGATCATCTCTGCTGAACTCTGAAAGAGGAGGAGGAGACAAATGAGCCGAGTCAGACTCGTCACCGCCGCACACAGGAAACGGGAGTCGCTCACCTGAACAAAGGCGGCCATGTTGGGCTCTTCCATGCTGCTCGCGGCGCTCTCCGCCAGCCTGCTGTTGGCTGCCATGCTGTCATCATGGCAACGCACCAGCGCCCGCGCGTGGCCCGTCTTCTCCTCTTGCTCAGAGCTGATTCGCTGCGCCATCGCCTTCGATCACAGTAAAAAGAAACACTATGAGGCGTGACCATCGTGTTCAAACAAGACGTAGTACAGAGCTTTCTGTCACAAACAGACAGCAGGCGCAAGAACATTCACCGCAGAGGCTGCAACGTGTTTGAGGACACGTGTCCTCATCCGAAGGACGTTATCCTGATTACGTCCCTCAGACGAAGACACGACAGAGCAGCAGGCGGGTCTCTGTGCGGTGACAAAACAGCGACTGCTTCTTTCTGCTTGGGACTGTAAAATCAGTTTCCTGCTCACATCGTTTACAGAGTGACGTCAGGGAACTGAAGCTTCCTGCTGAAACAGAAGCAGCGATGGAGGCAACCAAGTAAAAGAAGAAGGACTTTGTGAGGTTGCAGTCGTCTGATTGGGTCTGCAGCTTTCAAAAACAAAAACGTACTTTTATTGGTGCAAAGTCCAAACAGGAAGCTCACTCCTCATGCAGACACACTGAGGGTAACCAGGGAAAGGAGACACAGGGACACACAGCAGACACTGCCACAGGGCAGGAAGTCAGACTGAAGACAAAGCACAAGCAACACGGGACTACCAAAATAAAACAGGAAACCTACGCGCACGGCACACATTTATATTTTAAAGTCCCGACGTCACTGAGGACGAGGGCTGAACTCTGACCTTCTGTCTTTCCTCCAGGATGGAGAACATGCGGTTGAACTTCTCGCACACGCTCTGTTTCTGAATGCTGCAGTTCTCCTGAGGAGCAACGACACAGTCAGTCAGGTCTGACGCAGATAAACCACGAGGCTCTTTCATGGACTCCTGACACTTTTGAATTCATCTTCATGCAGACTCTGCTTCATCACATGCTCAATAACTGGATCGTGATGTGTGTGCACGTGTTAACGAGCAGCTTTTGTGCAGATGTTCTGCAGCTGCAGTCTGAGGAGCTCGAAATCACAACAGCAGTCGCCTCAAGGTGCTTTATATTGTAAGGTAGACCCTGCAATAATACATAGAAACACCAACAATCATATGACCCCCTGTGAGCAGCACTTTGGCGACAGCGGGAAGGAAAAACCTTTGGAAGAAACCTCCGGCAGAACCAGGCTCAGGGAGGGGCGGGGCCATCTGCTGAATTGACAAAGTGAAGAGATGAGCAAAGGTGTCATGAAACGATCTGAAACACGTCCCTGTGACGACCTGCGGGATCAGCAAGGAGCTGGTCATTATGTTCGCTCTCTCTCTCTCTCTCCTGTTTTGCTGGGGCGGACATCATGGTGGGTTCACGCCCTCGGCCCACGCCTCCCTGTATTGGAAACACCTGGACCTCATCAGGACCAGCCGGTATTGAAGAGGGGAGAGGTCTGCTGTTTGGCGCTGGATCGTTGTTAAACTCCCGTCAGTAACAAGTTCAAGCCAAAGTTTCTCGTGCCCGTGTGCAGAATATTAACGTGCATTTGTTTGTATCGAGCTTCCTCGGACCATCGCATTGTTCCAGGAGCAGTGTGTGGAAGGAGCGACTGGTCACAAAGCTGAGAGAGAGGGAGGAGCGTGTGTGTGATCCTCTTTTCCCCAGATTCCTGGAGGTCTGCCCCCCTCACGTCTTGTATATAGCACTATCCCCGCACAGCCTGTAAATACACTCGGTGAAGAGATTGTAAACAAACTTTCATTGTTAACTGGCTACTCAGCAGTGGTGTGTCCAGCGGGGTGGCCTGGGGGGGCACAGGTCACCTCCCCAACCAGACTGGCCACCCAGGTGCCACCCCGAAGCTAAAACAATAAAATTCAATCAAATAGCCAATGTACGATTATGTTTTCACCGTGAAACTCGGATGTCCGAGTGTAAGTGAATGCAGCATTGGCTTCTGCACTATGAGCATCAGGTTAGCAAAGGAAGGAGAACCAAGCACGAAAGAGACACCGCAGAAAATAATTTTTCAGCGAAAGAAAATGAGGAGAGAATAAATGTCCCAGTAAGTAATATTAAGTTTGTTGAGTTTAGTAAACTTAAATTAGAATCCCAAGGAAAAAATAACACTTGAAGAATTATTGCAGCCGTCGCATATTTGAGACAGTCGGCTGCTGGGGGAGCTAGCATAAGAGTTATGAGTTATAAGATACAATCCAAGTCGTAGCATTGCTGTGTGGAGCTGCAGGTTTGGTTGCAGGTTAACACTGGCAGCGTCACCATGCCAGCTGACTGTATCATCAGCCAGTGTTCTGTATACATCAATATTACCAAAGTTTACCATGAGGCAGCACTTACACTGCACCGTGCGGTCCAGCTAATTTCTCTCATTACTGATCCTATCTGCCAGCTCCATGTTATGAATAGAGTGAATCACCCCTGTGCCATGTTCAGTGCAGGGATGTGCAGTTCTGGTCCTCCCGGTTCCAGATGTTTCCAGACTTCAACACAGCTGATTTAAAGGATCATTTACAAACACGTAGGTGTTTGGGGATTGTTTGATTTGAACTGGCTCTGTTGGTATCCGGTTGTTCAGTGATAACGCGACGAATCCTACTTCCGGGCCTAAAGTAGTCTGCGTTTAATATGGCTTTTGTGTTGTTAACATGTTTAATGTTTTGTATTTTCTTCTATTTAATCTCAAAAAGCTCCTAAAACAGTCAGTGATCACTGTTGACCTCCCTCGGCTTTTATTACCGCTAATCATTTATTTAAGCTCAGTTTTTAAAACCTTAGGATGTAACTACAGCCCAGCCCATGCAGCAGTATATGAATGACTAACCTCGTATTGTGGATGGATTATCTCAGTTGTTCTCCTGGCTGAAGTTTGGTCCTTTTACAGCATCCTGCCATGCGATTACATTTGTTCCTGACCACCGAGAACACTCACGTTAACTTTTATCGAGTGGAAAAAAAGTTAGCTTGTTTATATTATGCTAACATAGCTGTGTCGCTAGCGGTCACCTAGCACATCATTATATACCAGCTAGCCCAACTTCAGTAACCCTACAAACGTCACTGCTGTTTAGTTTTCTGTCTTCATTTATGTTGGAAGTGATAGCAGAGCTGTACGTTTTAATTTATTTCCAAAACCCCGCAGTCAGGACATGCTACATTGTATTTAGATAGAAGCTAGCGAGCTAACTTCCTGCTAACTTCTAACTCCGTTAAATGTCATAAATTCCGTTTTCATGGGTGCCTGGATGTTAAACTCAATTGTTACACCTGGTAGAGCAGAACGCTGATCATTTTATTAAAGATGAAAGACTTTAGACAGTTTTCAACTCTCAGTAATGCCACAGTGATCGTTTGATATATGGACCTGCAGCGGAGTTTAGGCCCAGACACGGCTAGTGACGTCAGACTGAACAACCGGATAGGAAACATCTAAAACGTGCAGGATAGGGTCCACGAGGGCCGGAAGTTGACATCCCTGACTTCTAGTCAAGGTCATCAGGAAAGTTGTTGTTTGTAACACAAGTTTTTGCTTTATTACTTCAGAGCCAACCAGTAGAGATAAAAGAACAGGAAGAATGAAAAGATTTCTTCCTTAAGAAGGCTAAAATACACCCAGAAGCAGAGAACAATGTCCGCAGTCATCATTGTCACCTGTGAGTTCTACAAATGAAGGTGTGTGAGAGAGAACGAACAAGGAAAATGCAAGGAAGGGATGTTCAACCGATCCATAGGGGACAAATCCTAATATTTGTATTGTGGTACGTAACTGGAAAGTAAAACAAAATCCTGTTTTAAATAACATGTTTTTTTATTGTTACACTAAAACAATACACTGCCAACCCCAAATCGTAACATTATTTAATGAAATGTAATCTTTTGATATTATCCCAGCACCTGTTCATGATCCACCAGATAACCAGGATGCGGTGCCTTTTGAAACATCATGTACGACACCGGGCCATCCACATGGTATTGAACCTCCAGTCTTACTTATAGACTAATATTGACAGCCTTTAAAATCTCATTCTAATAAGAGTTATTAGGGTTATAGGGTTATTGCATTATGGTTAACAGTTGATAGACTTTTTTTAACACTATCTGTGCCCCTACCTGCCCCCCAACAGAAACACGCCACTGCTACTCCTGCGTGCGGATGCTGAAAGGCAAACCGTGACCGTCTCATAGCTCAGACTGTTTCTAACACTGTGAACTGAGCTGCCAATCACAAGACTTCTACAATGAATGTTATTGTTGTTTATTGGTTATCGCTGACATCACACACCTCTATGTGTCTGCAGGTCTCCTCCAGCTCATTGATCACAGTCTGGACTTTGTCGCTGAACGCCCTCAGAGAGGCGACGCCTTCGCGCAGCTGGTCCTGGAGAACAGAAGGAAGTGACTGCATGAGGTGGTAACAGCTGCAGGTCATTCAGCAGAAAACAGCTGTGAGAGCTGAGCAACAGTGTGAGCCGGACACACAAACACAGAGATCATTTATTTAAGCGCCTAATAACAATAATAACGCAGGCAGCAGGTCACTGCAGTACCTTCTGCTGCTGGTAGATGGCGCTCAGAGGAGCCACCTCGCAGGACTGATGGGCCCCGAAGACTTTGCAGAGCGAGCAGGTGGGAACCTGACAGGTGAGGCAGTAGATGTTCACCTTTTCTCCCTCGTGGTCGGAGCATGTTGAATGAGCAGGAGGTGGAGGTGAAGGTGGAGGGAGGGGCCTGGAGGTGAACACACAGGAAGTGGTTAAACACCGCGTCTCTGCTTTAATCACCTGTCGTCAGACATCACCTGGCTGTGACTCAACCTGGTGCTGTTGATTTCCTCTTTGTAGATGTCGATGATGTTCTCCACCAGCAGGTTTCGCTGAAGGCCGTAGACGCCGTGGCGGTCCAGCAGCACTTCTTGTCTGCAGGACGGACAGCGGAAACGCCCGCTGTTCACCGACATGGTGGTCCGAGCGTGGAACAGAGACGGCTGCACACAGGAAGCAAGAAACCAAAATGCCAGCTTAACCCCGAACGCCATCGTGACGCACAAACCGGGCGGCAAACAGCGGCCGAGCCTCCCATCACACAACATCTGTTACTGGAGCATCGAAGACACACAACACAGCCCGAACACACAACATCAAAGTGACAGAAATGATCCTCGCTACGTGATCTTTGTGTATCTGCTGTACTGTTAGCTGTGCTTGGTCACCTCCAGTTTTACTTTGGCGGTCTGTCTTATTGTGGTTTTACTTCCTGTTGTTGTTGCCAGCCCCGGCTTACCTGTGCCCACCTGTGTCCTTCCTCACTGCTTTACTGTGATCACAGCTCCACGTCTGCACTCCCTTACAGGACGGACCGAGCTTCCTTCTACTCTATTTCTGTTCAGCCTTTACTAATGAAATACAAACAAAGCCGTTCTCCGGATTTCAGCAACCTTCAGTTTCATTCTCAGCTCACAGCTGGAGTCGGTGCTCGGTTGTTTTGTGCTAGATTCTGAGCTGAAGGTTTCATCTCTCTCCAAGCAAAGTTGACACAACCAAGCAAAAGAAGATCCAAACTACGCTTCGCAGTTCACTTTCTCATGAATTGCCTCTTAGCTTTTCTGTTTTGCTTCCATCACACGTAATGCACAGCTCTGTGTCTCAGTGAACGGCACGAACAGCTTCCCATCTACAGATCTGTTTCTGCATTTTCACTGGCTTGTTACCCACCAGTCTACTGTTATGTGCTGACTTCCAACAAGGAAGTCTCCTTTCTGCGGTTCAAGACTGAAGAGATGTAAACTTTTTAAAATGATGACGAGGAGCAAAACTCTCAGCTGTGTCTGTAATCAAACCTCCGTAACGTTGCTCTGCTTCACGTCAGCAGCATCAGGTCATGTTCACGTGTTGATTAATGGTTTTCTTTCGTTTTTGATCTACTGCAGAATATTTGTATAAATCCCAGACCAGGAAAACCACCTCCATGTTTTTCTGTTTTATCCTCAGTTACTTTGACACAAAGGCCTCTGCTGTGATGCTCACACCTGTGACAAAGTCTCACAAGTGTCAGCTTCCTTTTTATAGATGCAAAAATATGGAAATGTGCTGATGCGTGATCAGAATTATAATATTTCTGACTGTCTGAGGCAAAATTCCCCCGATTCCAATCGAATCGATTCTAGAAATCAGTGACGACACCCAGCCCTGAGATTTAGCTCCACCTCCTCCTATCCCAGCATCTTCCTCTGTAACATAACCTTCTGCCTGTCCTCCATAAACCTTCGCTCTGCTCCTCCTTTACCATCACAGCGTTTGTTCCCCCCTCCCCTCCTCTGTCTTCAGGCTGGAGCACCGGAGGAGGTCAACATTAGCACGGCTCTGATTTACGTGAAAATGTTCGCAGATGTGAGGCAGCAGCAGGTTTCATTACCATGTTGCACATTTGGAGTCATATCTTCATACACAGACAGTGAAATAAGAAAAATGGCAGCAGTGTAGATGTTGATGCTCCTGGATGTGCGAGTGGAGGAACTGCTGGGGGAGAAGGCTCTGCAGGGCACACGCTGTGTTTACAATACACCTTCTCTGTAATGTCCAGCAGAGGGCAGCTGCGGTCTGTGACAAGACGGACGCCCTGTATTTGTAAAGCGCTTTACTCGTCCCTAAGGACCCCAAAGTGCTTCGCACATCCACACATTCACACACTGGTGATGGCAGCTACATGTAGCCACAGCCACCCTGGGGCGCACTGACAGAGGCGAGGCTGCCGGACACTGGCGCCACCGGGCCCTCTGACCACCACCAGCAGGCTACGGGTGAAGTGTCTCGCCCAAGGACACAACGACCGAGACTGTCGGAGCCGGGGCTCGAACCGGCAACCTTCCGATTACAAGACGAACTCCCAACTCTTGAGCCACGATCGCCTGAAGTCTTTCCTGATTGGTTCATGGTTTCAGGTGTGAGTGAACAAAAAGGAAGTTCATTTTAGAAATGATGGTCCTGTTAGAGTCAGAGAGGAGCAGGTAGTGGAGGAGGATTAGGGCGGGGCTACACAGTGATGGACAGGTAACCTCTGTATGAGGGGGGAGCTTCGAGCGCTCACCAACCTGTGACATCACTGTGGCCATCTTTACTTGGTTACTTGTGTGTGTCTGTGCTGTGCTCACTCTCACACACACACACACACACACACACACACACACACACACACAGAACAATAACAGTGAATGTGTTCATGACAGCTGACTTTGTGGTGCCTCCGTGAGCAAACCAGTTAAACATCCACATGTCCCAGTTTAGCCACAGATAATCCACTTAATCTGTCCGCACACCACGTGTGTGTGTGTGTGTGTGTGTGTGTGTGTGTGTGTGTGTGTGTGTGTGTGTGTGTGTGTGTGTGTGTGTGTGTGTGTGTGTGTGTGTGTGTGTGTGTGTGAGAGAGAGAGAGAGAGAGACCTGGTAGAGCTCGTTGGCACACTTCCTGCACAGGTTGTGCTCGCACGGCAGGATGACGACGGGTTTGTTGAAGATCTCCAGGCAGATGGGGCAGATCAGCTGTTTCTCCAGCGTGGTCAGCGCCACCTCGCGCTCGGCGCCTCTGCTGCCCTGCAGGCAGCTCAGGTCAGCTGACAGCGACATGGGCGCTCCGCCGAGCTTCACCTCCTGGTAGAAGCAGTACAAACACTCACTTCACATCAGCAAAGACACAAAGCTGTGACGTTTGTGAAGCAGCACCAGTGACTCACACAGACACACACACACAGACTGTAGTTAAAAGGTGGACGTAACCTCGGGGTCTAAGATGTGAAACTTAAATCTGCAGTTTTTCTAAGAGAGAAGCGGAACATTTCATTTCACAGGTACCAACATCTGCACATCTGCTCTTCTAATCAGCCTGCTGATGAAACAAAATTCAAGATGGCTGCATGACCCCGACTGTGAGGCGGCTGTTAATTGTGAACGACCCTGTTTGTGCAAAGTGACAAGTGTTTGGCAGCTGTGCTGATTCATGGGATGATCATTTAAAATCATCCATCGTTAACATCTGTCCAGCCTTGTTATTCACACTGTTTGGACTGGTTTTGGCAGCCTTTCAAAATAGAGGCGCGATGCCTTTGCTACACTGACAGGAGATTCATTCTTATAAGGTGACAGATGAGACTCTGAATCAGACTTAATGCAATTATTAATAATTCATTTAGTATCGCGGTTGGGACACCTGTGAACACACGAGCTCAGACTGCAGGTTTCCCCTTCGGCTCTGAAGTTCACACAGACCTGTGCACCTCTCAGTCAGCTGTGCGGACTTTAGGGAAAAGAAGCCAATCGAAATGCTGTGTTTGTCTGCAGCTCCATGCATACGGTCACAACACAAACACCCGACTCAGAGCCCATTCCTCAACACAGTTTGAGTTGTGGTTCAGTTTAACGAGGCTGACGAGTGCGGAGGTGATGATGGAGAGACCCCACAGCTGCGCCACGAGAAAGAGACAGGAAACAAACTCCTGCGTATCTGCCGCAGGTGGAAGAGTTCAGGCTGTCAAACTCAGGAACTCTCTAAGTCAGTGGCTCCCAAACCTCTTTTGCTAGGCCCCAGGAAAAATGCCCCCCCCCCGCACAAACACATCCTCCAACCACACACACCCATATTTTGCCGCATTGCAGTTTATTTCACCTCAAACATTTAGCAATCAATTAAGCAAATGCAAGTAAACTGCAATAAATTACAGGCAGTAATAAAACAAACTACTAACTCTTTTACGCTGCGTCCGCACCTACACGAGTATTTTTGAACACGCAGCTGTTTCGTCCACGTAAACGTTTCGAATCACCGTAAACGGAGATTTTTTGGCCACGTTATTGTTTACATGAGATGAATAGCAGAATGGCAGATAGCGACAAAATACTGTTAATCTGACTGTCTGCAGGTTTACACGCAGTTACTGTCCCTCCGCTTACAAAGGCAGAGGCGTCACGCTGTGATTATTTTACATGTAGTTTTTCCTGTGTAATAATGTTCAACATTGCATCAATACATTTTTCAAAAAATGCCTCTCTGTGCAAAATGGTTTCAAAAACATAAACAGCTGTGGGATCCTGTTTGTCCGTGATTTGAAGAGCCCAGCGCTGCTCCTGATGCAGGGAAAACCAATCCTGCAGGGAGACCTACCTCAGCACCTAAACAGAGGCAGCCACTAGCATGAAGTGGTCCTCTTGATAGTTCAGATGGATTGTCAAAGACTCACTGGATGTTTTACCTCTGCCGTCGTCCGGTTGGTGCTGCGAGTACCCACCCAGAGACGGCCGGAGGTCAGACGGTTCGTGAGCTCTTCTCTTCAGAGACTCCAAATGTGTCCCGCGAGAAAGAGTCCAGACGTCTTCCTCACCAAAACTGTCCTGTTCTCTGAGTCTGCTTGTACTTCCTCACCATCTGCAGAAAAGTGTGGAGGGGGGCTGACCTGAGGGGGCGTCAGGTTTCAGCCTCTCTCACACACACACACACACACACACACACACACACTTTCCATATGAGGAGGCTGGTATGTGGACAGATTAAGCCCTGGCCGTGCTGGAACAGCCAGCTCAGCCTGATCCTTCAGCTCTGGTTTTCTGCTTCGACCTTTTAAAGTTTTAGATCTGAAGCAGTATTTCACAAACAGGTCACAGAGGAAAACAATACATCAGTACAGCTTTTATCTGCTAGTTTACAATATCTGTCTGATGTAAGTGTTTGAGAATGGCTGTCAGATTACAGCGTTTATCCTCAACAGTTAACCGTCTCCTATGTGGGCCTTTATTTTGAAGGGCTCTCTGTTTTTTGGGAGTGAGGTCATGTTGGCGGGGCAGTTCAGGTGTGCTACTGTGAAAATCATTTGTTTCAGAGCTCCGGCACCCGGCCGGTAAGCCTGTGAGACTGAAACAGCGAAACACTCGCAGCAGTTTGGGTTTTTAGCTTTTTTGTTGTTCAGTCTGACACAACAGCACCTCCTGCTGACCACTTTGGTACTGACACATCTTGATAATATTATTCTATGAAAGGGAACCCAGCACTGCACACTTCTAAACCAGACTACATTTTATTCCTCACACAGGATCAGTTATTATATAATAATTAAATCTCATCACTGTAATTCAGTAGTTAAGCTTAAATGCATCTTTATTGTCTCCACACTCTTCTTCTACAATACTTGAGATACAGCGTGTTAAACCTCACCACTAGATGTCAGCAGAGTTCTGTCTTCTACCCAACTGAAGTGCATAATCCTAGCTATGGTGGCCGCTGTAGGACAAATATATTTTACCGTATTAGAATAATATAAACATACCAACGAATGTGACGAATCGTCCGTATGTTACACGTTGGGAATGATAATGCTCTGGGGGAGGCTGTAAAACTTTGTGAAAGGAGTATGATATGAGTCAGTGAGTCAGAGAAGCTCACTAGCTGGCTTACATCTGTACACAAGTGTGTTGCTAGCATTTGGTGGCTAAACTCCAAGCTAGGGGCTGATATTAAATGGCCGGCTGGGCTAGAATCTAATACTGAGTGTAGATTGCTAAACTGTAGACTGGGAACTGCTACTGGAGTTCCAATCTGAAAACTATGGGAGGGTCTGTACGACAATGAACTTCGAACGGGGTGCTGATGCCCTGAGGACTGTGGGGATTCTCCTGCCTCTTGACTTACTTCTTAAAAAGTATGTGTCAATGCCAGGCCCCTTTCTCAGCTCGCTGAGGCACTTCTTCCTGCCTTGGTGGATGTTAAGGCCCATGTCAGTTGTTAGTTTTGACCAGCCACAAATTGGTTAGAGCAGTGGAGAGTAGACTTCATCACAGTAGATGTCTTTCTGAAAGCGCTGTAACTAAGTTTAAGAATGTAATCCACCCACTGTTATCATCTTCAATGCCCTGTACCAACACAGAGCAGAGCAGCTATCTGAACGCTAACAGAGGTCGATCATCTTGTTAATAATTTTACCTCCTCACTACGTACGACTCTGGTCGTAATTAATTCTTCGATCTTAAATATGATCAACCTATCTCTAATGATCGGCTATGTACCACAGGCCTTCAAGCTAGCTGTAGTTAAACCTTTACTCAAAAAGCATCTCTAGACCCAGCAGTCTTAGCTAATTATAGGCCAATCTCCAACCTTCCTTTCATATCAAACATCCTTGAAAGAGTAGTTGTCAAACAGCTAACAGATCATCTGCAGAGGCTTATTTGAAGAGTTTCAGTCAGGTTTCAGAGCTCATCACAGCACAGAAACAGCTTTAGTGAAGGTTACAAATGATCTTCTTATGGCCTCTGACAGTGGACTCATCTCTGTGCTTGTCCTGCTAGACCTCAGTGCAGCGTTCGATACTGTCGACCATAATATCCTATTAGAGCGATTAGAACATGCTGTAGGTATTACAGGTACTGCACTGCAGTGGTTTGTATCATATCTATCTAATAGACTCCAGTTTGTGCATGTAAATGGAGAGTCCTCTTCACACACTGAGGTTATTATGGAGTTCCACAGGGTTCAGTGCTAGGACCAATTCTGTTTACATTATACATGCTTCCCTTAGGCAGCATCATTAGAAGACATAGCATACATTTACACTGCTATGCAGATGACACCCAGCTCTATCTGTCCATGAAGCCAGATAACACACACCAATGAGTTAAACTGCAGGAATGTCTTAAAGACATAAAGACCTGGATGGCTGCTAACTTTCTGCTTCTTAATTCAGATCAAACTGAGGTTATTGTACTCGGCCCTGAAAAGCTTAGAAATATGGTCTCTAATCAGATTCTTACTCTGGATGGCATTACCTTGGCCTCCAGTAACACTGTGAGGAACCTTGGAGTCATTTTTGACCAGGACATGTCCTTCAACTCACATATTAAACAAATATGTAAGACTGCTTTCTTCCATTTGCGCAACATCTCTAAAATTAAAAATATCCTGTCTCAGTGTGACGCTGAAAAACTAGTTCATGCATTTATTACTTCCAGGCTGGACGACTGTAATTCATTATTATCAGGAAGTCCTAAAAACTCCCTGAAAGCCTTCAGCTAGTAAGGCTAAGGCTGCATCCTACCTCTTTCTTACAACTAGAGTGGTACTCTTTGAGAATAAAGTAACGACTTCTGATACAATGTGTGGATTACAGATTACAGTGGTAGATTAAACACAAAGAGGCTCCGAAGCATCAGAAACATTTATTTTACAACAGTACATCAGATAGTCGTTTCAGGCAAACGTCCACGCTACAAACACAAACCTCTACGTCTCTGTGTGTATGTACAGCACGTCTGCCATTTGTCACCTCGCCATCAGAACGGTACACATCTAAAGATGTCTACATCCTCCTCACAGCGGCTAGTTCATCAATCATTACAAAGATCAGAAAATCAAAATAAATTAAATAATGCATCATTATTATCACCATGTGGCTGCTATCTTCTTACATACATCGGTTTCATTATTCGATGATGGAAATGTGCCGACTCCAGGTTTGGTCAGCCAATCAGGTAACGAGGCGTCTGCAGGTTTCACCGAAGCTCATTCAGAAGCCTTTTTAACCCAGCGATGGGGTCAATGTGAAAACAGGAACACAGCAACTTAAACGTGTTTGGGAAAATAAAACCTCTGATTTTCACGGATCTGCAGTTTGGCTCAGACCAGTCAGGAGTCGACTCGGCCGCTAGCATCGATACATATGGACATCAACGAGTGTCTGATCGAGCATCGAGATGTGGTGAAGAAATTTAGCCCGTTTGGTTCAACGTCGTCTTTTTTCTTTGTTTTTTGTTTTTACAAAAATCAATCTACAGACACGAACTAACAGGAAACTTCTGTGACAAATAAAAGCCTACAAAATAAAACTTGTGTGATTGGTACAAACTGATTGTTCTGCTAGAAAACTGCTCGTCTGAACAATAATAAGACTTTGGATGTGAAAGCGTCCCTTCATCAACACCATTAATAAAAAGAAGGAAAAGCAAACCTAGAGACAGAGGGAAGAACGGTGAGGTCTAAACTTACACCACATGTACAGCATCGCTACCTCCGCACACTAAACTACAACAAACACGGGGCTCGATCAGTGTGCACGCAGACACACAGCGCCTCAATCCTTCACCTGTGGAAGACCATAAACATGAAGGGAGGAGGAGGAGGAGGGACGAAGCTCGGAGGAGGAAACTGGAGCTTAATTACTGCTGAGAACTACAGTAGTCTGATTACTCTTAGACTAAAAAGTAACTGAGTGGAAGAGAGCCATCCCGCTGTGTGTGCTGTCCGTGACGATTCATCATTGGATTTACCAATTTGGTAACTGCGTGCTCGGCGCTCTCTGACGGAAACGTGACTCCTTGTTTGATGGCGTGCTCTCCCCTGATCTCTGTTTTCATGGGGACGCTGTGGTTGCTCAGTGTTTGTGCAACACGTTACTGTAATCACATTAGTTACTAGTACGCTGTTACTCGCATTACAAAAGTTCTTCAGTGATCAGCACGGCAGGCAGAAAAAATTAAAAACTAAGCAAAGTTTTTATTCTCATGGCAATCAGCTGATGGAGGAAAATGGCGGAGTGGTCAGAATTACCAGGCGTGTGCTGGGGAAGTGCAGACTGACAGAAACATCTGCATTATGCTGCTAACATCTGCACAAACAAAGAATCCCGAGTGATGTTAAAGCCGAGTGTATGCAGACTCCAGCCCGGCAGCCAGAGCCGTTGGTGTCTCATGTTTTATCACCGCGGCTTTGGGCTGGTTTTCATCTCAGTGCTCGTGTGTGCGCGACTGTAAGCTCAGGTTTATATTGTTAATACGCCGACTCTGAAGGGACAAATCCACGGCAACTCAAAACACCAGCAAACAGAAACGGCGCAAAAACTGGGTTTTTGAGGAGACATTAACGTGATGGAGGCGTGATGGAGACATGATGGAGACATTAACATGATGGAGACATTAACATGATGGAGACATGAACGTGTCGCACTGGCACGTGCTGAATAAAAAGCATTCACCTGCAGTGTGAGGGAGATGCTGCTAATGTGTGTTTTAATCACATGATTCCTGTAATAACATGTTTGCTATTAGCCATGTACTGTTAGCTTGTCATTGAGTTGCAGTATGTTTGACCTCTCAGGGCCACCGTAGATTGTGAGACGATGAGTTTCAGGTCATTTTGCAGAGTAATGAGAAAGTAATGTAACAAACAGTCTAGTTACAACATACTTGTTACTTTTCCTAGAAGTAATGCAGTATGTGTAGTTACTTTGTTAGTAACGACTCTCACC
>NC_137939.1:37152744-37210244 GCF_963969265.1 Rhamphochromis sp. 'chilingali'
ATTTTCTTTTAGATTCTAAAGTAGCCGTCCTTTGCTTTGTTGACCCTCAGCCTCCTCTCAGTGAGCTTCATGATGTCGTCAACTATCAAAGTCGTCGATGACTAATTTAATAGTCGACGCGTCGTTATAAGCTTTGTAAGATCCCAAAAGACGCAGGAATGAGTAGCAGGATTTAAGAGTGTAATAACAGACTGAAACAGCAGATGGCAGCACTGCTGAGAAACCACGACTAAGGAAAAGCAGCAAGAAGAGATTTGTTTGGGCCGAGAAACACAAGGACTGGACATTAGACCAGTGGGAATTTGTGCTTTGGTTTGATGAGCGTAGAGCTGTGATCTTTAGTTCCACCTGCCGTGTCTTTGTGCAGAAAAGGTGAACGATGGTCTCTACATGAATGGTTCCCACGGAAGCATGGAGGAGGAGGTGTGAGGCACACTGACCCAGCATGGCTGCCACAGCATCCTGCCATCAAGTCTCATTCATGGAGTCCCACAGGGATCAATATTAGGACCACTGCTCTTCATGTAACGTGTCAGTGATTTCATTAATTCCTCTAATATTCTACACAAAGTAATATTAGCACAACTGATCTTTAACAAATGAATATAAACGAGGAAATGATCAAGGCCATGCCATGAAGTTGGAACGTCTGGAGGTTCATGCTGACAACTTTGGGAACTCTAAAAGGCATCCCGATGACTTCCTGAAGAAATGATTTAAATATGTTGCAGTTTTAAACAAAGCTCTTCTTCCATGTGAAGCTCTTGCCGGCCTCCAAGCCGCACTCAGTGTGCTGTGATGTCCCGACACCTTGACAGGACGCAGAGCTACATGAGCTCGGGGTAAACGCTTCCTCTGTGGGCTCAGGGTGACCTGCAGAGGTCCGCAGCTTCGGTTCAGCCCTCCTGGAGCTTCTCTCAGAGGCATTTTTGAGGTTCAAGCCCAGTTCGATCTAAACTAAGGTCATAAAATCAGACTTTCACCATCCTGCCTGCAGACACGTTCCTTTCTTTGGGATGGCAGACGTCTGTTTAACAGGAAAGCGATGAGTATTTCTCTTCATCATGTTCCTAAGTGTCCGTCCGGACCTGTCATGTGTCACAGACTGTGTTTGGAAAGGTCAAAGTTTACTATCATCATCACCACACTTTGATAACTCTCACCTATCACAGTTTGATTGGGCTCATTCAGAGTTACTGCTGGAGGCGTTTAAAGGCGGCCCGGTCCCAGAGGTACCCTGCAGACGCTCGGGTGGTGATGTGAGCACGGGCACACACCTGGAAGCGTGTGAGGGACGATGCTGCAGTCACATTTGCATCGGTTCACGTGTTTCCGAAGAGTTTGTGTGCGACGGCTAAAACCTTTGTGTTGGTCTCTACAGGCTGACCTGTGTGCGAGGAAGGGAACGTACCCGGATGCACATTAAAGACAAGAGCAGCGCCTGAAAGCTTCACGCCTGCTTATCAAACGCGCTGCGAGACCTGCGGTCGTGGACGCCGACCCACCTTGGCCCACCAGCTGGACAGAACAAAGTAGGTGTTGACGTTCTCCTCTCCGAACTGCTCGGCCACGTACAGCCCCAGGGAGCCGTATTTGTCGTAGATGTTCTTCTTGGTGGCGTCCACCAGGATGGAGTGGGCGTTATTGATTTCCTTAAACTTGTCTGCTGCTTCGGGGTTGTCCGGGTTTTTGTCTGGGTGAAACTTCAGCGCCAGCTTCCTAAAAACAACAAATAAAGAAAGAATCAAAGGAGCGAAAGTCTGAGCTGCTTATTCACTTTAAAGTGGGACACCTTTCACTTGCTTCTGTATCTCCGCAGCTTCCCTGATTATTGACACACATTTTTATTTCTGTTTTCTTTTTTTTCTTTTGAAACTGACACAGAAAAGTGAGAAACCCGTGGTTATTATTTACTCAAATTAAACAGAAGAATGAATTAAAACATGCATTTTCAGAAAATATATAAAACAGAGACTGAACAGGAAAAAGGAGGAAATGAGTTTAAACGATGTTGTGTGTCGGGATGAATCGGGTGTCATTTTCTGACTTTCCTCCACAGCTGTGTTAGAAACAGGAAAAACATTAAAGATGAATCTGCTCTCTGCTGTTTGGCTTTGGAAGGTGAAGCTGTGGCAGGAAAAGCTCCTGCAAGCTGACCCGTGTGTGAGGAGGGGGAGTCACAGACAATCCTTTCAACATGCTCTATAACCTTTGACCCTGGCTCCCTCTAGTGGCCAACTGCTGCACTTGTGTGTGTGTGCGCACGCACCTGTAGCATTTCTTGATGTCCTCTGTGGTGGCGTTCTTGTCGACCCCGAGCACGGCGTAGAGCGATTCTCCTGATGTGGACAGACTCCTCTGTCTCTGGTGATCCATGATCTCTCTCTCTCTCTCTGTGCTTCTCTCACGGGCTCGCTCGCTCACTCAGCCTCACACCTGTCAGGTAAACCCAGAAACAAGTTTGAGGATATGAGCCTTTCACCTGCAGCCTCAGTGTGTCCTTATCTCTGTGAGAACACAAAGCGTGGTAATGAGGTGATGCGGTTGCAGGTAGAGCAGATCACACCTGCGCTGCACCTGGGAAGCCGTCGCACTCGTTCCCGAGCTGGAGCTGAACTCAGTCAGGACTCTTACAGCCTGAAATTACCTGACGATGACCTGCATCAGGTCATCAGAGCTCTGTTTACACTGTCTGGGGGACAGGAAGCTGCTGAGCAGGGTTTGAGCTTTCAGAATAAGAGCAAGGGGACGGTCAGCTGGGACTGCCACCCTTTAACTTCCAAAAACAAGTGTGAGGCTGAGGATGAAGCCGACAGCCTGATCAGTTTAACCTGAACACTGAACACGCTGTACTCCATCATTTATGACTATGTGGATTTTGCATTTACAGTTTTGCTATTACAAGTTTTTGTTCTGTTGCACTGATGGGACTCTGGGACAGGAATGAAGTGAAGAGCTGGCAGATATAAGTGACAGGACCAGGCTGGCTGTGGGGGGACGCTGTAGTCTGAGTCGGGTGGAGGCCCGCAGGCCGCGCTGTGCGGAGGACAATCCAACCCTCAGCAGGCCGATGACTGTGAAACAGCTCCGCTTTAACTTGATCTGTTAGAGGTGACGGCATGTCAAACACAGCTCTCACTCCCAGGGTGCCCCCCGGGGAGGTGTGCCCAGCCCCTGCTGAGCACCCTGTGCACAGAGCTCCAACACCGTCGTTACATTTGCAGACGACACCACCATCGGACCCGTCTGCTTACAGAGCAGAGCCCTGACATCATGGTGCTCAGACCCGGGAGCTGACTGCAGGCTGCAGGGCGGGGACAGCTCTATGGAGGGCGGGCAGCACAGCGTATCAGCCGCTGCCATCAGGACACCGCTCAAATATCTGACAGCTGATCTTCCACGGTCACAGGTAGACACCGCAACCCTGCACTACAACCACTACAGTGTCATCACCAATCTGTGTTTATTCTTTTTATTCATCGATATTTTCTTATTTAGATGCTTATTTTATTTGTGCCTTTTTCTGACGTGCGTCACAATGTAAGTCCCGGTGGTGACGTGTGGTCGATATGACAAAGAAAGCAGTTCATTCAGAGTAGTTTGGTTCTGATTTTGATTTTAATATTTGTTTGCAAACATCAGCTGACGGTCTACACCCGCAGGTCGTCTTTCCTCCTGCTGTTGCTTTCACAGATACTGAGACGCTCACCAGACCGTCACACGGCGGCGATGGTCCAGGGAAAACCTGGATTAATATGAGACGAGCAACTTCCTGCTTCCCGTCTGTGAGCCGCCTCCTCGCGTCCACTAATCCGCTAACGCGCTGCTGCGTGCTTTAAGAGGAGAAAGGAATAAACGGTTAAAGTCAGGTAACCCAAGCTCACCTGAGAGCCGGCCGGGCAGGAGCAGAGGGGAGAGAGGTTTACTATCCGTGTCCTGAACTTGCTCATTGTGTTTAAAGCAAATCTGACACGTACGAGCTGCAGTGACCTGCAGCAGGTGTGCGCGAGTGCAAAGGTGCGTCACCTGCAGCGCTGCTTAGACTCAAAGATCTGAAACATTGAATCTGTACTGACAGTGCATCAAATGTCCAGGTTAGTCCTCTACACATACCTGGATCCAGATAAGCACTTCTCAGCTGGGCCTTTCTAAGCTCCGCCCCTGAGAAAAACGATGGTGACATTACCACAGAGATGACGCTTTCATACTGACGGCAAAATTCTGAGTTATGACCTCAAACTCGTAGCCGAGGGAGTCGCTGTTGTCAGAGTGGCTGAACGAAGGATGAGCCGAGTGCTTTCTTTAACAGGTTATAAGGAAATGATCGTCACGGCTTCGTCCATGCTCCACCTCTCCACCAGGGGGCGTGAAATCCCCACAGAAGATTCATTTTATTAATTTGCTGAACGGCCCCTTCGGTCAGCGAAGGGATAAAACTCATTCATAACTCCACCACAGGAGAATCTTTAAATCTGGTGCAGTCCTGACTGAATGAACGTGAGAGTGGAGAGATGCGAGCAGGTGCGCTCACCCGGCAGTGCATGAAAACAAATCCACCTGCAGTGTTTCTTCATGCTAATCGAAGAGACCACAGTACAGGCGGGAAACGGTGCATCTTCCTGCAGAGGATTGCACACTGGCCGTCCCGAGCAGGAACACCTGAGCTGTGAGGAGGCAGGTGTGCAGGGGGTTAGCAGGCTTAGAGACCACAGTAAGCCAATTCAACACAGACTGACGGAGTAGACTTAAATATACAGGAAACCATCTGCCCACACAGCTCGCCTCTCTGATGAGCTGTAACCACACACCTGACGCATGCAGCGCTGCTCTCTCCACAACAGTCCACTTCCACTCCTGAGTGTAAACGCCAGAGTAAAAGCAAAGAGTGGTGTGTCCTGCACACGTGCGACCCCGCACTGACATTTTCAAACTTCCTGCACATACAGCCAGTTCACAGCCTGTATATAAACGATGGAGGCCGCCTCCCTGTTGTCACCCATTGGTCTGCAATTTTAGCATTTTGGTCTCGGCCATCTTGGTTTAATGGAGTGACCATGGCTGCGTGCCAATTAAGAGACTGCACGCTTGAAGTACGCGTACTACGCACGGTGCGTGCTATGAGTACGAGAAGTGCGGAAGTGCGAGGCTTGTGAAACAGGACGGTCTGGCCTTCGTCGCGCTGTTCAGGTTGCCTAGCAACCATGATACAAACCGCGAGGCACGTTACATACAGCTTTGTGTGACAGAAATGAAGGAGAAAAATGTTTTGTTGGTCATTCATTTTTGTCATGACATCACTTTGATGAGGCTGAGACCACGGGACTGTAAACATGATTGTTGGGCTTCATGTCTGTGCTGAACAGTCATTTAAGATTAGCTAGTAAATAACAATCAGCTGATGTTGTTCATGAGACTAAAGTCATCTCACTGTGGTGATGTAAATATGGACAATATTATAGTATTGTCAGATTATTATGAGATCTATTAGGGGTGCAACGATACTCGTATCGATATTGAACCGTTCATACAGTGCTTTCGGTTCGGTACGCATATGTATCGAACAATACAACATTTGTAATTTATTTTATCAGCTTTCCTTCTGACGATGCTGTCTGTGTTGAGCGCTCAGTGGATCTGTGTTCGACTACTCCGCCTAGGCTGCACTGTCGAGCGCAGATCCACTGAGCGCAGCGCAAGCTAGCGAGACAGAAGTTAAGGTCTCCTTGCAACATGGCAAATTGAGCCTCATTCAGATCTGGCCTTTGGAACTATTTTGGTCTTCATGTGACGTATGACCCTGAAGGTAAGCGCGTTATGGACAAAAGTAAAACAGTATGTTGGATGTGCCACGCAATGCTCAGTTACATGGGTGGGAGCTAGTGTGTTAGCGCAGTTAGCTCGTTAACGTGTTGGCCGTCCAGCCCCACGCACGGGGCGATCGGCGGTAGCTCGTTAACGGAGATTTGCCGTGTTGTGGCGTTAACGTCATTTCAGATTAACGCTGACAGCACTAGTGGGAACACAACGAATATGACTGCACATTTACTCCGACATCATCCTAGTGCAAAGACAAGTGGAAGCAGACAAAACAACAAGCACGCATGCTACAAACTTTACCGAGTCATTTAGACAGCCGTTAGCACAGGATTCTCCTTATGGGGACCTGATATGTTTAATATGCTGCTGAGAATATAGCCCAGAAGAAGAGTATAGTAGAGCTTTTATTTTGAAAGAGCCATTTCTCTGTAATAAACTCTCTTTTCCAAAGATGAGGGATTTCTCAGATAGATTTATTTTTTTATCCCTTTGTTGTTTCAGCAACATTAAATTTAAAAACTGTACTTTTGAGTTAAAATATATATTTATAATTTTAATAAATGACAAATTAAAAAGGCATGAACATTTTTTTGTATCGAAAAAATATCAAACCGTGACACCAAAGTATCGAACCGAACCGTGAAAACAAACAAAACAAAACAAAAAAATAAAATAAAATATAAAAAAAACACCCAGCACGCCCCTGCGGGCGGTTTATCCTTCAAGCTCGGGTCCTCTACCAGAGGCCTGGGAGCTTGAGGGTCCTGCGCAGTATCTTTTATATATATATATATATATATATATTTATTTATTTATTTATTTTTTATTTTAGGGGTGCAACGATACACAAAATTCACGGTTCGATGTTT
The DNA here is from genome assembly GCF_963969265.1 of Rhamphochromis sp. 'chilingali'. Classification (NCBI taxonomy): domain Eukaryota; kingdom Metazoa; phylum Chordata; class Actinopteri; order Cichliformes; family Cichlidae; genus Rhamphochromis; species Rhamphochromis sp. 'chilingali'. The sequence goes on from NC_137939.1 coordinate 37,159,431, forward strand.
TTTCGATACAAAAAAATGTTCATGCCTTTTTAATTTGTCATTTATTACATTTTCACGGCACATTCTGCACCACATCTCTGTGCGTTCATCATTTGTTTGAAGCCAGCTCACCTCCTGCAACCACTTTTCCGAGTATACGTGCTTCTCTTGTGGTTCGGACTCCTTCTGACATTTGTTTGGAGGTGGAGGAACATCACAGTAATTGCTTAAAGGAGCTTCTTCGACATCTTTAAGAGTTCTAAACAAATGTCTGTCCGCCTCCTGAAAATCTTATGTACGCAAACACGCGTTGCAACTTCTTATCTTGTGCGTGTTTTTTATTTTGACAGTGAATGCGCACCTGCGGACCACTTATGTGCAGCCCTGGTTATTTAGCTCGTCATATTGCAGCCACAGAAATTCTTTTGTCCATGAAACCATAAAGCTGCACTTTCTTTTTGCCTTATAGTCTGATTTGTCATAACTTCTCCGTTTTGTGGTAAGCTTTTCTTTGGCTGTCACTTCTTCACCCTGACCTGTCTTATTTGGCTCAGCAGATCTAAAATATATATCTGTCTGTGAAGGTTCTCAGTCATCCAGGTCATCGTAGTCAAATATATATCCTGCTGCTTTTACACACTCACTCACATAAGCTCAGCGATTCTCTGCGCGATCAACCTCTCACATGTTTAAGCTGCGGGAGATTTCACTTGTCATGTTTGCATAGTAAGCTAACGATTAATAAGACGATGTCAGAGGAATTGGTGCGCAAATTATCATCACTCACAGATCAGTGCTGTCGCTCTCTATACACAGTTCGCGCGATTGCAAAGTGAAAGCAAAAAAAACAAGCGCAAATTCAAACGTGATTTCAATATGTCACATATTGACAGTGGCTCACCGATGCCAATGACATAATTACCCAGCTACATTTCTGAAAGAATGCAAAAGCATTGACATATATTTTTCCTTCCTATGATAGCCCGACGGGCAGGGCAGAGATAGATTTTGGTAGCCAGACTGAAAAAATCGCTAGCTCCAGGACGTCGGGCTAGCGATATTGCGAGCCCTGTAAAGGATTATTCTATTTATTAGTCTGAATTAACAGTATTAGTAATTATCAAAATTATGTTTTTATATGTCTGCAATGGTTAATCCACCAGGATGAACAAGCTCTTTAATCTAATTTGTTTGTTGATGTCCAAGAATTTGTAAATTTAGAGTTGAAAAAAGCAGAAAAAAAAAAAAAAAAAAAAGAGTAGAGCATGTTATTATGAATGTAATATTCATGTTGTGCTTGAGTCATTTCTGCGGCTCAAATTTGGGTAAAAACATGAATTCAGTTAGCTGACAGGCTCGCGTTTATGACCGCTGATCTAATAAATCTCTCAGCACTCGATGCCAGTAATTAGAAAAACTATATTTTAACACAATATAAGCTAAAATATTTCATGTTTCATTGCTGACAGGATGAATGTACCTGCAGCTATCAGCTGTCAGACTCATACAGGCCCCACACATAGCAAACCACAGGTAAACATCACCTGTGCAGTGGATCAAAACAACAACAAACACGTGTAAAATTAAACTCTCTAACTTTCTATGGCACCAGATGGCCTCCCTATGCATCACCAAGCCACGCCCACCACACAGTCTCAGAATAACCAATCGTAGCACAGTGCCAGCTGACTGGAATTAACCAATGAGAGGAACCCATGCAGGACTACGTTGGTTTCTTTGTGTATAATAATCTGAGCAGAGCAACCAATTAGATTTGATCATGTTCAGTGATCTGAAAGTTAAACTGGCCACAAGCAGGAACAAACAGGCAGCGCTGTGACAGCACACGGTGTGTGTGTGTGTGTGTGTGTGTGTGTGTGTGTGTGTGTGTGTGTGTGTGTGTGTGTGTGTGTGTGGATTGCTGTAAAAAAAAAAAATATGCGAGGAGAAAGCCTGTTTGTAGTTGTGCACAGTGCTGAGAGGAGAACGACCCACGGCACAGTGAACACTCTCATGCTGTGTCACCATGAAGCAACTGCTGGTTTTACACTGAGGGAAGGAAGGAGATGCCGTTTGATTTTCAAAGATAAACCTGAGTAAAAACTGATCTTTGCACAGCAGCGTTTTAGTTTGTTGGAGGTTTAAACTGGATTTAAGCATAGAAACATCCAACATCGTGAGGTTTAACCATCTCCATGCCTCACACAGGTCGCACACTCATCTGCAAACACAAAGTGACCCATCAAAGCTTCACAGGCGCCTTCAGTTTACACGAGGTCCTGAGCAGTGTTGTACTGGCAGCGTGTGTCGGGTTAACGAACACGAGTAAAGAGCCAGCCAGAGGATGGATAACGGCAGCAGCACCACCGGAATAATAATAGGCAGTAACAGACGGTCAGGCCTATGAATAATGATCATGAGGGTGTAGTTTGTCACAGTTTTTCTTATTTCAGTTTCAAATTACACCCCAGATACTCGAGTTTACCGATTCCAGCGTCTCCAGTGAACCTCGCGTATGAACTAAACTAGCGGACGGAAAGTCCACCTGCATGCTTCTGAAGAGCAAAACAGTTTTATGGTAATGATCTTATGTCAAAAACAAAACAATCCAGGAAGTCAAATTTGTCACTGGAGTACTAAATGAACCCAACTAAACAGGAAGTGATGTCAGTCCCTGTTTTGTTCTAAACAGTGGTATCGACTTCATGATTGTGTTTTCACAGCACTTACACAGAGTTAGAAAGAAAACCTCTGATCAGCTGATTCCCAGCGTTTTCAGGCGGGTCCGTGTCACGTATGTGCACTGGGTGCCCCCCAAACAAACACGGAGGTTTTCAAGACGCTAACAGAGGCAGAGCTGCTAAAGCTAAAGCTACCCAGAGGTCAGAGCCTCAGTATGAGCAGTGAAAGGGTCAAAGCAGGCAGGAAGTCCAGGTGAAGTCATGAAGCCAGCACCGGATATTTGTGTGGGTCTATAAATGTGCTGCAGCTGCTTTACCTGACAGACAGAGCTCGCTGGCTTCAGTCGTTACAGTGAGTCAACCTGCACATCAGAGTTTCTTTTCTTTTATTAAGAAAATAACATTTTGCTCTGAAGAAAATTTGTGATATTTGCTAAATGAGCCAAGAAAACCACAATCAGAGCATCTGATGGGTGAAGGAGACGAAGGCAGGAGGCGCTCTCTGGAGGGCGGGGCTTTGACCTCTCAGGTGTATGCTTCTAGAAAGACCGCTCTGATGTGTCAGACAGTCCTCAGTTGTCCTCAGATTACAGATGTGTAGTTACCAGATCATTCTGGATGTGTAGGTTCTTAAAGGAGCTGAAATAATGAGCAGAGCAGGACGACCGCAGTGATGGAGCTCAGCTCGCAGGTGAGGTGGATAAACGTCACCTCGGGGGACGCATCTGAGGGTGAAACCAGTGAAACGAGGCCTCGTAAAGAAAACCACAAAGACAAACAGACGGTATAATTCATTCATACTGGCTCACACACACACAGGGCTGTAATCGACAGCTGCAGCTGACTCAGTAAACACAGCTGCTGCATGAGTCGGGAGCCTGAGCGTTCACTTCGTTCAGCGAGTGTCGCCTACAGATCGAGCCACAGAGCATCATCTTCTCGCCGTCTGAGCCTGAAATCTCTTCCAGCTTTCTCATTTGCACAAATTCATCCACTTAAGCGCCAGTTTCTCCCACATCAGTGAGTAGAAACACAGCTGAGCAGCACGTGAATATCAGGTACGAGCATATACGAGCTGACCATGATGTCATAGCACGCACGGCAGAGAGCAAAGAGTTTCACCTGGAGGCACACAGGGGTGAGTCTAAAGGGGGGCACGGGATAATTTCAAGACACTCAAAACACTTTTCAGATAAAATGATTTAAAGAAATAATATAAAACACTGTTAATTAAATTTCACTAATATTTAAACAAAAATAAAAATGAACATGGGGCAGTAAAACCTGAGAGCTAACGTCCAATCAGCATGCAGTCAGAAGCTTCATCAGTGAGCTGCACACAGGAAGCATCAGAGCAGCTTTCTGCACACTCCAATGAAACACACAAACTGTCTGAACTTCACATTTTCAGCGATTTTCATGCGTTTCCTGTAAACGCCATGATGAATGACACACAGCAGCTGAGATCACACTGATCTGCTCGTCCAATCAAAAAGCACTCCAGATGAACAACGCCTCAACACAATTAACACAACAGCTCTGAAACTCTCACAGCGTCTCCTGCACTCAGGCAGCAGAGACGGGGAGGGAGAAGCAACTGATCTAAGGCAGGGCGAGCGACGCCAGAGGAGGAGGGAAGGTGAAGGTTCACCTGCAGTCAGATGACCTGCAATCACACGACTGCCTGCGATAGGATGGCCTGACGCAATCATGAGTCAAACCAGTGCCGTGTCTGTGTCACGTCTCTCATCAGGACGCTGCAGTAAAGGTGAATGTTTAATCACAGCATGTGACCTCTGACCTCATCCGCACTTTTATGAGATTAAAGAAACACCCACACAGTTTGAGGTCATATCCCCCTGTGATCCAGTAATGTTGAAACTGCTGCGTGCTTGCTGGAGAATCTTAAACTTGGATTGGCTCGGATGTCCAGCAGGGGGTGTCTCCTCTGCTCTGATTGGATAGAAGTCTGTGAGAAAAAGAGCCCTGCTTGATCTTCGAGCTCAGTGAATACCTTCCCGAGGAGTCTCTGGTCTCAGTCGCTGGTTTCTGACTGATGTTTGGTTATGGCCCGTTAGAGTAACAGAGGATGCAGGGAGGCGGAGCTAGACAATGACTGTATGAGCGTGTGGCAACACTCGCCCGATTTCAAAACCCCAAAGATGGCAGCGGGGAAAACGCTCAGATCGCGGGCTCACACCAGCTGACCTCACAGCTGCTAAGTCCATCTTTCACATACAGTCTGTTTTAAGTGATTCCTACAGATCATAAACGTGACTTACAGCTTCTCTCAAACAAAACAAACCAGACTCCGCCTGTGCTTCCACCTGCAGCTCTTCATACCGTGCCCTGTGACTCATCTTAAAAACCTCCTCAAAAGCACAGCTCAGGTGTGTTTGTGAGGAGCTAAAACAACCTGAGTTGTGGTTTTTAGCAGTCAGGACTCTGTGACTCCGTAACGTCACAGCATCTGACTTCCTTCCTTCTAGCAGCACAACGAGCATCTTTCCCCTGCCTGAGCCTGGCTCTTTCTTTTAAAAGGGGGTTCTTTCTTCCCACTGTCACCGAGTGCTGCTCACAGAAGGTTGTCTGATTGGTGGGTTTTCTCTCTGACAGCATGAAGCCTATCTAGGGATGGGTATCGTTTAGTTTTATCCAAACCGGTACTTTTGAAACGGTGCCGGTGCTTAAAGAATGGAGAACAAACTTGGTCCAAAAACCTCTCATGTTTTTATTTTTAGCAGTCTCTTTTTTTCTGCAACATGTTAACCAAGTTAGCCTTTTCTGTTGATACAACATACCTCCTTTGGTTGGAACCGGTGCTTAAAGAATGGAGAACACAAACTTCGTCCTAAAACCTCTCATGTTTAGCTGTTTTTTTGTAAAAAGATAACAATGTTAGCCTTCTCTATCACTCTATCAAACAAGAAGACAGCCGCATGTAACTATGATGATGTTTGCTAGTTCACCTTACATGCATTAATGTAATAACGTGGTTAGCCTACTCAACGTAAATTACACACGAACAACATGAAGCTACTCACGCAGAGAAGAACGGCTGCTGCTGCATCATCATCCTCATCATTTCTGCTACACTGGCAGGGCTAGGGGCCAGGACTCTCCTCTTCGGGTTTTTGGCTATGCGTCACCAGATGTTTCATCAGATTCGAGGTGTTACCTCCTTTGCACAGTATCACCTTAAAGCACTCAGCAGGCTGCTGAGTTTGCATCTTTTGCCAGCTGGTCCCAGCTGGAGGATAATTTTAGGGTTTTAAGGGTCCTCGTGGCTCAAACTGCGTGACAGGAAGCTGCAGAACAGCTGATCGCAGGCTGGACCACAGGAGAAGAGGCAGCTATCAATGAGCGTTGACAGATATGTTAATTTTATTTTTAAATGTGATGCTCCGATGCTTTTTATCCATCTTACACACTAAAGTATATTAAACACACCTATCAGGTATTCAATAACAGCCCACATCCAGCTCCTCTCAGCTGACCGCTAACTGCTGTGATATCACGTGATCCGATGTGAATGAAAGTCACATGACTCATCGTGACCACTTGTGTCAGATCTAGTGATGTCATCATCAGTCATCAAACAGAGACCAGCTGACTCAGTTAAAATTGACTTTAGGAGCCCTGATGTGTGCAGGTCATGAAAGATTTAAAACATAAACAGATGAAAACGCCTCACACCGACTCTGAGGTCACGCAGCAGCTGGCCAATGGGACGGGCAGATCTGCAGATCATATCTCAGAGACCAGGCAGCAATTAGAGTCCATCTGTGTCCCTGCTGATGAAACACAGTAATAGACACGACGACTCCTCGTTTCACAGCGGATCCCAGCATCCTCCTCTGTCGCATACCCTTCACTACATCCATGAACCTCCTGCCTTTTCTCCTCCTGCCTGGCAGCTCCATCTTCATCATCCTTTGTCCAATATATCCACCTTCCCTCCTCTGCACCATCTAAGCATCACCTCTCAGACTCTGAGCTGTCCCTTTGATGGACTCATCGTACTCACTCCCAGTGAACACCTGAGCATCTTCAGCTCTGCTTGTTGCCTAAAGGTAATGGTGTGAACTTCACCAAGGGCCCAAAGATCCCAGTAACAGTCCAAGAAGCAGTAAAAGGTCCTGGGATTCAGGAGTGAAGGAAACACGGTCAGGCATGAATCTTCCTGTTAGGTTTTGGATGTCCTGCTGTTTGTTCAGCTGTGTGCTCATACTCGCAGGTGTCTGACAGCATGCACAGGTAAGGCTTCACCATTATTTATATTTCAAAGCTCATTAAGGCCAGACACGTCCCCCTACCCACAACACCAGGATGGATAAGGTGATAATATGCTCATAACTGATCACCAACCACTGCTGGTGGTGACATCACCCTGGAGATGTCTCATCTTCTTGATAAACCAAAACTAAAACACATCCTGCTAGCAGTTTTACTTCCTGTTATTAACTGAGCCTCTGGGATCAGCCTGAACTAAACGAGTGAGTTTAGGGAACTTTAGGGGGAGAACACCAGTGGGCACACAGCTCTGGTGTTAAAATTAATTTGACCTTGATGGTAACCAGGGGGAGCCAAAAAACATCCTCGGTTATATCCCTGAGAGGATCAGGAACATCATCCCGCATGCCCCCTTTTAAAAACCGTGGTTACGCCCCTGCTGAGGGGACAGGTGCAGCTCACGGTGTTGGCCAGTACCCACCTGCACCCCACGACCTGTAACCCCACCTGCTCCACACGGCGGCGACCTCTGATCAGAACCGACGGACCCACACCCCTCCCCCGTCCCTAAAGCCGGACTTATCCCGTTCGTCTCCCCTCGATTAGATCTGTCACATCTGAACAAACACTAACGAGGACCGGGAGTCCGCCCGAGCCCCTCACACCGGGCACCTAAACCGGAGCTGGCCGGTCACGGCCGGGGGCTCAGCTCGAGGTTAAAGCGGATAATCTGCAGGCGTGAGAGCAGCAGCATCCATGTTGTTAGCCCGAGTCTAATCCAAGGACGGCGGCGCGGCTAACGTCAGCGGCTAGCCCGGGCTTCTTACCTGTTCTGTCCCGGGGGCGGAGCGGCTGCTGGTCCTCTCTCGGTCGCTGAAGCCTGGCTCGACGTTTACAACACTATCATCCCACTTCCAGTCCACGCTCCGCCGCTAAAACATCGACCGGACACCGAGCTAACGGCTACACCGGGAGGGGGCGCGCAGTCAATCCGAACACAACGGCCGCGCGCAAACCCTCCCACTTTCTGCCCTGCTCGTTCCCGCTGACAGCAGGCGCGCTCACAAGCGCTCAGGAAGTCACGAGGAGCGGCCCGCTGTCTGAGCTTCTTGCTCCACAGGAGGCGCTGTCGAGCTCGTGGCACTCCGTGGAGCCGGGATAAACGTTTTACGTTAACCCTGTTTGTGATGGAAGCGTCGAGGCGGTAGATTCCGTCGTGTGTTTAGATGTTTTACATATTTCTTTTGTGGTAAAACCCTTATGCGAGCATTACGGCCCTCACAGCACCGTAAGGCGCCAGCAGCAGCCGCCTGATAGCTTCACCTTTAACATCACAACCAGCTGCTTCTTGCTCACTTTAATTACGCTCCTAACGTCTGCTGGAGGTTTTTTAGGAACTTTATTGAACAAACAATGAGTATACAACATATAAACAGATCAAGAATACAAGAGAACAGAACATGAACACACAAAACCAGGGGTAAAAAAAATTATATAAATACACGCAAAAATTCAATTTTATATACTGTTTTGAGAGCATTTTTGTTGGTGGAGGCTGATATTGATCCATGCATCCATTCGCTTCCGATGATCCTTTTCAGGGTCGCGGGAGCCAGCTGCCACAGGGCGAGAGGCGGGCTACACCCTGGACAGGTCGCCTGTCTGTAGCAGGGATAACAGAGACACTCTCACATTCACACCTATGGGAAATTTGGATTATCCAATTAACCTATCCCCACAAACTGCAAGTCTTTGGACGGTGGGAGGAAGCCGGAGTACCCACGCAAAGACAGGGATAGAACATACAAACTCCACACAGAAAGACCCCGGTGGAATTGAACTCAGGGCCTTCTTGCTCTGCGGCAACAGTGCTAACCGCCGTGCTGCCTCCTGATATTGATTTTATGTACAATTCCACATCCTTAAGAAAATGACAGAAATATGGTGGTCTGCTGGAGTTACCGTTTGAAAACAGGACCCATCGATTGGAGGACCTCCTGCTACAAAACCTTAACTAACTTAACATCTAAATGAAAGTAAAACTGAAGTCATTGTGTTTGGGCTTCCTAAAGACCCCGACCTTTCCTTTGATTTTATGGGACCCCTAACTTCCGAATGTACTTCCTCCATTAAGAGCCTCGGTGTTACTTTTGACAGTGCTTTTAAATTTGATAAACAAATCAGCTCCGTAGTCAAGGGAGCTTTTTATCATCTACGGATTTTAGCTAAAGTCAAGTCCTACCTGTCCAGGAACGATCTAGAAAGGGTGGTCCATGCTTTTATCACTTCACGGCTGGACTACTGTAACTCCCTTTATGCTGGTTTAGATCGTTCCTGCCTGCATCGCCTTCAACTGGTGCAGAACGCTGCTGCTCGCATGCTGACCGGTTCCAAAAAGAGAGACCACATCACTCCGGTCCTCTGCTCTCTCCACTGGCTCCCAGTTGCTTTTAGGATTGATTTTAAAATTTTACTGCTGGTTTTTAAGGTTCTTAACGGTACTGCACCTCCTTACCTGGCAGAGCTTCTTAGCATTTACCGCCCCAGGAGATCTTTGAGGTCAGCAGACCTGATGCTTTTAGATGTTCCCAGGTACAGACTAAAGACTAGGGGAGAGAGGGCTTTTGCTGTGGCTGCACCCAGACTGTGGAACAGTTTACCTCCTCACGTCAGATTCTCCACAAGCCTTGGAACTTTTAAAACTGCTCTTAAAACTCACCTCTTCTCATTGGCTTTTAGCAAGGTTTAACTTGTTGTTTTAATTTATTGTTTTATCAGTGAGGTGTTTTATGTACTTGTGTTTTATTGTATTTTATATTTGTATTTTATTGTACAGCACTTTGGTCAGCCTCGGTTGTTTTTAAATGTGCTTTATAAATAAACTTGACTTGACTTGACTTAACTAACCAATCAGAACAGGATGTCTGTGTTTATGGTCAAAATCAGCGTAAATGTGATCAAACCAATTTGGAGTCGTGTTTCAGATGATGTGCTGGATTTATGAAAACTAAAATAACATTTTTTGTTTGGCAGCAAATGGCATTATTCCTATACTGTCACTATGGGAGCGCCCTCCACTGTCCGCCGGCTGGTCTGCATTCTGTTTCTGTACAGTGGGTTTAACCGGAAGTCTAGTCCCTCCGTAGATCATCTTTGACGTTGAGCGACGCGAAGAAGCAGAAAAACTTATTCTGCGGGCACAACTTCAGGTATTTGTGCTGGAGAGCTCAACAAAATTCACATTTCACAGAAAAGTTGCAGGAAAGCCATCAGATGCACAGCTGGCTCTTGTTTCTAATGTCTGACTGACCGTAGTTAAGCGACGGCAGTGAATATTACTGTGGTGTTCTGTTTAGCCTCGTCATGTGCTAACGTTAGCACGCCACAGCTAACGGCAGCTAGCAGGCTAACTTTTAGCTTTTCTGAAAAGTGATTTTAAGACACAAATATAACAAAAAATAATTACAGTCCTCATTAAACATCAGCACAGTGCTCCTCAGCCGCTATACGCGCAGACACGATGATTTACCAACAGAATATATGATCATAAAAACAGTAACACAGGACAAAGCAGAGCGACTCTAGTCTACGTTTAAGACGTGAACGGATACTTTTGATTTGTTTAATCAAAGGTATCGATACGTGATGAGAACTAATGTGGAAATGTAAGAGTGAAGGGTAATAATCAGAGATAACAGTTCAAGTTAAACTTGAGTTTTATTGAGTTTGTTGGTTATTATCATGTTTAAAGACATCGGAGACTTTATTTAGTGACACATAAACGTCAAACGCTTTAACGTGCTGACGTAAGATCTCTGAGTGATCTCACTGCATCCTGTTCTTTGACCCTCTGCTCCTTCCTTTCTTTCCCATCAGGCTTTGTGAACAAAAACTTTCAAAGATGTCTTCGGGCGCTCTCTTCCCCAGCATGGTCAGCGGCTCCAGAGCAAGCTCCAGCAAGTACCTGGTGGAGTTTCGAGCAGGTAAAATGAACCTGAAGGGCAACACGGTGACCCCGGACAAACGGAAAGGGCTGGTCTACATCCAGCAGTCCGATGACTCTCTGATCCACTTCTGCTGGAAGGACCGGACCGCGGGGAACGTAGATGATGTGAGTCACCCTGAACCAGTCGAGTGTTTGTGGTTCCTGATGTTTACAGGGTGGAGCTGAGAGAGGCCAGCGCACATCGGCGCTTCATTTCCTCATTTCTCTGTGCACCGCTTCCATAAAGCAGAAATTCCTCCGTGAGGTCAGGTAAAGCTGACGGAGTCAGCACTGAAACTTAACCACTTCCTGGCCTCTACCCACATGTAGAGCTGGTTTAACCTCCTAAGACTCGAACTTTTCCACGGCAGCATTTTTAATTTCTCTTTGATATTTGGGCTGATTGGGACCTGATGAATGTAAAAACAAAGAATTACCAGATTTTTTTTAACCTAATTTTTGTTTCTAAGAAAAATGAGAGCCACAAATGAGGATATTCATTTAAAATTTCGATAGAACAGTAGCAGGATAATGCCCTCGTAAGTGGATATCAGGCCCATGTAGAGCAAAATTGAGTATTTTGGTCTAAATAACCCAAAATGTGATGTCCACATATGTGGACGCAGGTCCTAGGAGGTTAAAGCACTGAGATGTTCTTGAGTGGAACATACTCATCCTTCCACACCCACAGATTGATCTCACTGAGCAGAGCTCAAAGTCCTGAAAGAAATGATTTCAAATCCGATCATTCACATGATTCTCGTTATTTCAGCGCTTTCACTCAGAGCTGCTGCCTCTGGCTCCCTCTCTCTGATTGGTTGGTATTTGATGATGTGTGAGAGCAGCCCCATGTCTCTCCTTTAAATGTCTCCTCCTGTTTGTTTCCTCTTACAGGACCTGATCATCTTCCCTGACGACTGTGAGTTTAAAAGGGTGACACAGTGCACCACCGGACGTGTCTACGTCCTGAAATTCAAGGCCGGGTCCAAGCGGCTCTTCTTCTGGATGCAGGTGAGCTCGTCTTCATCCTAGAGGGGAACGTCTTAGTTCATGTGATGGCAGATGTCAGCATTAGAGCGCCTTCATCAGGCTGCATCTGATATTAAAAGAGCGTGCTTACTAAAGGCTGACACACTCACATATACATGAACACCTCACAGCATTGCACCATTAAAAAACACACACACTTGCATGATTACAGCGAGCCACGAGAACCTGTAAGTAGCAATAACTCTGCTCTGATGCCATCAGGAGCCAAAGACTGACAAAGATGACGAGTACTGCCGGAAGGTCAACGAGTACCTGAACAACCCTCCCATCCCCGGAGCATCCGGCAGCGGCGGCGGTGGCCACGAGTTGTCAGCGCTGGGAGGAGAGGGCGGCCTGCAGAACCTGCTGGGAAACATGAGCCACAACCAGCTGATGCAGCTGATGGGACCCACGGGGCTCGGAGGTCTCGGTGAGCGCTCTGACCTACACACACCTGCACGTAGTTCATGAACACCTGCCCCAGTTCCTGGAAGTTATTCTCTGCCTCTAAAGGTCAAGCTTGGTTTCGTCCTAATTTCGGCCATAACAGGAAATCCCACTCAACCCTCCGCCGCAGCCTTCCACACGCGACGCCTCAATATGTAGTTAGGTTTGTCAGGGGCTGCACGTCTGTGGAAGGTTGCGCTGTATGAAAAAGAGTTTCCAGTTATGACGTAGGTGTACTCCTCTCAGAAGCATGCTGGTGAAGCCGTCTCAGGTGTGACGTGTAGCTGGGGGCGGGGCTATTCCAGGTTTTTGATCTGATGTCTTTGTCTAAGGAGGCCTGGGAGCTCTAGCTGGACCGGGACTCGCCAACCTGCTGGGGGGCGGAGGACCTGTGACCAGCAGCTCCTCATCCAGGTGAGACAGACACACACGCACACACACCTGCAGTCTTCCTCTTTGTTCACCTGTGCTGCTCTTCCTCAGTTCTCGAAGCCAATCAGCTGCAGTGACTCCTTCTCCAGGCGGAGGTCCCAGAATGAGCTCCTCCCAGGCGCCCGCTGCCCCTGCCGCTGTTCCCGTCACCTCGGCTCCCTCCTCCACCGCTGCCACGCCCTCCACACCAGGTACAGAAAGAAATGAAGGCTACATGCCGAGTTTCAAAGGAAACGGGAAGCAGTTCGTCACAGAGGGTTATGGGATGATGGCGGGGCTTGAGGCGGAGCAAAACAAAACGGGATAGAGGCTGATCACCTGTAGATCAGACCTCCACCCTCCTCCTCCTGTAGCTTCTGATTGGAGCGACCCTCTATAACTGAACTGAGACCGGCAGCACTGAGGAGGGGGGGGGGGCTTAATGACAAGAACAGGAAGATGGTCAGACAGTAGAAAAAGGCACAACAGGAAGTGCCCAAGTTCCTTGTTAGCAGTGGGATGACTTTCAAAATAAAAGGCAGGTGGTGTTGCAAGTGGAAGATTTCAAATATACAGTGAAGCCCATAATTATTCCTGCCGGTGGCAAATTTTGACTTAGTTACTTTTATTCAACCAAGTTTGTTTTGTTTGTTTTTTTAAACACAGGTGGGTGTTTCCCAAAAGATAAGATGTACAAGAGGCATCACTGTGGGGAAAAATCCTCAGCTTTTATTTACATTTGAACAAAAGGTGTCATGTCCAGAATTATTTATACTCTTCTCAATTATCAATAGAAAAGTCTTATTTGGCTATTACAGCAATCAAACGCTTTAATTGCAGAGCAGCTTTGTGCACGTCTCCACAGGTATTTTTGCCCACTCATCTTTTGCAATGAGCACCAAATCCTGCAGTTTGGAGGGTCCTCTTGCCATCACTCTGATCTTTAGCTCCCTCCACAGATTCTCAGTTGGATTCAAGTCAGGACTCTGCAAAATGTTAGTGTTGTCTGCTAACCGTTTATTCAGCACGTTTGCTGCGTGTTTTGGGTCATTGTTGTGCTGAAAAGTCCGCTGGTGTCCAACTTTGGATTTTCCCAGAGGCTGCGACAGATTGTGACGGGTATGAATAATTCTGGACGTGACACTTTTTCTTCAAATGTAAATAAAAGCTGAGAAATGTTGTTTTCCACAATGATTTTTTGGGAGACACTTGTGTTGTTTTCAGTCAAAAAATTCTTGCTGGTTGAATCAAAGTAACTCAAAATTTGCCACCGGTATGAATAATTATGGGCTTGATTGTAGTTTTCTGCGAGAACATTTAGGACCAATCAGGTTCCTCCCTGATGTCATCGTCAGGGAGGAACCTGATTGGTCCTAAATGTTCTCGTCTTTGTTTACAGTAAATCACAGCAACTCAATTCATTTTTTTCTGATGTCACCTGCATGTTATTGTTACCTGGAAACCCCCTGACTCCTCCCACCTTCTATCATCTACAGCCCCGGCTCAGACTCCCGTGGCCCCGGCCTCCACTGGAAGCCCCGCCCCTCACCAGCCCATCCAGCTCAGCGATCTTCAGAGCATCCTGGCCACCATGAATGTGCCGGCAGCAGGGGCTCAGGGCTCAGCAGGTGAGTCACATGAGTGAGGTCACGTGTGCCTCTGAAAGGGAGCGCAGACACTCACAGCTCTGATCTCCTTCTGCAGTGGACCTGGCGAGCGTGTGCACCCCAGAGATGATGGCTCCCATTCTGAGCAACGCCGAGGTCCAGCAGAGGCTCCTCCCCTTTCTCCCCAGTGGGGAGAGTCTGCCGCAGAGCGCCGAGGAGATCCAGAACACCCTGAACTCTCCTCAGTTCCAGCAGGTACAACGTAACGTTGGCGACGCTCGGTGATGATGTAAACACGTTGAGCGCCGCGCTCATCGTTCGCTTTTCTTCTCTCCTCCCCTCCAGTCCATGAGCATGTTCAGCAGTGCATTGGCCTCCGGGCAGCTCGGCCCCCTCATGAGTCAGTTTGGACTGCCACCCGATGCCGTGGACGCAGCCAACCGTGGAGGTGAGTGAACCAAACGCACGCTGAACTTCCTGTTTGTGCTGCGTTCATCCTCACACACACAACGGGCGTCTGCATGTGGCGCTGTGACAGTGTCCTGACATGAGCGCCCCCTGCAGGTCAGTTAGCATTAACCAGTTGCTCTCTGGAGGACATCAAGTCCACCCTTTTACCTCACACACACATTCTCGTTTTGCTATCTTAGTGAGCACATCTCATTGGTATATTGCTTTCCTCAGCTGCTTACCCTAAGCATCAAAAATGAATCCCTACCAATGTTCCCTCCAAGCTGAGCGCGTGAGCAATCGCGCACGGCTGACAGGTCTTGGATTCTTGGTTATTGATCTGTGTGTGTCAGCAGATGTGGAGGCGTTCGCTCGAGCCATGCAGGGCAGCAGAGAAGAGTCGAAGGAGAAGAAGGACGAGGAGGACATGAGTCTGGATTAGTCTCTGTGACATCATCTGTTTCATTCTTTTTCACTTTTTCTTCTATCAAAGGTTTGACCCTTCCATGACCTTTTTTTTCCTCTGAAGAGGGCGGGGCTTCAGGTGTATTCAGCTCTTTCTAATAAAAACGTAATGACTGAAACATGAGCTTCTTTTTATGAATGTAAAACACAAAGACTGTTGGTACGGAAAAACTTTATTTAAACATGTGACAGACAGGGACGGGGGATCAGAGAAGCTAGAAGGCTTCGTGTTTCAGATGGAAACGGCGCCTGCAGACCGGCGAGGACGTAACGTTCACATGTCAAACAAAAGTTTTACTATGTGAGGTCAAAGGTCACGAAATCAGACATTCCCCAGATTTGCAGGCTTTGTTTTTTGTCTGCTCTACCTGAGGATGTTGCTCGTGTTCAGACTGTATATCAAAGATGGACTGAGCGGGCGGGGACTCTGATTGGACAGAAGTCTACGAGCCTCTGCCGAGCTGATCTGAGTGCAGCGATTGGTGTTTGGTCTCAGGTCCGACTGAATCAAAGGATCACCGTTGAGATTACCGGCGGCTGCGTCCATCTTCCACGTACAGTCTGTGCTCACTGATCAGCGTTTAGAGTCGGTGTCTGCAGCAGACGCACGATTACGCGACGGTTTGCTGGATGATTTAGAAGAAACATGCAAAGATGGTCGAACTTGGCTTTACCGTGCTGCTCGATGACATCGTCGTTCCGTCTCTGCAGCACCAAACAAACGGGGGAAAATATAAAATACACATTTCTTAAAAAATAAATACTCGTATAGATATCTTAACTTAGCTACAGTAATGTGACGCCCACCACCGGTGCTGATGTGTACTCAGGGAGTGTGAAGGTAAGATATGAGGGGGTGGGGTTAAACATGTGGGCAGCCGCGCGTTCCCACGGCGCCGTGCACAGCGAGCGGCTTTGACAGCGGCGCCGCTCTGTTGTTGATGCTCGCCCGGCGGACGCAGCCGTGGAAGGACGCCAGCCCAGGGGGTAGACCAGGTACAGTGATGCCACCTAGTGGACAGAGAGAGGAGTGACGCGTTAATGAGGCGCTGCACTGACAACGTGTGCGACTGTATCCCTGTTATGCAGTAATGAGTAGTGTGACTAATCAAGCATGTTTGAGTAAAGACGTTAAACGCAGACGGGAGGCGACAGATTTGATTAAAATCTGATAAGTGATCAAAGAAACTGGTCACACGGACAAAGTGGCAAGGATGTCAGGAATGTGGGAACAGGAAACGGCTGCATTTAGGTGGTGGAGATCTTCGTGATCCTCACAGAGGCCAGTCTGCATCACTGAGGTGGTCTGTGAACGCCGTGCACTCACCTGGCACGCCTCCGAGGTAGACCGCCTCCTTGGGCCCCGTGGAGCGGCCCTTTTTGGGGCCGACAGCACGCTCGCTGGCTCCGTCCACGTGCAGCTGCAGGACGTTGTTCTTCTTCACCACTGCAGAGACATTTCAGCATTAGAGCGGTACAGCGACAGGGGAGTGCACGGAGCACGCGTCTGAGGACGAAACTCACCTGAGATGGAGTGCCAGCGGCCGTCGCACAGCGGCTCTTCGGGAATGAACGATGCAGAGGTCTCACCTTTCCCGCCGTTCACCGAAACGGTCACCTGACACACACACGCAGTGCTGATGAACTCAAGTTTAGAGATTCGCTCAGAGGAGGCTTCAGTGGTCCAAGCAGGAGGTGACGCCTCTGAGTCACATCAGAGGAAGGACCGCACGCCACAACCACCAGCCCCATTTCTAACCCAGTAAAGTCACGTGTGTCATTTCTGATGCATGACCCCCCCCCCCACACACACACACACAGAAAGCCTACACAAATTCCACAATAGATGTTTAACATATAAAAATCGCTAAAAATGCAGCATGTAGCAAATATGACACACATTAAACATTTATGTCCTAATGATTATTTATTTTTGCTTTAATTTGTTTTTAATTGTAAAAGTTGAAGAAAGGCAGTAAATCGCAGTAATGCCATATCGTGAGCAAAGTATTGTGATAATATCGTCCTCTGAAATGATTATTGGTGAGTTATTGGTGACTATTTTCCGATGAAGATATGACCGAGTAATTCATTATTATCAGGAAGTCCTAAAAACTCCCTGAAAAGCCTTCAGTTAATCCAAAATGCTGCAGCAAGAGTCCTGACAGGGACTAGAAAGAGAGCAGATTTCTCCTGTTTTGGCTTCCTGTTAAATCCAGAATTCAAAATCCTGCTCCTCACATACAAGGCAGGGCTGTACCGCATCGATTAACACCGCAGTTTTACATTTTTTGGGGGGGAAGTTGCAGTCCATACAGACAATATTCATTTCTAAATTATTAACTAACAATCTTGTGCTTAAAGCGCTTTCTCAATATTGTAGATTGTAGATGTTAAAATTAATCATGACCTCGGCCTCCTCTGACGACCTGTTTGCTGTTGCCTGCTGCTGAAAGGCAGCGGGCAGAGGGGACACTTGGGCAGAGGGGACACTTGGGCAGAGGGGACACTTGGGCAGAGGGGACACTTGGGCAGTGCATTTGTTGCAGCATATAATGTGTTTTCTGGATACACTGCTGCTTTTTCAGCATTCAAAGATTGATGGCTCCGTGTCAGAGCTGGCTATGAACTTCAGACAGATCAGGCCTTAACTTAACAAAAAAGTCATCAATCGTTCTTTTCATCTTTTCTCATTACCCACAGCTACATCCACTCTGTGGGGCCTAGGCTGCTCACCAGGGCTGGGCATCATCACTGATTTCTATAATCATTCGATTCCAGCTCTCAAAGTCCTGATTCGATTCGCAGCCGAGTGTGAAGCAGCAGGAATGAGGATCAGCACCTCCAAATCTGAGATGAGTTCTGGGATGAGTTCCTGCCCCAAGTGGAGGAGTTCAAGTATCTCGGGGTCTTGTTCGCGAGTGATGGGAGAAGGGAGCCGGAGATCGACAGACAGATTGGGGCTGCAGCTGCAGTAATGCGGACGCTGCACCGGTCCGTCGTGGTGAAGAGGGAGCTGA
The DNA here is from genome assembly GCF_963969265.1 of Rhamphochromis sp. 'chilingali'. Lineage (NCBI taxonomy): Eukaryota > Metazoa > Chordata > Actinopteri > Cichliformes > Cichlidae > Rhamphochromis > Rhamphochromis sp. 'chilingali'. The sequence continues at coordinate 37,177,738 of NC_137939.1, forward strand.
GTGTAAAAGCCGGTCGATCTACGGCCCTACCCTCACCTATGGCCACGAGCTGTGGGTAGTGACTGAAAGAACGAGATCGCGGATACAAGCGGCAGAAATGAGCTTCCTCCGAAGGGTGGCTGGCCTCTCCCTTAGAGATAGGGTGAGAAGTTCGGCCATCCGGGAGGGGCTCAGAGTAGAGCAGCTGCTGCTCCACATCGAAAGGAGCCAGCTGAGGTGGTTCGGGCATCTGACAAGGATGCCCCCTGGGCGCCTCCTGGGTGAGGTGTTCCAGGCATGTCCCACCGGGAGGAGGCCCCGGGGCAGACCCAGGACACGCTGGAGAGATTATATCTCTCGGCTGGCCTGGGAACGCCTTGGTGTTCCCCCGGATAAGCTGGAGGAGGTGGCTGGGGAGAGGGAGGTCTGGGCCTCTTTGCTTAGGCTGCTGCCCCCACGACCCGGCCCCGGACAAAGCGGAAGAAGATGGATGGATGGATGGAAGCAAAACAGCAAAAGTCAGAGGGAATTCATGACGCATTGATCAAATGTGAAGCGTAGTCTGCTGCTTCTTTTGCTGCTGGCTCGGTGAATTTTGGTTGGAGAGACAAAACCTGCAGCTCAGAATCAGTGACGTAAACAGAGCGGACCGGACGCATCAGAATCGCTGAGCTCCGACAGCGTGTCCGTCTACGGGCCGTCGGGGCTGAAAGACAAAGCTGATTCTGACGCGTTGGGTCTGCTCTGCGTTTACGTCTTTGTGTGGAGTCCGTGTACCTGCTCTCATTTGCTGTTTGGTGGTTGTTGAAATAGTTTTGTGAGCTTTAATCTGAGAATCTGGCGTTTCTGGCAAAACACAGTTATATTTAAAAGTCAATTCAGGATTTAATGAATCAATATCGCTTTATTCAAGCTACTCACCTCCCACTTCCACTTTCAACTGGACCACAGCCAATCAGAGAAGTCCCGCCCCTGACTATATCTGATTGGTTTAGCCCACGATAGGGACATAATGTGTGTCTGTTGTTGACCACACGGAGAGTTGCAGAGATTTTTTTTTTTTTTTTTGTTACCCGAACAGTTGGTCGCACCACTGAAAAATTTGGTTGCCTTTGCGACCAAATCTTTCGCACTCTAGAGCCCTGCAAGGTCTTAAATAATCAGGCCCCATCTTATCTCAATGACCTTGTAGTACCATATCAGCCTATTAGAGCACTTCGCTCTCGCTCTGCAGGCCTACTTGTTGTTCCTAGAGTATTTAAAAGTAGAATGGGAGGCAGAGCCTTCAGTTTTCAGGCCCCTCTTCTGTGGAACCAGCTTCCAGTTTGGATTCAGGAGACAGACACTATCTCTACTTTCAAGATCAGGCTTCAAACTTTCCTTTTTGCTAAAGCATATAGTTAGGGCTGGACCAGGTGACCCTGAATCCTCCCTTAGTTATGCTGCAATAGACGTAGGCTGCCGGGGATTCCCATGATGCATTGAGTTTTTCCTTTCCAGTCACCTTTCTCACTCACTATGTATTAACAGACCTCTCTGCATTGAATCATATCTGTTATTAACCTCTGTCTCTCTTCCACAGCATGTCTTTATCCTGTCTTCCTTCTCTCACCCCAACCAATCACAGCAGATGGCCCCGCCCCTCCCTGAACCGGAGGTTTCTTCCTGTTAAAAGGGAGTTTTTCCTTCCCACTGTTGCCAAAGTGCTTGCTCATAGGGGCTCATATGATTGTTGGGGTTTTCTCTGTATGTATTATTGTAGGGTCTACCTTACAATATAAAGAGCCCTGAGGCGACTGTTGTTGTGATTTGGCGCTGTGTAAATAAAACTGAACTGATTTGAGTGGGAGTGGGGAACAGTGGGGCACTGCAAACTGAGGATACCTGCAGCTCTAAGCTGATGTTCAGGTCTTATTTAGAGGTCTGGCTGTTACACGCTGACTCCTTTATGTCGTCTTTTCAGAGGAAACTGAGTCATTTATTTAAGTTATGATATAAAAACATTCAGAAATAAAAATATTTGACATCACAAATTTAAAACCTGAAAAACAGCAAGTAGACCACGTTCAGGAGAAACGCTGCCCGAGTCTCACCTTTCCTTGGATGAGAATTAAGCTCAGGTGGTGGTCAGACGATGTCCCAGCATGCAACAGCAGCCCAGAGTCCACGATGGGTCGAACTTCGAGCTGGATCTCCAGATCCCGACTCAGAGTCAAGGACTCATCTGCAGGGAGGGACAGAGGCGCCGCTCAGACATGACGACCCAATGTGGCCAACACGTGCACAGAAACGAATGGTACGTACCGATCATGATGTGTCCTCCCCGTCCAGAAAAGTAGGCTCCGGGCTGCAGAGGGGTCGCGAAGCAGGGCACTGTCCCCTGGCTGTGAGCGGGGTCTCCTGCAGGGGCTCCGTTCAGCATCAGATCCCGGATGCACCCCACAAACCCGGAAGAACCCTGACCCTGAGGTTAAGAAAGAGCAGAGCTTCAGTACCCAGCGTGAAGAAGAGCAGAAAGGCGCGACCTTCACTGCACAGAGGTGTCAGCCTGAGCGTGGAACCAGCAGGAGAAACGCTTACCGCCACAGAGGCAGGGACTCCTCCTGCGTATAACGGTGCGGTGAGACGAGTCCGGTCTCGTCCAGATATCCTGTTGGACTGAACACTGATACCGTCCACAATCAGACTCATCTTCTGCCCTTCAAGCTTTATGAACACCTGCAGGGACACGGAGCAATCAGGTTACATCATTCAGGTAAACTCAGGTGGGTCTGAGACACAAACACAGCTGGTAGCAAAAAACGTTAGCTCAACGCTAACACGCTAACCAAAACGTGGTTTTAGTGTCAGGGTTACAGTTAGGTTATGGTTAGGATTGGGCTGAGGGTTAGGCATCCATTTTTGATGGGTAAGCAGCTAGGGAAAGCATTATGTCAATGAGATGTCCTCACTAAGTTATGAAAACAAGTATGTGCGTTCGTGTGCATGTGTTTGTGTTTTTGTGCTTGCTCACCGTGTGCCACTGGTCGTCGTTGTACTTCCTGTAGCTGCGTAGGTTAAACTTCTTCCCAAACTGAAGCAGCAGGTGGCCGTTTGAGACTGTGAGCGTCATCACGCCTCCTCCTCGCTGCCTGCTGGTGGCGCTCAGCACCAGCCCGTCAGATGAGTTGATCCTCAACAGCATGGAGATGTGAGGCCTGCAGACAGAGAAACACGAGTATCTGAGCTGTAGTTTGGTCCTTGAATACGAGGGGGCGGAGTCTGTTTAGCAGCTTGTGTCTGTGTAGGTTCTCAGTCATCCAGATGATGGCATGCAAGGAGCTTAGAAAGAAAGGGACTGGATCTCTTAAAGTTTCTTTCACACTCACGTGGAGCCGAACGAACTGGGCAGGATGTCGTATCTCTGGAAGCTGTGGGTGGAGCCACTGAAGTGCGTCGCTCCCCTCTCGTGGTGTGACACCTCACCCTGACACGAGTCCCTAGTGTTACGACTGCGAGATCCTGACGGCTTCTTCAGCTTCCCCTAAGAGAGAAAACCTTGAATTTATCACAGTCACGTCTTATTGTTGTTGCTGTGTGTACCTTCACTTGTTGCTGTTGTGTGTACCTTCACTTGTTGCTGTGTGTACCTTCACTCGTTGCTGTGTGTGTACCTTCACTCGTTGCTGTGTGTGTACCTTCACTCGTTGCTGTGTGTACCTTCACTCGTTGCTGTGTGTACCTTCACTTGTTGCTGTGTGTACCTTCACTCGTTGCTGTGTGTACCTTCACTCGTTGCTGTGTGTACCTTCACTCGTTGCTGTGTGTACCTTCACTTGCTGCTGTGTGTGTACCTTCACTCGTTGCTGTGTGTACCTTCACTCGTTGCTGTGTGTACCTTCACTCGTTGCTGTGTGTACCTTCACTTGCTGCTGTGTGTACCTTCACTTGCTGCTGTGTGTGTACCTTCACTCGTTGCTGTGTGTACCTTCACTTGCTGCTGTGTGTACCTTCACTCGTTGCTGTGTGTACCTTCACTCGTTGCTGTGTGTACCTTCACTCGTTGCTGTGTGTGTACCTTCACTTGTTGCTGTGTGTGTACCTTCACTCGTTGCTGTGTGTACCTTCACTCGTTGCTTTGTGTGTACCTTCACTCATTGCTGTGTGTGTACCTTCACTTGTTGCTGTGTGTGTACCTTCACTCGTTGCTGTGTGTACCTTCACTTGCTGTTGTGTGTACCTTCACTTGTTGCTGTGTGTGTACCTTCACTTGTTGCTGTGTGTACCTTCACTTGTTGCTGTGTGTGTACCTTCACTCGTTGCTGTGTGTACCTTCACTTGTTGCTGTGTGTGTACCTTCACTTGTTGCTGTGTGTACCTTCACTTGTTGCTGTGTGTGTACCTTCACTCGTTGCTGTGTGTACCTTCACTCGTTGCTGTGTGTGTACCTTCACTTGTTGCTGTGTGTGTACCTTCACTTGTTGCTTTGTGTGTACCTTCACTCGTTGCTTTGTGTGTACCTTCACTTGTTGCTGTGTGTGTACCTTCACTTGCTGCTGTGTGTGTACCTTCACTCGTTGCTGTGTGTACCTTCACTCGTTGCTTTGTGTGTACCTTCACTTGTTGCTGTGTGTGTACCTTCACTTGCTGCTGTGTGTACCTTCACTCGTTGCTGTGTGTACCTTCACTCGTTGCTTTGTGTGTACCTTCACTTGTTGCTGTGTGTGTACCTTCACTTGTTGCTGTGTGTGTACCTTCACTTGTTGCTGTGTGTGTACCTTCACTTGTTGCTGTGTGTGTACCTTCACTTGTTGCTGTGTGTGTACCTTCACTTGCTGCTGTGTGTACCTTCACTCGTTGCTGTGTGTACCTTCACTCGTTGCTTTGTGTGTACCTTCACTTGTTGCTGTGTGTGTACCTTCACTCGTTGCTGTGTGTACCTTCACTTGTTGCTGTGTGTGTACCTTCACTTGTTGCTGTGTGTGTACCTTCACTTGCTGTGTGTGTACCTTCACTTGTTGCTGTGTGTACCTTCACTTGCTGTTGTGTGTACCTTCACTTGTTGCTGTGTGTGTACCTTCACTTGTTGCTGTTGTGTGTACCTTCACTTGTTGCTGTGTGTACCTTGCGCTTGTTGTTCTGTTTTGGTTGAGCAGCAATGATCTGCTGAGGCTGTTTAGCAGCAGGACACTTCATAGAAACATCTACATTGTTGGTGGCTTTCAGCAGGTCCAGAACCTCCTGCGTTTCCCTGCAGATGGCAAACAAACACATTACAATCCAAGCTGAACTCACACAACAGCTTTAATCGTTTCAGTCATTTCACACAGGCTGATGAGTCAATCTATGAAGGCAGCTCATGAAAGTCATTTTTAACTAACCTCTCGATGAAAACATTAGTAATGCATCCAACCAGGTTGTTCGGGCCTTCGGGCATTCCTCCCAGGAAGGTGTTTCCCATTGTGGACAAGACAGTTTTCATTGTTGGGTTCACTGTGGTCTGAGTCGATGTCTCCAGCACGTCATCCACGTACAGACGTATCCTGAGAAACGAGCAGAGAGGTCAAATGACACTCGGAACGCTGCTTCCTGTGGATGCGAGGAAAATGTAACCGCTGCCATCCTACCCGGTCACATTGTTGTATATGGTGACATAATGACTGATGTCATCGTTGTACGTCTTCTGCGTTTTAATCGCCTTGTTGCCAGCTTGCACCACAATGTGGCCTTTCTGCAAAAACACCTGACAGACGTCCTCCTGTGGCCACAGAAAATCACAAGAGTTTGAAACAAGGAAGAAGTCAGCACATCATAGATCCAACAGATCAGGACAGAAGAAGAATACGGGAAACAGACAGCTGAGAGGCAACGGTCAACAGGAAGTGGTTGAGGGTTTCCTCTGACCTGGTTTTTGTGGAAGAACATGAGTCCATCGGTCGTCTCAGTTCTGAAGCCAAGGCCGGCAAAGAAGTTGTTCATGATACTAGAAGCATCCATCACATTAAAGTTCAGGTAGCTCTGACCTGGGAAATAACCCTCACGAGCCAACTGCACATGCGCGCGCGCGCGCACACACACACACACACACACACACCATGAAAAACCTGCATCCACTCCTTTTTGTTACACGCTGATGGGTTCAGTGTGTCCTCCTACCAGCAGTTTGTCATGGCAGCCAAAGCTGACCCCATAGGTCTCCACATTCTTCAGGCTGATATACTGTTGTTTTTCCTTCACGTTCCTGATACAGGCCTTCACAGAGCCCGTCTTAGAAAACTTGTCCTTTAACCTGAGTTGAGACAAACACAATGAACTCAGTGTTAGTGACCCAGACCGGATCCCTGATAATAACTTATCCAATTAGAAACTAGAAGTTCACAACATGTTAAATCACGTTAGAAAACACTTCCTACAGGTTTGTGTCCACTATTTAAAATACTACTTTTACCAGCTAGCTGCTAACCTAAATCTGCTGTCTGATGCTGACCAAGTAACTATCAGCATCTTTATGCTTAAAATCTCTGTAGCTGCCTGGACAGTACTCAGTGAGACCAGCAAACCCAGAAGACTTCAAATTAAATCAAAAGAAAAGTCCCAAGACATTACGAAGGGCAGTAATAACAGGACTCGTGCAAATCTGGAAAATAAGCTAAACAAAGGCACAGTTTGAAAGTTCACAGGCCTCCTGTCGACATAAACATGCATTAAAACATATGAGACAGCCCCAAAGCACAAGACTTAGTGGCGAGGTAACGAGATGAATTATTAGAGCTACTCTCAGCGGCTTCCTTGGAACAAGGCTCGGGTTTACTGTCAAATGGGACAGCAAATGTTCAATAGAATAAATAGTAAATACGTGGAATAAGTAAGTAAGTGTCTCACACATCCTTTTCCATGTTTAATTAAAATTAATAATTTATTGTTTTCCATCCATCCATCCATCCATTCGCTTATCCTTTTCAGGGTCGCTGGGGGCGCTGGAGCCTATCCCAGCTGTCATAGGGCGAGAGGCGGGGTACACCCTGGACAGGTCGCTAGTCTGTCGCAGGGCCAACACACAGAGACAGACAACCATTCACACCTAGTGGCAATTTGGATTATCCAATTAACCTATCCCCACAAGCTGCATGTCTTTGGACGGTGGGAGGAACCCACGCGAACACAGGGAGAACATGCAAACTCCACACAGAAAGACCCCGGCCTGATGGTGGAATTGAACTCAGGACCTTCTTGCTGTGCAGCAACAGTGCTAACCACCGTGCCACCGTGCTGCCGATTTGTTTTAATTCAAAAGCCTTTACATTTTTCATATTGTATATTTCATTTATAATGTTAAAAAACAGGAGTTAGATTTGCCCATCCTCCGCTCCAATCTTTAATCATTGACATGACAACAATTCTAGAGGGCAACATACAAATGTCAGTAGGGCCTGTGCCACCCCAGATGCCCCCTTTAGCCCTGCCCCTGTGCCTCTTTTCCACTCATGCAGTTCCAGACTCGCTAACGTTAGCTTAGAAATGGAGCAATAAGAAACTTAGTGCACGTACATCTCCGGCATCTTGTCCTCTGGCACTCCACCCAGGTAACAGCTGTTGTCAAATTGAGGGATGCCTTTTATGTTAGTCCTGATGGCATCGTTTTGGTTGTTCTTCACCATAAGTAGTTCATTCCAGATGATGAGAAACAGCTATATGGGAAAAAATGCAGCACGTCACAAACAAGTACACAATACTGACCACTAAAAGGAGCAATCAGAGTGATCGGCATGCTTTCAAAGTAGGAACATGAAAAACCACGCAGAGGGACTCACACTGTTGGGCTCGCCGTTGCTCATCTGCAAGAGCTCAGGCGGAGCCACGGGCTCGACGTCCACCAGAGAACCGTTAATATTATAGAAGAGCTTGACCTGGCCACGAAGCACCGCCACACACACAAACTGATTTTGCTGCACAGCAGACAGAAAAGAAATCCAGTTACAGAGGAAAATATACAGATATGTGTGTAATAAGTACAGTGGGAACCAGAGCCGGACATTTGATGGCCATGACCCCGGTCCAGGAGGTCGACCCTTCCACTAACGGGAAGGTTGGCTGCTATGGTGCAGCTATCAGAGCCTGAATGTTAAAGTGCTGCTGCGCATGAGGCTTGTTCAGAGCTAATGAAGTACAAATACTTCTTTACTGTATTTGAGTAAAGAAGTTGAATCAGTGTATTTTTATACACAAGTACCTGTACTTCAGTAGAAGGACAGGACATCTGCACTTTTGCAGCTCGGGCCTGTTGTATAAAGCGCTCTGAGTGCTTGAGTAGAAAAGTTCATTCTTCCAGTTACCCTGTATAAGAAGTAACTCAAGCTTCTTCTGACGGCTCCGTATTTGCACGAGTGTCACCACAACAAACAGAGAATAACAGAAGTGATGATGACCAGGGAAGAAGTGCAAAACCTGCAAATGTGAATCCAATATGTCAGGTTATTAGAAGAAAACCTAGAACACGAGTGTGGAAATGAGGCAGCTTTGTGTGCTGCACGCACCGACTGGACTCCAGGGTCAATAAAGCCTGATAATAAGTCATGTGGGCGTAGCAAGGTCACCTGATTACTCTGTGAACTCTCTTTATGCTGTGCATGTGATCTGTTTGTTCGGTGTATGTAAATATGTATATGTACTGTTCTCTTTAGTTCTTACAGGAGGAACACTGTCATGTCATTGTAGGTACAATGACGATAAACCCATTCTATTCTATTCTATTCTATTCTATTCTATTCTGTGTTACGGCCTTCAGCATTTTTGCTATGAACTGTAGGGGATTGTGTGTAAAGAGCGCCCACTGCTGTGAATAAGGAAGTGCAACTAGCATCTTCTTTCATTATAATAGGGGCGGGGCTTACAAGGACAGGTGAGCAGCCCTCTGAGGGTCTGTGAGCGTATAAGCAGCGTTACCTCATTCTGCATCATCAGCAGGATCCCGTTCTGCGACTGCAGTTTGATTTCCTGTTGCACGAAGTAACCTTTTCCTGACTGAGAAAAATTAAACTTTGCATAGCCGGTCCCATCAAAGTACGCTCCATCACTGACATAGGGCTCAGAGGTGGCTCTTGTCCTGTTTGTTAAACACACACACATATTTAAGAGACAAAGTTAGGAGTTGACACACACCAGAGTATCTCAGAAAATAACAAAATGATGAAAACTTTCTTTTTTTGTAAAGTCATCATTTAATAAGTGATGAACGTTCATCCACTCATCTGTGAGCCAAGGGCGTAGATTTGGCATGGACGGAAGGGACATGTCCCCACCAATATTCAGCGATTATAGAATTGTCCCCACCAATAATTTGATCTCTTCGAGTAAAGAAAAACAAGAAAAAAAACGATCTGTCAGCGTCTCATTCACCCAGCAGAGCAGAAAGAGTTAAATTACGTTCTCTACTGGAGTCCTACATCATGTGACAAATATGGCCAATGTGATTGGCTGAGCCTTTCAGGGAGCTCTGTTTAGTTTCAGCAGCGGTAAACCTGCGCTGCAAGGAGGAGAGGAGGACGGCAGCAAAGAGGAAGAAGCTGGATGTAAGAAAGTGTTTTTCAAAGAAACCTGTCAGTCACTTAAAGCCAAGCTCACTCATAAAATGTGTCACAATAACGTTACAGGCTATGCCAGGCTTTGGCCCACATCAGTCTAAAACTGTATGTAACCATGAATAACGTGTTTTGGAAACTACCTGCACAGCAGGCAGCACTATTAGTTCTCTCAGTCTCAGAGCAGCGTTTCTAATTTTGATTGAAACTGTCAGAGGAAACGGAGCCTCGAGCAGCCAGGATATTAGTTTACAGAGGCTGTTAGAATTATATGTCTAACGTTAACATGTTGGTGACACAATAATTTCATCCTAATCGCACTGACGTATTCATAGGGTTCATTTTTGAGACAAAATGTCATGAGGTCGTCATGATTTTGCAAATATTCCACCTGGTAGTGCAGTTTGCACAGTTTTAAAATGCACTCAGCCTACAAACATTACTGACGAGTCAAGATCTGCACAAAGTGACAGAAACACTGAAGCAGCTCCACGTTTTATTCTTATTGTCATGTATGTCCTGTTTGTCAGGTGACAGAAGAACCAACACAAAGCTCAGAGAGTAATGGTGACACAAGATCACAGGTGAAATGATGACTTGTTGGTTCATGACTGTATTTGAAGCTCATGTGTGACTGCATGTATGTGGAGTGTCTCACTGTCATTCATCAGCTGACAGAGGCAGCTCTGCCATGTTGTAGCTCAGAGGTGAAGAGGCGAGCTCACAGGTGACTGATGAGTTGGTGCTACAGATTAACTAGTATTTATTATCATGACAGTTGTTAGGCTGCTGATGTAAATTGTTTCATTAGTGTATATTTGACAAAGAGTCTGAATTGACATGTCTCACTTTTATATGGCACAAATCAATGTGTTATTTTATCAGGTGGAAATATATCCTAGTGCAGTCAAAGGGGAGGAGCCAGGGCCAAAGATGAGGCACATCACGCACAGAATAATAATTTAATCTGAGGATAAAACGCAGGTACTGAGGCTGAAAGAAGCTTCAGTGCTCTCAGAAGACTAAAAACAGGGCTAAGGTCAACAATGACTCAAATGGGATTAAACAATGCTGCTGTGTGTCCACCAGGACAGACTGGACAGTATAGATGTAAAACAAACATGCCAGCAGTTTATCTCAGCTAACGAGAGGAGCAGGCCTGTGTTTGGCTGCTTCACATAGTGAACGTTGAGTTGTTGTGTGGGACACCAGTAGTATTAATGTCAGTTGCTGTAACAGTAGCTCATGCTTAGAATAGAAAATCCCAGCTCACTGATCTGATCGGGCAGTAGAGCCTAAACTGTTGCATAATGTTGCTGAGAGATCTTTGACTCTGAGGTCATCTTAGACGAGTAGTTTTATGGACAAAACCCAGCAGGTCACTCAGTGTTCCCTTAGTGCTGATGTGTCAGAGATGTTGGTGTAACTGAAGTAATGCTGTTAAGTCCTTAAAGTCATATTCTTTTATTGTTCTTTTATTTGAAGCTATTTTTATTTTTGTATGATACCTGATTTATATGGATTATGGCTGAAGTAAACTAAAGCCTGAAATACTTAGTCATTTGTTTAATAATTCAACTATGAATTGTGATTTTAAACGGTTTAAAAGCACGTAGAATAGCACATGTAGGCAAGTATATTTCTCCTCTTTTTATTAAGAAGCAAAAACAAAAAGGAAAAACAAAGAAACAGGGCAGGGTTCGGTGGTTGAATCATCCGTCCCCACCAACGCCAAAACCAAATCCACGCCCTTGCTGTGAGCGTCAGTGTTCAGCTATAAGCTTAAATTCAACAGAAAGAACACAAACGTTTGCATTTACACAATGATACTGAAATGAGATGCAGGAACAGCAGACGGACCTGGCACACGGTATGTCCACCGTGGTGTTGAGATTGAAGACGTCCACAAAGCTGTAGAGACTGATCACCTCCTCGTTCAGATAGTCCAGCTCAATGCAGCCCTTAAAGTTGGGCAGGGCGAGCACTTTAGGTGGCTAAAGACAAAAACACCAGAGAAAGTGGAAACTCTTCATTATTCCTGTGGTCGAGGCACTAATGTGTAAACATCAACGAGCCTGCGTACCAACACAGGCGTTCTCAGTTATTCTCACTCTGGCTCCACCTGCTCAGTTTTATTGTACTGACTAAAATAAGCGTAACATGCGGAAACGCTCTGTAACTGGTGGGTTTACAGCTCTTCCAGTACGTACTGTGAAAGTATTCGGATATCCTCCCACATAGAAGACGGTGTCATTGGCCGAGAGTTTGAGGAGCCCCTGATCTCCTTCAGCCTTCTCAGAGTATTTGCTGGTTGAGGTGTCCACAGATACGGACATCAGACCGTGCTGCAGCATCCTACGCGCACCAACACCGGAGCAGATCAATGCTACAACTCCTGCACACAGCTAGCATAAACATTCATGTTTAATCGAATGACACCGTGTTGTGTTACATCGTGCGCTTCACCTCTCCAGGGAGACGGTGCTGAATCTTCCTTTGGACTGGATGTCGTTTTTCATCTTCACAACTGCAGTTTCTCCTCCAACGTTAAAGTACCAGTGCAGCCGTTTCCCCACCAACGCCATGCCCAGGAACTCCTGACCCGGCTGCAAACCCCAAACACAGATTTAAAATACACGACATCTCCGATGTTCACGAGTCCTAAATTTATCCCAGTTAATAAAGACACACCCCGACGAGGACTGACAGACTTGACGAGCGACATGAAGTCCAATCTGTCCTCACACTTACGTTTTTGTTGCCGAGGTAAAACACAAACTGACTGTTGGAAGGATCCTGTCGCCGCGTCCGCACTGCGTCCGGCAGCTTGATGTGGAGCTTCATGGATGTGTAAGCAGCCAGGTCAGCCAGGTTAGGCGGCGTACGCACCTGAACGCCTGATCTCCCATTGAACTTCATGGATACGCTCACCTGGATGGGGAAGGAGGAAAAGAACTCGTAATGGACGTCAGGACAGGTCCGCTCCCCTCTCAGTATAAATGGAATCCGTCTCCACCTTCAGGTTTCTGGGAACCCACATCTCCACTGATCTCACCTGGACCCACAACGCCATCGCCCTGGTAACGAAGGTCGAGCAGCGGCTGCACTTCCTCCGTGTCCCGCTGCTGGCCTTCTCCCACTCCTCAGTCTCCCACACCTCCAGACTCACTAACAGCTTCCTCCCCCACAGCCAATCAGACTGTTAACAAACACTGGCCCCGCCCCCACACCCCACCCCTACACACCGACCTCACCAATCTGAGCCATGGTCTGAGTAACCCTTATCCCTCAGCCCACTCACACTCGGTCCTTTCCACTGCCTCCGATCACTTTGCCAGTATTTTGTTCTCCAATGTGTCTGTGTATGATTTTGTGTATATTTCTCTGTTGTCTATGATTTATATTTTATTAGGACCCACAATTTAGCTGTACATGTACAATGACGATAAAAGACTATTAGAATGACGTAATTTCCTTAGGGATTAATAAAGTAATCTGATTGTGATAAGGACCTCTGATGGAAACACCTAGCACTGACCTCCAGGACTAAAAAATCAAATGAAAACCTGCAGTTCCTCTGACGTCCAGCAGAGGCAGCAGTGAGTCATTCCCATGTCAAAATTTTACATTCGAAATAAACATGTTTACAGCCTCATACACAAACTGTTTGGCCTCTATAGACAGGTGGGTGCTGACACAGGTGGCTGTAGCTGCTAGCTGTCGGCTAGGCTAAACTGGACCTCTGGACCGTGTTGTTGGAGTCTTTCGGAGCATGTTTAATGACATCATGTGACCAATAACACGGCTGCTGTGAGGTCACTGCACTAACACAGCGCCCAACTCAGCACTATGAGCAGGTATCTGTGATAACCAAGCTAGCTAGCAATAGCATCCAAATATGGCCACATATTTGGCTCTGTCCATCTTTTTATACAGTCTGTGGGTGTACCTTGTTGGCAGTATTGCGCGCCTGCTCTATGAGCTGTCGGATGCGATTGATGTTCTCGGAGATGTTTGGCATCTGAACAGAGTAATTCTGCAGGTCGCCCAGCCTCTTCAAGAGTTCAGGAATAGCGTCACCCAGCCTGTGCACTGCAGACAGACAGACAGACATTTACAGCTCATGTCTCACCAGCGCCCCCTACGTGAGTGTTCAGGTAACATCCAGGCCTTTTTACCTGGTTGGAACACCTTTCAAAGGCAAACAAAATTAATGTCTGACACTCAATTTAAAAAATTACAATCTGAGATGTGCAGCTCAAACAGAACCACGGCCTAACCTTTGGAGGGCTCAGCGACCTGATGAATGATTAGAGACGAGTTTCATTTGTGGTTCCTGAATATTAGATGTCTGTCATTAGTCGCAGTTTTCAGTTTGACATGCTTTTATTTTGGTGGAGCTCATAAATAACCCCCAAACAGTTGTGGCAGGTGGCACCTTTGAACTGTTCCTGTAATTTGGTGTTATATACATAAAATCAAATTAAATAATTCATCATTTCTTTCAAACTGCTCATTTCTTCCTAAAGTCCTGAAATTCAAAGACATTCAGGTGAGTCGTGCTCTGGACAGTTCAGACGTTTGTGGAATTCGTCCGTCTTATTATTTTATATAATGTTAGTTCTTCGTTTGATTGTTTGAGTATGTTGGGTCTTCGTTGGTTCAGTCCCGAATTTTTCTTAGCTTTTCATATGCTCAAACATTATCTCTGTGTTTGGTTGCTTCCTGTTTTATTTTGAAAGACTCATGCTTTGTATTTGGATCTACTTCCTTTTGCCATTTGTATTTACTGTCTCTGGCTCGCTCCAGCTGTTTGGAATCTCTGTGATCAGTCGGATTTTGGATCGATTGTTTTGATTTATCAGGATTTAATCTCACTTTGACCTCAGTTTCTGCGTCTGCCTGTGCTCGGGTCTGAAATCTTTCGACCATCCCCACAGCGCATGGCAGCAAGCGTTTATCACTCACCGGTGTTGTTGGCGTCCATCAGGGCGGTGTTGATGTCCTCGCTCGTGGCGTTGGCGTCTCCGTAAGTGTGCTGCCATTCATCCAGCTTCTCTTTGATAGGACGCAGGGTGTCGTTGATGCCGGTGGCCGTCCTGTTTGCCTTAGCCGCTGTTTGCTTGGCTTCGTTGACCTGTGCACTGATGTCTGAGCAGCACAGAAGAAGAAGACGACAGGAAGCCGTGAGCGGTGAGGAGTCACGTGGGAAACCTTAAATACCCAAATTGTGTAAGCGCAACGTGTTTTAAACAGTCGTACTTTTGGTGGCGTTGAGGTTGCTCTGGAGCGCCTCCAGGTCCTCGGTCAGTTGAACCTGTTTGGTTTTGGCGTCCTGGAGCCGGCGCTGAGCATCTTCCAGTCGTGGCCTCAGAGCTGCAGCAGAAAAACGAAGGTGATGCAAACTGAAGATGAAAGGGTTCATTTATGAATCTCTGCAATCCAAACTGGGCTTACTGGTGTTCAGGTCATCATTCAGCTTCTCCACTTCATCCTTCAGATCCATGCTGTGGTTCTTCAGAGACTCCGCCTTCTGACCGAGGTTCTGGCCCTTCACGCTCTGAAAACAAGACCAACACACTTTCAGTTTCGGTTTTTAAAGTCACCTCAAAGGACAAACTTGTGATTTTGGTTTTTTTTTTACCTCTAATGTGCTGTTGGTAGCCTCGCTGGCCATCTTGGCGGCCTCCTCGGCCTGCTCGATGCTGACGACGATCTTGTTGTACGACTGCGTTACGTCTATGAATCCGTCCTTCTTTGTTTCTGCGATCAAACTGCAGACAGACGCACACAGCTTTTGGTTTGGTTTCATGAAGCACAAGAACTAAATGTCGTACACCTACCTGGACAGGTTCATGGCCAGGGCGCCGAGTAGCTCAGCGTGCTTCTCCGCCTTCTCCACCAGCGGGATTTTAGAGTTAGTCTGAGACACATTCTGAACCTTTTGGGCCAGCAGCATCCGGGCGCCATCCAACTGAGCTGCAAGGTGCTCGTACTCCTGAGGGAGAGAAAGAGCTGAAGGGGACGTAGCCTGGTCAAGGGGAGGTAAAGACCTAAAGAAGAAAGTTTTTGATCTTCAACAAGAATTCTGATTCTGAGCCTGCCAGAGCAACGAAACAGTCCGAGCTCCAGCCTCAGATCTGTGAGCTGTAACCAGCCATGGTTCACCATTAGCAGGTGTTAGCATGTGTTAGCACTGTTGGCAGGTGTTAGCAGGTGTTAGCACTGTTAGCAGGTGTTAGCACTGTTGGCAGGTGTTAGCATGTGTTAGCACTGTTAGTAGGTGTTAGCAGGTGTTAGCACTGTTAGCAGGTGTTAGCAGGTGTTAGCACTGTTAGCAGGTGTTAGCACTGTTAGTAGGTGTTAGCAGGTGTTAGCACTGTTAGCAGGTGTTAGCACTGTTAGCAGGTGTTAGCACTGTTAGTAGGTGTTAGCAGGTGTTAGCACTGTTAGCAGGTGTTAGCAGGTGTTAGCACTGTTAGCATGTGTTAGCACTGTTAGTAGGTGTTAGCAGGTGTTAGCACTGTTAGCAGGTGTTAGCACTGTTAGCAGGTGTTAGCACTGTTAGCAGGTGTTAGCAGGTGTTAGCACTGTTAGCAGGTGTTAGCAGGTGTTAGCACTGTTAGCATGTGTTAGCACTGTTAGTAGGTGTTAGCAGGTGTTAGCACTGTTAGCAGGTGTTAGCAGGTGTTAGCACTGTTAGCAGGTGTTAGCACTGTTAGTAGGTGTTAGCAGGTGTTAGCACTGTTAGCAGGTGTTAGCAGGTGTTAGCACTGTTAGCATGTGTTAGCACTGTTAGTAGGTGTTAGCAGGTGTTAGCACTGTTAGCAGGTGTTAGCAGGTGTTAGCACTGTTAGCATGTGTTAGCACTGTTAGTAGGTGTTAGCAGGTGTTAGCACTGTTAGCAGGTGTTAGCAGGTGTTAGCACTGTTAGCAGGTGTTAGCACTGTTAGCAGGTGTTAGCACTGTTAGTAGTTAGGACGTAGATTCCAGCAGACTGAGAACACTTTGAGGGCTGAATCACGGCTGTGCTGAAGATGAAGCGGCCCCTGTAAATCTGTGACGCATGCACACACAGACAAGTTTAATGTGTGACATTCAAACCTCTTTGGAGTTCTGCACCATGGACCACACGTCGTTGTTGACTTGATGAAGGTGATCTGCAGACACGTTCAGCTGTTTTCTCACCTCGGTTGACTTCATCTGCAGGTCCACCACCCTCCTCTGACAGACAGACAGACAGCGGTTAGTCATCACTTGGTGTTCTCCACGTTCTCCATGTTCCTTCCTCTGCTGCTCTTACGTTGTGGTCGTCCAGGCTTTTCTCGTTGGCGTTGTTGATCTCGGCAGCTCTCGCCGTGTTATTCACGGCCTCATTCAGGGCGTCTCGGAGGTCCATCGTGTCAGCGTGGAGGCGGGAGAGACGGTCACTGATGGATCGAGTTAGGTTGTCGTTTTCCTCGTGACGGTCCACCAGCTGCCTGCTGACCCGATCCAACACTACGAGAACACAAGACACAGACGGGCGGTCCTGTCAGCTCAAACACAAACCTGCTCATTAGCTTTTAAACGCTGAAGTGACATCAGCAGCGAGTCAGAGACATTTAATAAAACCATCAAACATCCAGATGTTGCAGCAGATACTTCATCCCTCGTTCTCGGGCAGGTGTGAGCTGGTTCACAGGTCCGACGAGCTGCTGGAAGTTTAACTCGTCGTCTGTGACCCTGATCTGATGTTCATGTCTTCTCAGAGCGCGTCTGGTTCCTCCTGACACTGTCGAATGTTTCATCCCGTTCTGCGAATTCTGCTTCATGCAGAGTTTGGGTAAGTTCGGTCTCTTCCTGTGTTAATGTCCTGGTTCTGTATTAGTTCTCTTGTTTATAGGGCTGCACGATTTTGCATAAAATGAGAATCACGATTTTTTGGCTTAGAATTGAGATCACGATTCTCTCACGATTCTCTTTTCCAGTATAAATATTTATTGCACTTATTAACTGCACATCAACTTCGTAACAGTTGAGACTGAACATAAAAACAATAAATAAACATAAAAACAACAAATGTCTCACGTTTTGCTGTTGTACTGCTTGAAATTCCGTCTCCACCGTTGCTCGACGCTGCGTGTACAGAGCAGGTAGTGCAACAATAGAAAAATAGTTGCGGGACGGCACTGTGTAGCGTTTGTCTAGGGTGTTGATCGTTTTCCTAAATCCCTCCTTTTGCACAGTGTTGATGGAGCCATATCTTTGGTCAGGTGATAAGTGATAGCCTCCGTAATGTCTTTGTGCCTGCGGGAGGTCGACGGGTATAGAGAAGCGCTGTATAAGGTTCCCGTTATTGATGTTTGGGTGGTTGACCGGGACGGATTTTCTCCTGTCACTTTCTCGTCATCCCTGACGTGCTCTCCGTTGTTGTTTCCCTGCTAATTTTAGCATCACACCTTCTGTATCACGTGGTATAAGGCTCCGCCCTTGTCATTTGTTGAGCAGGAAGAGTGAGCGCTTGTTTTCATGCAGATTACGTCCCGGATCAAAATGCGGTACAATCGTCGTCTTTTTTTTAAAAATCGTTGTCATTTGGAAATGAGATCGCACATAAGTATGAATCGAGATCGCGATTTTCTAACGATTAATCGTGCAGCCCTACTTTCCTGTTTTACTTTGAAGGTCGTCTCTCTCGTCAGATCGGTCTGTGGGTTAGACTGAGCGTGCTCATCACAGCTGATTAAAATGAATAAACTTACGTTTCTCAGCCTCTGCCTTCTCTTTGTCGGCCATCTTCTTCTGACCTGTGCAGCTCCTGTGCCTCATCTCCCTCAGCATGGCCTGCACCTCCCTCATCTTCCTCTCCCTCTCCTCGCCATCCTCCTCTGCCTCCGTCTCGTTTAGCGAAGAACTGTTCGACCTCAGCAGAAGTTCTGTGGACACACAAGCACAAGGGTCCAAGCATCGCTCTGCCTCCTGTCAGGTCTTCAGATTTGAAACTCTGTTCTCACGCCGTACCGTTTATATTGGCGCTCACGTTCCCGAGGAGGGACAACACATCCTCGGCCCGCCGGTACGTTCTGTTTGTGCCACTGTGTAGCTCGCCGACCCGGCTGGTCATTGCCGACGTCTGGAAAAAAAGACAGCTGTCAGATTTTATGTGTGTTAATGACGCACGTGTGATACAAACCTGTGTGCTCTTCTTCCTGCTGCCTGTAAAACGTCGACAGACAGTTTGAACAAACGGAAACCGAACTGGCGTCGAGGAATCGTCGCCGTGAGTCTGGAATGTTAGCGTTAGCCTACGGCCCGGTGACAGGTCTGCATCATGAAGTCAGGTTTTTCCCGATCACCCGTGAATGCACCACCGGAGACACAGCAGACCCCGCCCTCCTCGCTGCCCTGGCTCAGGATTAAAGCTCAGAGAAGAGCGGGCCTTTACAGGAGGCGCTCCCAAAGTGTGGATCTGGACCATCGGAACAATCGTGTGTGTGTGTGTGTGTGTGTGTGTGTGTGCGCGCGCTCCTCACTTTGTTCTGCAGCTCGTCGATGTCCTCACTGATGGTGCTGATTTCTGCCTCCAGCATGTCGGTGCGACTCAGGCTGTCTTGCAGTGTGTTGTTGTAGTCCTCAATGGCCCGCTGAATCATGGGAAAGTGAGTTTGATTAGTGCCCCTGCAGCACGGTGCTCGCAGCCTCAGGTGTGTGCTTGTGCGTGAACTCACAGCGGCGTCCTCCATGGACTTGTCGAGGCTTTGCAGCTGAGCCCGGGCCACGGAGCTGGCGTTCAGGCTCCTCAGCCGAGCCGACGCCGACAGGAAGTCGTCGTCGAGCCTCTCCAGATCCTCCAGCAGCACGACGACGCAGCTGTCGCACACTGAGAGAAAAACGCACACGCTGAGCTTCACCGGATTACAAACGCTGCAAAGAGCCTCTGAGTGTGTGAGACTCACGCTCGCAGTGGATGCCGTGCAGGTCCTCCGTCGGGACGCTGTACCTCTGCAAACAGACGTCACACTGTCGGCCCGTCATCCCGTCGGGACAGCGACACTCTCCTGTGCGCGGGTCGCAGTGTCCTCCTCTGCAGTCACACTCTGCAGGTGAGGGAGGGGCTTCAGGTTAAACACACCAACATGCAGCGCAGTGACTGATCAGGCCGCTGCAGCTGCCTCACACTGACAGACGTCATCTGTTATTGGTCAGATGATGTCATTAAAGGCCGTCAGAGCCTTTAATGACATCATCTGACCAATAACATGGCGGCATGGTGTTAGCAGGTATCTGTGTGTGTGTCACGCAGTAGATGTTCCTGTGCTAATCTACCTGAGCTCTTGCTTTCTAACAGTCACATGCACAGGGAGGCTTCAGAGAGCAGCTTGGGGTCAGTATCACGCCCAAGGATATTTGGCAACCAGACTGGAGCAGGTGGGGATCGGACCGCCAACCTTCCCGCCAACCTTCCTGCCAACCTTCCCGCCTACCCCTCTTTTGTGTGATGATGTTTGTGTTTCCTCACTCTTGCAGCCGTTGGGTCCGTAGTCCCAGAATCCAGGAGCGCACTGCCGGCAGCTCGAGTCGCTCACTCCAGGCCTGCAGGCGCACTGACCGCTCTGAGGGTCACACGGCTGGACGAGCGCCGCAGCGGCGTCACAGTCACACTTACGGCAGCCGGAGCACGAGTCGAAGCCAAACGAGCCATCCTGAGAGGAGGAGTAACAATAATCTGAATGAGCATTTTAGAATAACATACGTGTTCTGAAACTGAGCAAACACGTCACCAACCGCAGGACTGACCTCTGACCTCGTTACATCATGAATCACCTGACCCAGCACGCCGTTTCTCCTCTTATACGGCTCGTTTTTTTGTGACTCATTTAGAAAAACGTATGTTTCCGTTGTATGTATGTTTTTAAAAAGTATTCACAGACCTCTTTCTGTCATCACTCTGTGACAGTCTGAGCTACATTCATATGTTCTAAAGATGGCGCCGCCGCGTGGATCACTGTCGACTCCTCGTGCGGCTCTAGACCACTTCCAACATGGCGGCCGTGTTTAAATGACAGATGTTGTGGTGATGTGACCTCAGAGAGCGCTCTCACCTCGCAGCGATCGCAGAGCGGCCCGGTGACTCCGGGCTTGCAGCGGCACTGTCCGCTGTGCGGGTCACATGACTCGGTTCCACACGGAGAGCAGTCACACTCTGCATTAGAAAGCACACACACGCTGAATCCACCTGCAGCCTGCACTGCCAAACCTGATCACGTGACCGCGGGACGCCGAACTCACGGGTGCAGTTTTTGGCGTTAATGGCGTTGCCGTAGTAACCGGGGGCACAGCTCTCGCAGCGCGGCCCGGCCGTGTTGTGCATGCAGCTGAGGCAGTGTCCCGTCAGCGGGTGGCAGTCGGTGAACAGCATGTTGGGGTCCGAGTTCCCGCTGCAATCGCACGTCTGACACCGGCTGCCCAGAACCACCGGGTTGCCGTAGAAACCTGGGGCACACCTGTGAGAGAGGCCGACAGGTGAAGCATTTTTAACTGAAATACCTGATGATTATGATGGATACACAGCGTGTGGCGTTTTCCTTCCTACCAGCATCATTAGTTTGTATATTTAACTTTATCATTCATTTCATAAAATTATTAATTTTTATTTGATTTCTTAATGACTGAGAACGTTTCAGGGTGATTTCAGCACCATCAGCCCTCACTTCATCCTCTGTCTGAAACAGGCTGTTTAAGCTCCTCCCTCTGCAGACCAACATTCTTTCTGATTGGCCCTCTTACATGGGTGGAGCTCCTGAACCCTGAGTATTTGGAGACGAGGTCGCCCGCTGACCTCACTGTGAGGAGCATGTTTAATACGGACGTCTGGAGCGCGGCTCCACTCGTTTACCTTTCGCAGTTCGGTCCGGCGTAGCCGGGCATACAGCGACACTGCATGCTGTCACCTCTCTGCACGCAGCCCTCTGCAAAACTACAGACAGACAGGAAGGAAGAAGAGTGAAAAACTACAAATCAGGACAGCATCAAAGCACGTGGGAGACTCTTAGTTTGAAAAACAGGAAATGTTACTTGTGGCGTTCCTCAGGGCAGCAATGTGGGGCCTTTAACATTTTCAGCTTCCATATTTACTGATGACTAAACACTAAATGCGCCTGAATCATTGAACCTTAAATTCATGCTAAATTCCCAGTATTCCCAACAAACATACAGGAATGGGCTGAGGCATAGGGAGTGGAGGTACTGACTTGTTGGATGGAGCTCTCAGCGGGCAGGGGCAGCTGGAGCACGTCACGGCCTGACCATCCACGCTGTTGTTACCTAGGAACCCCCCCTGGCACGTCTCACAGTGGTCGCCGGCCGTGTTGTGCCGGCAGTTCTGACGGACAGAGACAAGAATGGTTAGAGATCCGTGACATCAGAGCGAGAGGACGTCAGGAGGCAGCGTGCAATCAGAGCTCCTCACCACACAGATCCCAGATCCATCCAAACACTGGTCCGAGTGTCCGTTACAGCTACAGGGAACACACTTCCCCAGGAACAGGCCGATGGTGTCTCTGTAGTACCCCGGAGCACATCTCTGCACACACACATCACGACCTTTAACCTTTATCCGCCATCACCGCCTCCTCTTTGCGAGTCACCACCCCAACAAACCCAGATCCAAACCCCGTCCCTCACCTGGCATGAGTCTCCCAGGTAGTTGGCGGGACACATGCAGATTTCCACATTGTTGGCGTGGCGTCCAACAGGCAGGCTCTCTGCACCCTCTAGCACGGCGCCACGCAGCGACACGGACTGGGCTGACTGGGAGTGCAGGGCTCGGATCTGCAGAGACTCCAGCCCGACCAGAACCATCATCAGCTCCTCTCGGGACACCGGGTTACCGGTCCGAAAGTGACGGAAACTTCCCTGTAAGCACAGGAAGGACACGAAGAAAACATCGTCATCGGCTCCGCTGTGAGGTCACGTTCTGACATCAGCTGAGTGACAGGTACAGGTGCACTAGCTGACCAGAGCTTACGCTGCACAAGTGTTTACAGGGAACCTCTAAAACGGCTTCCTGAGGCCTCTCATGGGGTCAGGAGTCAACAGCTTTCTAATATCACAGAAGAATGCACAGGTGACGTTACCTCAACGATGTGGACGATGCCCAGGTGAGGCTCCTCAGGGGACGAGTATTCTCTCTCCATGAACACCAGGGTCATCTGGTTACCCTGGACAACAGAAACAGGAAGTAAAGCTGTCAGCATGCTAACACACAGCTAACGCTACATATGAGAGGGCACAGGTGTGTGTGTCTGTGTGTGCACGTGCGTGTGCGTGCTTTGCACCTTGAGGATGATGTCGGGTTTCGGGGCCTCGGCGGGCAGAGGCAGCACGTCTCCTCTCATGGTCTGCGTGTGCAGACGGTACCTGAGATAGCCTCCGTAGGAGGAGACCTGTGCAGACAGGAGCAGATCAAAGCTCAGACACAAACAGAGCACCACGCGGCGTACAGGCTGATGAAACACAAAGCGCGGCCTGCAGTTTATCTGCGACAGATAAAACCTGCACGTCTGCTGCGCGCATGCAGGTTGCAGCAGGCTGCCATCTGAAGCCGGTCGTTGGAGCGTAACAGCGGGGGATTTAACCGTCAGAATAAAGGGTGACGCTTTCACACATGAAAGCTGCTGATCTCCGTCTGAGCCTTTGGTCGGCTGTGTGGGACGTGTCTGTAACAGAGCGAGGGATTCTGGGACTCTGTGAGGCCGTAAGCTTTAAAAACAGATCTGCACCTGGAGACGGCTCAGGCTCACTGCTGGCTCATCTTCACCCTCATCCTCTCTGAGTGCACACAGATCCATCAGATAAAGGCGTGTTCAGACTCCAACTACCCGCCCGGTTCTTACAGCACCTGACTGATCTTTAACTGGAATAACTCACCTTGTCTCCCAGGTAAGTGTTCGGAGCGTGCCAGTACAGCTCCTGATAAACATCGGGCACGTCGGTGATGTCGGCCTCTACCAGGTCCTGATCTGGATACACGATTACGGGGACTTCCTGCCTGTCGGCTCCCAGCAGCACCCAGCCCTCCATGTCCATGACCTGCAGAGACGACGCGGCTGCTGTGAGGCTCAAAGTCAGTAAATCAGTGAGCATGTGGAAACGTCACAGCATTCAGCAGCTTTCTGAAACTCTGTGAGCTCGAGTCAGGATCAGCTCGCTGCAGAAAAACTACCACAAACATCAGGTTGTGTTTAACAAAACAAGCATATTATGGGATGTAGACGAGCACCTCGGTGCGCCTCATGCTGGAGCTGTGGCAGCGGCCGGTGGCTCCGAAGCAGAAACAGCTGGTGCATCCTTTTGGGTTGGTCGGGTCCAAGTGGAACGTACCATCTCTGCACTGATCACAGCGAGGACCCTGGACGTTCTCCTGCAGGGGGAACACACACACACACACACACGCACGCACACATACAGCAATGTCAGACACACAAACATGACAGACTCGTGTACGTTTGTGCGTTTGTGTACGTGAGTGCAAACCTTGCAGAGACACTGTCCTGTGGACGGGTCACACACTTCCTCCTCGGCCCCCGCCTCGTTGCAGTCACATGGTCTGCAGTTGGGGTAACCGTAGAAACCGGGGGCACAGCGGTCGCACTGACGTCCGACGATGTTGTTCTGACATCTGGAAACAGAAAACGTTGTGCCGAATCTCAGCTTCTATAACCTTTGACCTCTGTCTGTGTGTGTGAGCATGTACTCACATCTTTGTGGGATCAAAATTGGAAGTTTACCAGCCTTGTGGGGACCAAAATATCCGTCTCCACAAGTTTGAGGACATTTTTTGTGTCATGGTCACAGTTAGGTTATTGTGAGGTTTACAGTAAGCGTAATGAATACCTGACATGTGTGTGAGAAGTGAGGAAAGACACCTACAGCTACAGTCTAGGGTAATAACACTGTTCACCACAAGGTGGTGCACTGGGTCAGCGTGAGCTTGATTACATTAGATCATTAAGAAGCTGTTCTCTTGTGTGATGGCAGCCTTAGGAAAGGAGGCGGAAGAGAAATGAGGTTATAAACAAAATAAACTTTAGAGCTTTTTATTGTCATTGTGCGGTTTCTTGCACAGTGAACCACAAAGGTGCAAAAGTAAAGAAAACAATATACAACGAGGAAAAAAAGAAAAATCTATGTATAGATATATGTGAGTAAACTATATACATGGTGTATGCGTAGAAACACTGAAACAGAAACATTGTGGGGCTGTATACAGGGCAGTTATATAATATATTAAATAAATAAATAAGAGTGGAGGGGCTATGCTCATTTGGGGTGGGGATGGTAATTCCACTGAGACCAAAATGTTGCACAGAACAAGGAAAGACTGAGATATTGCACATGAGATGGCAGCAACATAGTTGATCTGCCCCCTGGTGGTGAAAACGTGCATAACGGACACGAGAGAGGTATCAATCTGAAATTGAGCTATCCAAAAAAACCTCGTAGTTTGTAAAATTATAGAAACTTCACAAAGAAATGTTGCAGAGGATCAGGCAGTCGGAAAGTTTAAACCTGGCAGCTTCAGAGAGCACACAGCCACCGGAGCGAGACAAACACACACAACCCCTCTTTGTCCTGAGGTCGCTTCCTGTTCGTCTTACCTGCACTGCCCACTGAGCGTGTCGCAGCTCACATCGGGCGCGATGATGCCAGCGTGAGAGCAGTTGCAGACCTCGCAGCCCACCAGCGGGTGGCAGCCAAACGTCTGAGGCTCGCACTCGGTGCATTCTGGGAGGACGGTCCTCGGCGGGCAGATGCAGTCCCCCGTCACCGGCTCGCACAACCTCGAACCGCAGTTACAGGCTGCAGGTGACACGGGAAGGTGAGTGAGAGCAGGAACACAAGGGAGCGAGACAGGAAAAACCCCACGCGCCTTCTTCACAGCAAAATAAAAGTTTTATGAATAAATAAGTGTGAATCTCGGACGCCGTCCCTGCAGCGTTTCATCGCGCAGCCTTACACTCGTCTGCACACTTCAGTTGTTCCATTTTTCTGCTTAAAGACGACTTGAAAATACAGGAAAGGTGAGATGGTGAATGATCTGTTCAGGCGAACACTCACGTCTGCAGTTGGGGAATCCCCAGTAACCCGTGGCACACGTGGAGCAGTCTCGTCCAATCACGTTGGGCCTGCAGCGACACTGACCGCCAAAGCGTTCGCAGGTGTCGCTCTCAGCTCCGACTTCGTGGCAGGCACAGGGCAGCGCGCCGTTGTTGACGAAGGCTGACAGAGATATGGCCGAGCTGAGGCAGAACGGCGAGGAGGAGGGACTGCGGGAGAGAGGAAGAGTTCACACCTGTGGGGATGACGCTAACACGCTAAACTACTGCCCAGCATCTTCACCCGCTCACCTGATGTAAAAGCTGTTTTGACCGCAGAGTCTGATGAAGTCGTAGGATTTGTCCAGCGGCTCCTCGCTCAGGTAGCTGGAGCTGTAGCTCGACTCAGGAACAACCAGCAGGTAATCCTGCAGACACGAGGAAGAACGTCAGCTGCTGCCTCATCTCCACCTCAAAGGAAAAAACTATCCCTGAACGTCATTCTGCAGCATCAAGCGTAGCTGTGATGCAGAGCAGCGACACTGACCAGCCACAGCGTCTTCCCCGCAGGTATCTGCACCGTGACGAGTAGCTCGTGGTCCGTCACATCCAGAATGATCTGATTCTCCGACACCAGGACGTCACGGCAGCCGTAAGCGTGAGGACAGAACGAGGCGTTGACGTGTCCTGAGAAACAGGAACAAAATAGAGCCAATCATCAGCCCCCAGCACCAGAAGCTGCAGTTCCTCTGATGCCCAGCAGAGGCAGCAGTGAGTCAGTCCCACAGGCTTCTAAATTATTTTAAGCCTAAAAGTTTGCATTATTGGGGGCGTGGCCTCTGTTACTGACAGGCGGCTGTAGCTGCTAGCTGTCTGTTAGCTTCACCTGACCTCTGGGCCTGTTTGTGCTGTTGGAGCCTTCAGGAGCATTTTTAGTGACATCATGTGACCAATAACAGGGCGGAGCTCCAGTTTTGATGCACAGTGAGATTCATGATTTTGATTGGATGTTACTGATTAGCAGGTATCGCTGTGTGTGTGATGCACATGCAGTCTGAACATGTTTCATTACAGCTTTGAAAACTGAGCCTCAAACTCCAGCCACAGGTTTATGTCCATCTTTTATATACAGTCTGTGGTGAGAATAACCTGACTAGCTTGTCATCACTGACGGTGATGCAGCAGATCCAGGATCAGACTGTGTCCTTACCCTGCCAGATCCGCCCCCCGTTAATGAAGACCTGTACGGGGTAGGTGGGGTGCAGAGGCTGGTGGTAGTGGAGGATGAAAACGTAGCGGCCGAGGGCATGGACCCGGGCAGAGTACATCACTGCATTCTGGGTAAAGGAGGCGATGGGAGAGGAATGATTACGGTGTCAGACACATTCGTGGGATTTTTATCGATCCTTTAAAATGTGTGCACGTCTCAGTCGGGTTCTGTAACTCCGTTATGTTTCACCTGAGATAAAAACGGATCGCGTGCGACGTCACGCATATCTAAACTAAACACCCCCCAACAACACGCCCCATCACCATCAGTACCTGCAGCGAGTCCAGCCGCACGTGGTCGGTGTTTTCCGCTCCGAACGGCGGTCTCTCCAATCCCATCCAGTCTGGCTCCTCTCTCAGAGGAGGCGCAGCAGCAGGGGAGGCGGGCTCCTGCAGGGTGGAGGAGCTCTGGCCCTCCTTCAGGAACAGAGAGTCTGACGGGGTCAGGAAGCGTGAGGGGACGCAGGAGGAGCTGTCAGGTGAGAAGTGTCCGTGCATGCTGATGCAGTGGACGCGCGGGGCTACGTGCTCCATGCTGAACTGCTGTCTGGGCACCAGGTACACTTTGTGCTGAAACACATGTGCAACACGCATTAGGATCGAGCTGATCAGGTGACCGATCATGTGATGCGAGAGTGACTCTCACCAGGAAGAAGGTGGCTCGGTCAGCGGTCAGCTGGATCTCTGCGTCTGAGGAGAGGGAGAAGACCGCCACTCTGTTCCGCTCGTCGACGGCCACGACTCGACACAGGAAGCTACACACGCACGCACGCACACACATTTAAATGACTTAGCATGAGGCAGCGCGCTTTCAAACACGTCCTTCTCTGTAGTGGGGGGAGGAGCCTTGCAGCTTACCTGTATCTGCACTGCAGCAAGGTGACTCTGTGTCGGTGCGTTCTCGCTCCCGGCACGTTGACAGTGACGGACAGCGTCTGAGGAAGCTCTTCTTCGCTGGAATACTCGAGGACCAGGACGTAGTCGCCCGGAGACGAGAGGCGCCCTCGCAGCTCGACGCTGATCTGCGCAGAAACCGAAGACGTTAATTTAACCTGCACGTTTCACCTGTGGACACATTTCACGGCTGTCTTACATCCAAACCGCTGCAGACGGCCATGTCGGGGTGACGCGGGGAAACCTTCTCGGTCGGGCAGGGGCGGGGCAGGTGGTTGTCGTTGCGGCAGCTGGCATCGTTGCCCGAGATGGAGGGGAAGGAGTCCAGAGACAGGTACTTGTAGAGCAGACAGCTGAGAGAGAGACACACACATCAACGCATCTAAACATCTGCTCCTCCCTCCGGGCTCGCGCCAGGGATGTGTGTAAACACGACGCTACAGAACCACTAACAAAAGATGAATGACGTGAGCGTATTTACTTCTGGCTGGCGTCGGGGGCGGGGCTGTAGGTGCAGGGCTCGCTCACTCTGATCTGCAGGATGGGAGCTTCGTAGTAGGCGCTGGGCAACAGCACCAGGTAATCCTGCAGGATAGAGCAGCAAAAGTCATTCCCTGTGCACACGTGGTGAGGGGAGCAGCACGGAGGCCTCCTCACTGGGGTGGCGGTGGGTTGCAAAGTGGTTTACAGGTGTGCAGCAGCAGCTTACACAGCCTCATTCTCAGAATTACAAACAGCTGAGCCATGATTTGTCACCACCTGTGTATTTGCACGTGTTTGCGTCTCACCAGCAGGACTCCCTCCGCCTCGATCACCACGGTCCAGGTTCCCGGGTTCAGCACGAAGGGCTCCACAAAGGGAACGTTGACGAAGGTCGGCTCCACGCTGGGAGCGAAGACGATCGGCTTGGACTGTTCGGAGCCTTGGACACAAACCGAGACGTTAGGAATGAGCACAACACGCATTCCTCCCCTCTGCTGCTCTGCTACTCAACTTCTACTGATACTTTCATGCGATTGGTGGAGAACCTACCTCTGCGGCTGCCCTGATAGGCTGTTATTTTACCCTTGGTGGTGGTGCCCTCAGAGCTTATGTATCTGAGGATGAAACGAGTCAGATAGACGTCTGCCTCGCTCATATAAACCTGAAGCCTCACCGCAGTCTACGAGGACATCATCCAAACAGAGGACAGGAGGGAGGGGAGAGGGAGGTTGGAGGGCAGACAAGATCAACATTTGTCCTCAAATCCCTGAAACCTGCACTGATCTGTGGCCCTGAGGAAAGACACGGCGCCGCCACCACCAGCAGCCAAACGCAGCCGAAGCGCAGAGACCGAAGCGTCGCGAGGAAATCGAGAGAGAGTAAGAAGACTTCCCACCTCTCCTGATTCCTGCGCTGCCATGGAAACACAGAGTCCCCTCCCAGCACTTACAGTTCCCGCAGTGGTGGCTCCGGCCGTCCTCCACGACCGTCATCCGGCCCCAAACATCCGAACCTCGCCGGTTAACATAACGCAGCACCACAAAGAAGACGTCCGGAGAGTCGACCGACACCGACACCAACACCTTCGACTACCAAGGGAGCAGAGAGCAGGACGAGGAGCAAAGTAGAGGATCAGAGGAGGCGCACAGAGCGGAGGAAAGAGAAGGAGGAAGACGAGGGGCAGGAGAAGGAAGAGCAAAAGAGACGCTGAGTAAAGGAGGCAGAGACGACAGAAAACACCGACACAGAAACCAGGACAAAGCGACATAATACAGTCTGTCTGCTACGCTCACACGGGACAGGAAGCAAACATTTGAAATGCATGCAAGAGCTGAGACGCAGTCCTGCGACATGTCCCAACAACATGCAGCTGGGCCACAGTAACATAATTACACAATAACTGCACACACTCACACATTATTTTAAACAACGTCAATCAGATCCTTCCAATAAGGAAGAAAAACATCCTACAGCTCATGTGTGTCTGCTGTTCCTCTGCCGTCCAGCAGAGGCAGCACTGAGTCAGTGTTTGGTGGATAATCTTCTCTACAATCGAGTTTGCACCATTAGGGGTGTGGCCAACAGAAAAGGTCAAAGGTTATGGTCCTACCTGAATTGGGGACATCTGAGCATAACCTCTCCAGCTGAAGTTGGGGAACTCTTGGGGGTTGTAGCCGAATCTCACCGGCCGGCCGTCCAGCATGCTTCCCTCCTCAATCTCAAACTTCAGGTGATGGAGGTCAGGGAAGTAGTGATCCGGACGAGGTCTGCCGGCACAGGAAGTTCAATGAAGTGAAACGCACAGGCATGCTGGGATGAAACACGGACTGAAGAACTACAGAAACTCAGGCCGTGACGACCCGAGGCAACGACAGACATCTCTACATTTAACCACATCTGTCTGTTACAGGAGACTAGAACTATGGGAAATGGAGTCCTAACTTAGCTTCACTGCAGTTAAACTTCCTGAAATCTGTCTGAGGTGTGCTGAACTCACAGGTTACACTTTGGCCCCTCCACGCTGGGTCTGCAGCGACAGTGGCCGCTCCTCTCGCCGCACGAAGGACCCACGGCGCCACCGATGTCACACTGACACCCTGAAAAAACAACAGGTTAACAGCTGAAACAGCACAGCTGTACCTGAGTGCTCAGAGCACCGCTCACCCCGGCAGCCAAAGTAGTCGCTCTCCTGCAGGTTGAAGAAGCCATCTTTGCAGGTGGAGCAGGTTCCGCTGCAGACGTTGGGCTTACAGTGGCACTGACCGCTCTCCTGCACACAGCAACAAACCATCTCAACCATTAGCATGACAACAGCAGCAGCCAGGACTTTATTAGAGAAAGGGAACGAATACAGGAAAAAAAAACCCAAACAGGCAGCGACCTCCTGCAACCGCTCACCGACCAATCAGTGAACAAACATTCACTAACACCACAGGTTACCTGAGGTCAGCTGACTCACCTGAGCACACTCGGCCACGGCGCTCACCGTCCCCGCCACGTTACACTCACAGTCTGCAGAGAAACAACCTCAGGTTACTCTGTGTGTGTGTGTTCCTGTCTAGCTATCTTTGTGAGGACCGAAATCTGCATTCTACCATACTTGTGAGAACCAACAATCACTTGTGCGGACACGAGGGATGGGTCCCGGTATCCAGTGCCATTATGGCACCTGTTCTGACATAAACGGTAGTAACCAGACCGAAAAGCAGCGCACATTTCGGTGCTTTTTTTTCCTGAGCTGTGATACACTTTGGATTCTAGATAATCGTTTTACCTTTCCAAGGATAGTAGGCGGGCCCAGGTACGTGCGTTCTTTTAGAGCAGCGCTAAAAATGCCCAAGGCGAAGCCGTCAAAAGTCTGGCTGTACTTCACAGCAAAAGATGCAAACTCAGCAGCAACAAGTGCTTTAAGCTGATACTGTGATACTGTCAAAGGAGGTAACACCTCGAATCTGATGAAACACCTGGCGACGCATAGCGTTTTTTTAAAAGTCGAGAAATGCGCCGTATTTGGTAGCTTGCTGCGAGACCTCACACCGTGCACATCTACTGCAGGTGTGGTGCCTGTTATTGGACCTGGAGTTAGCAACATCCCCCAAGAACCCGAAGAGGAGAGTCCTGGCCCCTAGCCCTGCCAGTGTAGCAGAAATGATGAGGATGATGATGCAGCAGCAGCCGTTCTTCTCTGCGTGAGTAGCTTCATGTTGTTCGTGTGTAATTTACGTTGAGTAGGCTAACCACGTTATTACATTAATGCATGTAAGGTGAACTAGCAAACACCATCATAGCTACATGCGGCTGTCTTCTTGTTTGATGGCAGATACTCCCTTCACCCTGGCCAAAAAGGCTAAAATGACCAAAGAAAAAGTGGAAAACAGTTAAACATGAGAGGTTTTTGGACAAAGTTTGTGTTTTTTCCATTGTTTAAGCACCGGCACCGTTTCAAAAGTACTGGTTTGGCACTGGTATCGGATAAAACCTAAACGATACCCATCCCTAGCGGACACACACACCGGTCCTCACAAGTTTGAAGCCTTTTTGAGGCTCAAAATGTGGTTTTAGTGTCAGGGTTACAATTAGGTTATGGTCAGGTTTAGGGTCAGGTATTCATTTTTAATGGTTAAGGTTAGGGCTAGGGAAAGCATTACGTCAATAAAGGTCCTCACTAAGATAGCTAAACGTGTGTGTGTGTGTGTGTGTGTGTGTGTGTGTGTGTGTGTCTGTCTGTCTGTCTTACTGGAGCAGCCTTCAGGTGTGTCCGGGGACAGGTTCCAGTACAGAGGTTTGCAGGTGTCACAGGCCAGGCCCCCCACGTGGAGACGGCACTCACAGCGGCCCTGAGGGAACCAATCACAGCAAAGTTCAATACACCTGTTTCTCCTTACAAAGCATGCAGGTGCAGCCTACCTGCTTATCAGTCGCTGTTTATAGAGACGTCAGAGTGCAGGTGGAGGTTAGCCTCCTCTGCTCCACCTGACCCTCACAGCACTGCTTTGCTGCAGCCTCAACACACACACACACCCTTTCACATCATCTGTGATCAAGAAGCCAAACACAGGACTCACCAGAGGAGGCGCTACGGTGGTCTGAACAGAGCCGGCAGGATGGCAGCTTCCAGCTTTAACGACAGAGAAAAGCCATCACACAGCAGCAAACACTTCATCACAGCACAGAAACAGCTTTAGTGAAGGTTACAAATGATCTTCTTATGGCCTCTGACAGTGGACTCATCTCTGTGCTTGTCCTG
>NC_137939.1:37215244-37237744 GCF_963969265.1 Rhamphochromis sp. 'chilingali'
ATGTTCCTGACGTGTTAAATGTGCACGTCTCACCCTCACAGCTGAGCCCGTAGAAGCCCGGCGCGCAGGCGTCGCAGTGGTCTCCGGTGAAACCCGGTTTGCAGATGCAGGTCCCGGTCCGAGGGTCGGCCCTGCACGAGTTCTCCACGGTTCCTGCGGCGCTGCACTCGCAGTCTGCACACAGAACACAGCCTCGCTTAGACGTTCCTCTCAGTGAACTCACCTCAGGCTCCTCCTGCAAACCTGAGCGAGTGGCTGCAGGAGAGCGTGGAACATCCACGCTGAAGTCAAGGTCAGCTGACAGATCTGTGTTTATCAGTGAAACCGTCTGTGCACTAAACACATCACTTATATTTAGCAGCACAGACACGTGTGTGTGTTGCACACTCACTGATGATCTCTCCTGCTGGTCTGGCCTCCCCGTTGATGGTGGTGGGGTGTGTGGGGCTGGCTGTAGGGCAGAGACAGCAGAGGTCAGGTTGTGTAAGCACAGCGGTGAGCCTGCTCTGATGTGATTTGTGGATGTGAATTCTTTGGTTGTGATCTGCTTTCTTCTAAATTTACAGTCATAAAAAGCTGCGATCAAACTTCTTTGGGCTCCTTTAGTGAACCTCGAATCCTCTGAGCTGTTCGGCTGTACTGTACTTATGATCGCTGCAGTTCCAATGTTAGAGGGAGTTTAGGTTAAGAGGGCTAGTCTGTCCATACGTGTTCTTCTAGTTTAACTTCCTATACTAGAGCCCCGCCCACACCTGTACCCGCCCCTCCCGTCCCTCGTGGTCCTCTGCCTGCTGCTGTGTGTCTTTGTTCCTCCCCTTTTGTTCTGGTTATGTGTCAGTCAAACAAAGTTCCTGGGTCTGCAGCACAGCGCCACCCGCAGGGCGCCCACAGCAGCTGTGTTCACAGCACCTAGTGAGTGCATTTGTTTGAGGCTGAAGCTGCAGGGAACCCTCCAGGAAGTGACCCGCTGGCTTTGAGGTGTTTGTGAAACTCACGGTAACACTCGGGGAAGCCGGTGAAGCCGGCGGCGCACGAGTCACAGTTCTCCCCGGTGTAGTTCGGTTTGCAGAAACATCGCCCGGTCAGATCCTCACAGGTACCGTCTGTAAACTCCACATCACAGTCACAGGCTGTGGGCGGGACGAGAGATTAGGAGGATGGGACTGAAGAAGATGACCTCTGTGTGTGTGTGTGTGTGTGTGTGTCAGGCTCACGTGAGCAGGCCAGCGGCGAGTCGATGGCGTGGTCAGGTGACCTGTAGTAGGTGGGGACGCAGCGCTCACAGTTGACTCCAGTGGTGTGATGCTGAGAGGGAAAAGTTCCCATTACAGTCAGTCATCGCAGGTCACACACTAACACAGTTTCAGGTGTGTCAGGTACCTGACAGTTGAGGCAGACTCCGCCCCCTCTGTAGTGTCCATGGATGTCGAGGCTGGCTCTCCTCTCGTCCACCTCGGGGTCATAGTAACAGTCGAAAGAGTGACGGTGGCAGTTGCAGGCTGCAGGTGAGAACACAGACAGGTGAAGACACACCTGAAGAAGAAACACTCGCAGGTGTGACCAGGATACACCTGCGCTTCATTTACATCCTCATTCACACTCGAGAGTCACTCCTGAGATTCAGAGGAAACCACGAAGAAGACACAGCTGGCTGCGTCACGCACGACATCATTGACCAATCAGCACCTCTCATTCCTCTAACCAACACACACGCACGCACGCACACACGCACGCACACACACACACACGCACACACACACACACCCCTGGGGGAAACCCCGACAGCACACACTCGATCATTAAGGTAAACTCTGCACTCGTCTGCTCAGCTCTTCCTGTTTCCTGTGACAGGCGCTGTTTAGCAGATTACAGGCCGCCGAGGGTCACATGATCACACGTTTGTCTGAACACAAAGTCAAACACGCACACACTGTTTCATGTCTGATTACAGTCAGGCTGCTCCTCCAGCTGCTGCCACATCTGCACCATGAGCTCAGGTAGCTTCCAGGTGTGATGTTGAGGCTGTTATTCCCACACGTGAGACGAAGGCAGCAGCGTTTACCTGTGTGGAGCACACACAGTTATCCACAGTAATCCCAGAAAAACGTTCCAGCTTTGGAATGTTGTGTAAACTGCATGCTGATCCTGGGAAAGGGCGGGACGGGCGTTTCAGACATTTCTAATCTGTCTGAAACGCCCGATAACACCTGCGAGCGGTTTCTGTGGAGACAGACTCAGACGCTGCCGGCTCGGAGGAACCTGCCGTCATTATTGGGCTGCAGGATGAGGAGTGCTGGTTTATTCAGCCGGCACCGCCCGGACGCTGAGAGGCAGATAAGCGCTCCCGAGAGTCCGTCTGGACCTCTGCTGTGCTCTCCGCTATCTGGGACAAAGTTCACACGTGTCACATGTTCCACGCTAGGATTAAGTGGGGGGTTGTTCTCACACCCGAGCAGGAGCCAGCATTTAAAATAACAAGACAGGTAAGTTATTAAGGACAGTCTGTATGTTTGTGAGCGTGCTCAGGAGGCGGAGCCTCACACCTAGAACAGAAACAGCTGTTTCCGTTTTTACAGACCGACGCCTCCCCCTCTGACGGCGGCTCCGGGCCGACCCTCGGCGACCTCCGGTGACCTCACTGATACCCTTGTTGGTCTTTGTTAAATATAACTGCAGCTCTGATAACAGACGGCGCTCTCGTGTACACATAAGCAGAGCTCTGAACAGGATCAGACGCTGAGCGCCACACGATGTAGTCATTTAACCTTTGACCACTCAAAAACACACCTGAACTCTACAGATGAGGCTTTCCACAGACACAAACATGGGTGTGCCGTGGGCCCCCCACTGTCACCAATTGGAGCCAGCCTGGAGGTGGAAACAGCTGGTACAGATCCTGCTCACATCAGCTCAGTGGATGGAGACACACAGTTTACTGTTTGTGGATGGAAACCTCAACACTGACGTTTACCTGAAGCCCCCACACACAGACCTCTGAACACACACCTGGACCTACAACACCGGGCAGAAAACGAGGAACACACGCAGGCTCTTAAATCGTGGCGACTGGGCTTTCATCGAATCAGCAAAGATGGCCAGAGCACATGGGCGGAGCTGCCCGTCAC
This sequence comes from Rhamphochromis sp. 'chilingali', assembly GCF_963969265.1. Taxonomy (NCBI): domain Eukaryota; kingdom Metazoa; phylum Chordata; class Actinopteri; order Cichliformes; family Cichlidae; genus Rhamphochromis; species Rhamphochromis sp. 'chilingali'. Next base: position 37,218,370 of record NC_137939.1, read on the forward strand.
AGCGGACGAGCGGCAGATTGAAAAGCCCAGCGAGGATGTTCTTAATTCACACGGACCCGCGAGGTCACCTGACCCCACGCAGGAAGCACATTTCTCTGCAGGGGTCACGACCCCGTGTGTGTGTCTGTGTGTTTGCACGCACTCACGTTCACACTCGTTGGCACTGTAGGTCGTGGCTGGTTTCCATGCCAACTGGTGGTATCCAGGGCAACACTGGTCACAAGATACGCCGCAGGTGTGATGCTGACAGTCGCACTGCAACCTGTAAACAACAGAGTGAAAGGGTTAATGCACACACGCGCGCACACACAATATGACGTCTGCATCCATGCTTCATTAAAGTACATTAAAGCCGTACTTCAGCAAAGTACTTGAGTAAAGGTACTCAGTTACAGTTTGATCTGCTTGCCCGTCACCGTCTCCGGCCACCTCGACATCTGGAGGTCAGCTGCTTCAAGGAAACGACATTAAATGGTGCGCTTCCACCTGGTTCGGTACTTCCTGTCTGGGCTCCAGCAGCTGTGCGATCACGTAAAGTGTGAGCGATAAAGCGCAGACAGAGATCGGCTCGTCAGGCGTGTTTACGGCAGGAATGCGCTGGCCTTGAACTCAATCCTCAGTCCTGTGTGTCAGTGTGTGCGATGGCTGTGTAATATCTGAGTGTGCGTTCCTGGCAAACAGCCCGAGGGCGAGTCCAGTGTGTCGCTTCTGCAGACCTCACGCCGCGCTCATCTCAGCGAGCTGAACCAACGCTGTGTGCACTGGATCTCTGCGGAGGCGAGGCCCAGCACGCTCTTCTTACACCGGATGTGTGAATAACGCAGAGCTGCAGCAGAAAGCCAGCAGAGCTTGGTGTGACAGGTGAAACCTGCTGGTCACACGTAAATATGTGACATCACACAGATGATATTTCCTGTGTGTAACCCTGACGTGTCAGAGGCGCGCTTGGCGCTGCGTGCGCTTTACAGCTGCTCTCAGATTGATGTTTGGTTTCACCTTCAGTTCAGGATCACAGCTCAGGGGCCACATCTGGATTCTTCATTCACAGCTGGTGTGTGTGTGTGTGTGTGTGTGTGTGGTCGCGGCACATATTCAGTGATAATCCGTCAGAACCACGAGCGCTCTGAAGCTCTGACGTGCACATCCTCAGGAGTCCACCTCGCGTCAACGCAGACTCTGCTGTGATTGGCCTGCTGATTCCAGCTGCTTCATTGAATTAATGAGAGAACAACAAACAAAGCATCCGTGTGAGCACACACTGACGATCAGAAGTGTGTCTAACCCGTCAGCGAGGTCGCCTGAGCTCTGACTTGCAGACTGTTTAAAACTCTAAAAAGCGAGCGTGCTCTGGAAGCGGCGTTCAGCTCCTTCAGCTGTGGCAAACTGTGGGTATGACGAGCATTCGGGTATTTTAAACAGAGGCACGGAGCAGGCGTGTGGTTTATGTTCTTATCAAAATGTTCAAACATTCCAATAATGGGATGAATGAGGGTCGGCGAACACGTCCGGGAACCAGAGCAGGTCGTGTCTTTGGCTGCGGTGTGCAGGCAGGCGTCAGAGCGATAAAGGAATTCGAATAAATCTCTCCTGACCTCGCTTTGTGTCAGAGCGCAGGAATGCAGAGCAGCGTCAGCCTGGACACGTTTGAAGGCTGCAGGTGAGCAGACGCTGCACAGCTGGGCTCATCAGCAGCAGGTTAAAGGTCATAAAACACAGGAAGGGTTCTGCAACAACACAGACATGCTGCACATGGAATTTCTATTATTTTTATTGAGCCTTCATTTGACGGCAGCCCCGTCTGCTCATCTCCAGCTGCACCACTTTGTCCAGGGACACTGATGCTGCCCCGGAGTTTCATACATTGTTCTGAGCACACGAAGGCTTCAGACTGAGCCCATGGTGGAGTGCCCTCCCTCTCTCCTCCACCCTTCCTTTTCCATCACAGGTGAAGTTCCACGCTTCTCTGACTGATGAGAGACCTGGCGAGCTCAGGACTGCTGCGCTCAGCGATAAACCGCAGTTTAAACCAGGAAAGCCACCAGTGCAGCTGCACGGCGCCTGCGGCCTCTCAGAGCTGCAGCCCCGAGGACCATTTCATACAAACCCCAGCATCAGCTGAACACCACGGCACCGAGTCTGTGAGCCGGTACCTGCCCGCTACACCACGCAGACCGAAACACACTACTTCCTGCTGGGAGCGACATGTGCACTAAACTCGGTAACATCATCATATCTCTTCATTCAGTTTGGCACAAATGTCAGGAGAGCTGTGCCTGGAGCAGAGACACCAACCACACGTCCTCCCTTTCACTCACAGTCTTTATTCTCTTCAGGTTGTGCAGCAGGAAGTTTGCAGCTTCGCGCCTCTACAGATTTGAACTTCCAGCTTTGGAATGTAAATGAAACAAACTGCTGCCTGTTGAAACCACGAAACAGAAATATGAGGGAAAGCTTGAGCTCTGTCACTGATTTGTAGCCCCAGAGATTTCCTGACCTCAGGGTTAACAACTGGAAATGGAGCCACCTGGATGTCTTTATCGACTGTCAATTAACGCGCAGCTTAAATATCTCCAGGATGTCGGCGTGACGGCGGAAAGAGTCCCAGCAGCTGCGAGTGTCTCTGCTGTGCATCACATCTCCCCCTCAAATCGCAAATGAATCATGTTTAAAAGCAGCTCCGCACCAAGCTGTGTCCACACTCCCTCAATGAGTCTGTACGTGTGTGTGTGTGTGTGTGTTTGTGAGTGACATGATGCATGGGTAATAATTTGCACTGCGCACAGGAAAGAAATGGAAAACAAACAGCAGGACTGCACGTCTGTGCATGCAGAGGAAACAGACGCGTATTCATGTTTCTGTAATGATGACAGCTAAACACCGGCTTAAGTCTTAACACACACACGCACGCGCACACACACACACACACGCACGCACGCACGCGCACACACACGCACACACACACACACACACACGCACGCACGCACGCGCACACACACGCACACACACACACACACACACACGCACGCACGCACGCACACACACGCACGCACGCACGCACGCACACACGCACGCACACGCACGCACGCACACACGCACGCACGCACGCACACACACACACACGCACGCACGCACGCGCACACACACGCACACACAACAGCAGCCCCTCGCTCAGTTTTTGCATTTGCGCTCGCTCGCATTGTGTCGTTCGCGCTCTCAACATTTCTGCCCGTGCGCGAGCAGCTCTTTCTCTACACCGTTATATTTGTGCCACAAAACCAGCCAATCACAGACTTGGATGCAAAAAAATCTGATTGGCTGTTCTGGTCTCCAATCAGCTCGAAATGGCGAAATGCAATATCCCAGAATCCATTTCTGGATTCTGGGATATCTGGGAGCAACGCAGAGGGGCGGAGTTTGAAATATTACTCTTTCTGGGTCACAAAATAAACTTTTAAGATATTTTCATGCGAGGATGTGTCTACCCTCATTCATGCTGTGTGTTCTGTCTGCCTGTGTTTATTGTTTGTATTTTGGACGTTTGTTACTTTGAGTTCAGCATTAAAGCTGTTTGAGTTCACGTTTGTCTCCGGAGTCTGCACTTTGGGTCCTCCTCCTGCCTGCACACAGCCGTTCATATCATCTTGTCTTTATTTTTAGTTAGCGCCTTAAACACTTCAAGCTGTAAGCTAATGATAGTTATATGAGAGCAGAACGTTTTACGTCCAATGGATGATGATCTGACTAGTCGACTGTCAAAATAATCGTTTGTGGCAGCTCTGTGGGTGACAGGTGAATGAAAGATTTGACAGAGAGAGAGAGCTGTGCATGAAGTGTGATTTTTATCATGGTGGAAGCAAAACAGCAAAGGTCAGAGTGAATCCATGATGACGTTTATCAAACGTGAAGTGTAGTTTGGATCTTCTTTTGCTTCTGGTTCAATGAATTTTGGTTGGAGAGAGATAAAACCTGCAGCTCAGAATCGAGCGTAAAAAAGACGTAAACACAGCGCAGACCCGACGCATCAGAGTCAGCGAGCTGTCGGCTTTCAGCCCCGACGGCGTGTCCGTGTACGGGCCGTCGGGTGAGAAAGCCGAGAAAGAGAACGCTGATTCTGATGCGTCGGTCCGCTCTGTGTTTACGTCTTTGAGTGGAGTCCGTTACCTGCTCTCATTCACTGTTTGGTGGTTGTTGAAATAGTTTTGTGAGCTTTAACCTGAGATTCTGGCAAAATTCATTTATATTTAAAAGTCAAATTGGTCGCACTCTAGAGCCCTGCTGTGGATCACTTCCATCTTCACAACACCTGTACAAGGGAACATGTTTCCATGACTCACCTGTTTAAGCTGGATTAAAGTTGTCATATCTGGGGGCGTGGCCTCTTTGAAAGAGTTTCCTAGTTTTGTGGTTTGGACAACTCCAGAGTGATTACGCTGCTAGCTGTAGCTCACCTGTATCTGACATCCAGGCGAGCTTTGCTCAGACGTACGTGGTGACGGAGTTTACTGAGCAGCTGCAGGTTCTGTGAGGCCATGCTGAGCTCCTCTGAATGCCAGCTGTACCCTCGTTTGCCAGCACATGCTCAAACACAGCTAGCATTTATTTCCATCGCAGGTATGCAAATTTATAAGAGCGTGGCACACAGCCAACCCTCACACAGGAGTACCTGACGCCTTTCAGATCACAGCTCCGGGAAAAGAGGTGAGTGTGTGTGTGTGTGTGTGTGTGTGTGTGTGTGTGTGTGTGTGTGTGTGTGTGTGTGTGTGTGTGTGTGACTCCAAGAGACAAACACAGTGAACGAGTGTGTGTGTGTGTGAGTTAAATCTTACTTGTAGGGGTTGCTGGGGTCTTTGGCGTTGCAGGCCTCAGCATGCCCGTTGCACACACAGCGTCCTCCGATACTGATGTCTTTGATGCTGTAGTAATACTAGAACACAGATCACAGCAGGAGCTGACTCAGAAACACTGCTGGCAGCTTCAGGGTTCTCTGCTGCCTACAGTCACTTCAAAGAACAACAAGACTCATGCTGGGACAACTCACACACTGACTCTTCATCACAATTTGACACCAAGTTCTCTGCATCGCTTTCCTAAACGTCCAGATGTTGATGACGTCTCTTGTTGTGAAGGCGTATCACATCCATCCATCCAACCATCCATGCATCCATCCATGCATCCAACCATCCATCCATGCATCCATCCAACCATCCATGCATCCATCCATGCATCCAACCATCCATCCATGCATCCATCCATGCATCCATCCATCCAACCATCCATGCATCCATCCAACCATCCATGCATCCAACCATGCGTCCAACCTTCCATCCATCCAACCATCCATCCATGTCTCCAACCATCCAGCCGTGCATCCATCCATCCATCCATGCCTCCATCCATGCATCCAACCATCCATCCATCCAAACATCTATGCATCCATCCATGCCTTCATCCATCCATGCATCCAACCATCCATCCATCCATCTTACAGCCTTGTAGGATTCATTTAACAGACTTGAGGAGCATGAGCTCATCTTTACTGTTTGTTGTGATCAGTCCAGAAAACGCAACATGTAGCAGTAAACACCCAACAGCAGCAAATCAGCAAACTATGATGTCACTGTGTGCTGACTGATGATTGGTTTGCTGCGGTGCCTTACCCTGCGGGTGACGGTGGGGTCGCGGAGCGCCTTGCCCATCAGGTGACCCAGCAGCGTGTTGGTTCTCAGGAAGCGGAGCCTGATGTTTGTGGCCTTGGTGAACTCCCTCAGTACTGGCGAGTACGAAAAGTTCATCGCCCCGGGACGGCCGTTCACCAAAGACACGACGATCTGAGGACAAAGACACGAAACCTGCAAACACCTGGCAGCTGATCGTTCCTCGGGTCAGCTGACCAATTCCTTGAACTGATGTTAGCTAACAGCTCAGAATTTCAACCTTTAGTCACTGTCTGCTTTTTTCTCACTTTCTGAGCATTATTTATCCATTTGGACCACTCGCTCGTTCCTTTGGCTGATAGATTTCTACGTCCTCCTCACTCATCTTTCTCCCAGCTAACCTGATCTCGTTACAGAGTCGTTGTAATCTGATCACGTGATTGTCTCACCTCTCCATTCTCCAGCGGCACGATGCGTGAATACTCGATGGTGCAGACGATGTCATCATCGTGGCTGATCCTCTCAATGGTGCTCTGTCCAAAACGCTCGATGCAGTCTCTCTTGGAGGCTACACACACACACACGAAAACAGAAAAGTGTGAGGCGTCCTCAGGATCCACTTCAGTTGATGATTAGAGCATCTCCAAGCAGCTGCTCTCAAACCCTAACATCACAGCTGGAGTCATGTTAGTGAACACCGTTCAGCTGTTTCCACACATTGTCAACAGAAACTACAGGTGCTCATCCTCAAAAAGCTCAGAAAAGCACAGCATCACACTGTGGCTGGGCCCATAGCAGGATAGTGATGTCAGCAGATGTGGGAGGAGCTAAGGCAAGAAATTCACCAGTGATTGGTGGATACAGCCCTAAATTCTACATGGAAATACCCCGAAATACTGCGAGTAATCCTATGTAATGTCCGCTTCTCAGAGCTTCTGAACTATAGGCTGATCTTAGCACCAGTTACTGCACCAGTACCAGCACAGACCCTGGTAGAAGAGAGAAAACAGAGGTGCAGAGATTATTCTGCAGCATTCTTTCAAATTAAAAGTCAAGCTAACCACATTTATGATATGAACGCCTGCATTAAGCCGTCACCTTTTCATTTATCTGCCACCACCTCAGACACCTGGTGTGAGTCTGAATGAGGCACACATCTGCTAGTTAAACATCACGCTGCGACCTGCTGGCAACAGTCCTGGAATTCCCCTCCAGCTCACCTGAACTGACGGCTGCCACAGCCAATCAGCTGGCAGGCCTGTGATGTAATGCCCCTCCCCCCGGCCCCCGGGCTGCTATTTAACTGAGGTTAGAAGAAGAGTTAGGGTGACCCACAGGAGGTCAGGACACTGGAATCTGACAGAGTTCGGTCCTCAGCTGTCGGGGTCGTACAGGTGAACATGCATGCAAGCGTGTGCTGTTACTCACAGGCGAAGTACTGCCACGGCTGGTAGGTCTGCCCGAAGTCCACGGATCTCTCCAGAACCCAGAGGTCAGGCCGCGGAGAGTTGGCGAATTTGATCAGCACGTATGCCACGTGGAAGAGCTGCAGAGATACCGAAGAAGAAGAAACGCTGATGAAAAGCACTTTGACCTGGTTTGGACCGTCGATGGAGGAACAGCAGGACTCACTTTAAAGCAGGAAAAACAAGAAAAAACAAAACGACAAGACTAAAAGGAGGGAGAAGACGGCGCTGTTCACTGCTTCCTGGACTCTGCGTCTGCGTCAGCGCTGTGTGATGTTACAAACTCGACCCGACACCAAGCAAAGACAGCCAGTTTATACAGGGGCAGCAGTGTGCCATCATTTATGAACCATCATCAAAACCACTAAATCACTGAGATGTTGAGTTTTCACAATAATGACACAACAACATAAAAAACACCTTTCAGCTTTTAATTTCAAAAAGTTTTTCTGGCTGCAGTTCTGTCGTTAGCTAACGAGCTACTGCAGCGAGGGTGGATCAGTAACCAGTACCAGGTGACTCCATCACCATCCTGTCTTTGATGTGAGCATGTTAGCTGCATCCACAGGCTGTGACAGCATCACAGCAACATCCAATCACTATCCTTCGCTCTGAGCCTCAGCTGAAGCGCAGGCTTCACTGCACAGGACTCACTGCAGCCTCTGCTGGACGCTAGAGGAACTGCAGGTTTTAGAGTTTGCGTTTGAGGTCGACGTTTGGAGAGGATGAACAGAAAATGTACTGTCACTGTGGGCGAGGATGCAGGACGTACACAGGGCCCAGGAGGCGCAACCAGAATAAAGTCACAATACAACAAAAAGATGAAAGATAAATATCAAGTATAAATATGAAGTGCACATGTATGATTCTGTAGAAAAATACTTGTAGTTTCTTGTCTAGAAAATATTAAATATAAATGCATTTTGAAGAAGAAAGAAGGAGTGGGCTGGATGGAGATGAACGTTAGAGAGCTGCTCAGGGAGACGCTGGCTTGCTCAGAGCTAAACAGCTGACCTCTGTGAGGAGGCGCACGTGTCATCAGCTGCCGTCACAGAGCTGAGCCGGAGCTCCTAACGTGCTCCTGCCGACACCTTTTCTCCTCACCCATCACCCCCCCGTTCATTCCCAAAGCTGATTGGACGGTGATGACAAACCGTTGTGTCTGACCTTGAGATCACTCCCCAGCTGCAGCAGAACAAACTAAAGCGACAAAGAAACGCGATAACACGAGCTCTGACGTCCCGTGTGAGGCCTCGCTCACAGCTCACTGCTGATTGGTTCAAAGCTTCACACGTTCCTGGCTCACACCTGAATGATGCCAAAGCCTTCATCGGTCCCACCGTACCTAAAAATAAGCACCCATTGAGCAGAGAAATGCTCAGAGTCTCATTAATGTGGAAAAACTCAAACATTTGATTTGTTACATTTTAAAGCTTCAGATCAAAGATGTGAACTTTAACATCCACAGTCTGAGTCCGTTTGTCATCTTGGCCCTCTGGAAACACACAATTCAATTCAATTCAATTTATATAGCGCCAAATCACAACATAAGTCGCCTCAAGGCGCTTCATAGGTACAGAGAAAAACCCAACAATCATATGACCCCCTATGAGCAGCACTTTGGCGACAGTGGGAAGGAAAAACTCCCTTTTAACAGGAAGAAACCTCCGGCAGAGCCAGGCTCAGGGAGGGGCGGGGCCATCTGCTGCGATTGGTTGGGGTGAGAGAAGGAAGACAGGATAAAGACATGCTGTGGAAGAGAGACAGAGGTTAATAACAGATATGATTCAATGCAGAGAGGTCTGTTAATACATAGTGAGTGAGAAAGGTGACTGGAAAGGAAAAACCCAGTGCATCATGGGAATCCCCGGCAGCCTACGTCTGTTGCAGCATAACTAAGGGAGGATTCAGGGTCACCTGGTCCAGCCCTAACTATATGCTTTAGCAAAAAGGAAAGTTTGAAGCCTAATCTTGAAAGTAGAGATAGTGTCTGTCTCCTGAATCCAAACTGGAAGCTGGTTCCACAGAAGAGGGGCCTGAAAACTGAAGGCTCTGCCTCCCATTCTACTTTTAAATACTCTAGGAACAACAAGTAGGCCTGCAGAGCGAGAGCGAAGGGCTCTAATAGGGTGATATGGTACTACAAGGTCATTAAGATAAGATGGGGCCTGATTGTTTAAGACCTTGTATGTGAGGAGCAGGATTTCGAATTCAATTCTGGATTTAACAGGAAGCCAATGAAGGGAAGCCAAAACAGGAGAAATATGCTCTCTCTTTCTAGTCCCTGTCAGGACTGTCAGGACACAAAGCTGCCTCACAGGTCGAGTTTACCTCAGGTGATGAGAGGCGTGGCTCTGAGCGGTTCCTGCTCATGATTCACGACATTAGTAAATAAACATAATAATGAACACAACGGTAAATTATGATGATCAGTCATCCTGAGCACTTGCAGCCTGACAGTTGCAGATGATCTCTGCTCTTCGTCTCTCCCAGTCTTTGATCAGCCGTCGTCGGAGCTCGGGCCCGTCATCTCCACTTCCTCCTTTTAAAGGCGAGCGCTGTCAGAAGTGATGACAGCAGGAACGCAGAGAGGCTGACGATGACGGGAGTCCGGGGACAGGAGGGCCGTCCATCCATCTGCATCTGTCCAACAGTTTGTCCTCTTTTTAAACAAAGCCTTAAAGTCGTGGACTGCAGAGTCTCAGCAGTAGAACTCCATATTTCTATTCTTGGAGCAGCTTTGCATGATTCTTCTTCTGGTGCAGTCGAGCACATGACCATCCACCGTCAGAGCAGAAACTGTTGTTGTAAAACACATTTCTGACCTTTAACCTGCTAAATTTAAGAGCTCCACATAAACACGCCCCTGCCCCCTTTATTTTCTCTTTCTCTGGGTGAGTTCTGATTGGATAGAAGAAACAAGAGAACGAACCTTTTTATTGTTTTTGGCTTTCAGGTCTGATTGAATGAAACAGGAAGTTGATTCTGGAGATTTTTTTTTAATCATAGTGTTGGAGTCAGAGAGGAGCAGGACGGACCTCGCAGAGCAGCTTTCACCGTGAATGTGCTGACGTGGAGCAGGCTCAGAGGTGCCGCGGTTTGGTTTCCGCCCCTGTCCATCTCCGGCTCTCTGTGGGAGCTCGTCTGAACAAAAGTCTCACTGACCCTTTTTCCATCGCACGTCCTCAGCAGTTATGGATCAGTGACGGCCTCAGTGCTGAGGAAACATCAGACCGAACCTCGGTGCTGAGGAAACATCAGACTGAACCTCGGTGCTTAGGAAACATCAGACTAAGTCTGTGTTTGTGGGCAAACAGGAGCCGCAGGATCATCTGCAGGTCATTCAAACCCACTTTCCCGGATTCAGCACGGAGCGAGGACGCCGCCTCAACACAGCTCACGGTTAGGGCCTGCATGGTCTAACTAACGAGGGTCGATCATGTGTGTCTTCATGTGTGTGTGTGTGTGTGTGTCTCTGTGTGTGTGTCTCTGTGCGTGTCTGTGTCTCTGTGTGTGTGTGTGTGTGTGTGTCTCTGTGTGTCTGTGTGTGCATGTGTGTGTCTGTGCGTGTCTGTGTCTCTGTGTGTGTGTGTGTGTGTGTCTCTGTGTGTGTGTGTGCATGTGTGTGTCTGTGTGTCTGTGTGTGTGTCTGTGTGTGTGTGTGTGTGTCTGTGCGTGTCTCCGTGTGTCTCTGTGCGTGTCTGTGTCTCTGTGTGTGTGTGTGTCTCTGTGTGTGTGTGTGTGTGTCTCTGTGTGTGTGTGTGCATGTGTGTGTCTGTGTGTCTGTGTGTGTGTCTGTGCGTGTCTCCGTGTGTCTCTGTGCGTGTCTGTGTCTCTGTGTGTGTGTGTGTCTCTGTGTGTGTGTGTGCATGTGTGTGTCTGTGTCTCTGTGTGTGTGTCTGTCTGTGTCTCTGTGTGTGTGTCTGTGTGTGTCTGGCCCCTCACTGGTTTAATAATTGTACACATTCCTTGGTGGCTCCACATTCCTGGTGCCACAGGTAACTATGGCGATAAGCATGGAGACGCACAACAAAGATACAGCGTGAGGAGGAGGAGACGTTTCAGCAAACACCAATAAGAGAGCAGTAAGAAGGTCACCTGATGCACTGAAGTCACGCAGGTTATAGTCACCTGCACCACAGAGATCATGTGACCTGGTCACTTTGTGGAATACAGGAACATTTAAAAGCTGTGAAATATGAACAAAGTGCAGATTCTGAGTACATGACATTTACATATCGGAGTACTTCGATAAAGTACACAACTCACGGAAATGTAGGCCGTCTTATAAAGACACGAGCAGCAGCTGCATCTGTCTGCACAGATGTGCTCCCTGAGTCCATCTCAGGGGTCAGCAGGACAGCCATGTGGCTAATCTGAGTTCTAATCTGTGTAATCTGAGTCTGCAGACGGACTGCAGGGCCAAAGCAAAGAGCAGCTGCTAACAACAAGAACCACTGATTCACTCCTCGTACAGTTTATCAGTACAGGAGACACGCCAGCTGCTGTGTGTGTGTTTCATTCATCACAGTCCATCTGTAACATTTATTCATCCAAACTATTCAGCGCCTTCAAGGACGTTTCTAAAGTCTCCATGGGAACGGATAAACCCAGGAACAAAATCAGCGCACAGCAGAAACAGGTTAGCACCGATGCCTCGCAGCAAGAAGGTCCCGAGTTTGATTCCAGCATCAGGCTGGTGTGTTCTGCTCCCACAGTAGTATGAATGGTTGTCTGTCCCCGACCCTGACAAGGATAAGTGGAGGAGAACAGATGGAATCAGGTCTGAGTTATGAATTTAAAGTTAGTGCACTAACAGGAACATCCCCGTCTCTCCCCTCGGGGGCCGGGCGGGGGGCGGGGTCAGGAATCTCTGTCTAATTCTCTGCTGGAATTCCAAGTCACAATTCCCAGCCTGGAAAAGTCTCCGAGTCCTCTCAGATTTCACTGACAACATTTTGTGACAGTTTCAGGTTTGGCTGTGTGAAGCGAGGCGCCTCTGTGGCCGGGCGTGAAACACGCTGGATTCGTTGGTGCCCGGTGGAACGGTCACAGGTTTAAAGGCCACCGGCGTTCCTGTCAGGTGACAGCTGTGACGCTCCGCGTGTTGGTGATATGTAGATAGTGCATTACTGATTAAAACTACCATTCTCAGCAAGCGTCAGACACTGTGAGTCAGGTTCAGATAAAAACCTCAGTTCAGCTTTGAGAAGAAATTTGTGCTTCTGATGTGAAAAACATGAGAACAAAAAACAGGTCGTTTTTTATAAAGTGCCATCATGCGGCCCTGACACACAAACACAACATTACACGGCTTCGGGCTCTGGTGGAGCACTCCCACATCACAGCTGGAAAAGCCAAAGCTAGCCCCGAGCTAGCCGACCTGCGAGGTCATGAAAAAAGCGCAATTCCTCCGTGAGCAGAGCGAGGATCAGTGCGCATCCATGAAAACATAAACGCTGGTTCTGATTCTTCTACAAGCTGTTCCAGGCCTAAATCCTGGGCGTAGAAACGAGTCCGCATCCTGAAGCTCCACCGCAGTCAAGGCCACAGCCTGCTCCTAGGCGGCCGGCGTGTACACGCTCAAACATGTCAGTCATGTAAAGTTCACGGCTCTGTCCTCAGCTGTTAGGCACGGCGCCGAAAGCTCCGACATACAAACGTGTCGGGGCGAGAGACGAGGGCGCCTTCCAGGAACGTCGCCGTGGTGGAAACACTGATTTCCCCCAAGAAAAAATGCATCTACAACCATAACGGGAAAACTTATCTTCAGCACTCAGCGCCCAAATCCTCCATACCCAATGTCACCGTGGTTATGTACATCTTTATTTACAGTCTATGCTAACAATCTCACAGCTTTCAGTTAAAAGTTGCACTTTTTCTGGATTTGACTGCAGAAGACGTGAGGATTTCTAACAGCGCTGCACGCATTCTCCGGGCCGTTTCATGTGTTCTGGAAAAAGGAAACATTTTTCCAGCTTGTGACAGATAAGACCCTCCCTCCCTCAGAGGAGAAGTCAGCTGAGCACGAAGGGAGGACGGAGCAGAAGGAAGGGAGGCTTCCCATCCTGTGACCTCGACTTTCTCCACGTTCCTGATGCGCTCCTCTTTCATGCGCTCCATCCAGCCATTATCAGAACAGACGGCTGGGTCACATTCTTTAATTACAGGAGGAGGAAGAAGAGGAGGAGCGATAACAGAGACCGAGTACAGAGAGGTTCACGGAAATGAGCTCCAGACCACAACATGAACATAGAGGTCAGAGGTCAACATCCAGAGTGAGAGAAGATGTCGACGGCCAATCACAGTGCTGACAGGTCATCACAGCTGATCTCAGTCCCTCCTCTTCCTCCTCAGTTTGTGACACACTGATGAGTAATCAGTAACGAGCTTCACGGAGTTTGGAGGCTGACGCTGGTTTAAGCGTCGCAGCCGAGCGGATGGTGATTCGTTGACCTCGGTGTTTTCGTTTGCAGCTGGTGATCGAGGGTCAGTCGGCTCTGGCCAATGACAAACTCAGCTTCACGTTGATGACTGTGGTTCAGCAGTTTAACAAGGTTTAGCCGTTAGTTTGGGTTCGAATGAACGCTGTCAGCGGTTTTTCTGCCTGGAACAGAAAGACAACGTTTGTAAATCCCTGCTGAAGCAGTGACAGAGAGCAGCTTCCTGTTTCTGACCGTGCGATGTCCATCACACTGACAGAAGTCTCCTCGGCGTGCCGAACATTCCCAGTGTGACGGACTGGCTGTTAATGGTGTCTGGCAGTGCTGAGGCCCTCCAGCTGTTGGCCCTGATGTATGCAGCTGCCAGCTTGTTTCTGTCAGGCCTCCGTGGACACCTCAGCATGGCCTAGCGTGGAACACGCCCACTGACGGTGACGGGGTCACCCGTTTAACAGCTGTGGAGATTTATGAAGAGGAAGAGCGCTCAGAGATCACAGGAAGTCCTCCAACGCTTTCAACAGGGCCAAGTTCATCAGCAGCTCCAGCTGTGTCACTCAAACTACGACCATTACTTCAACCATCACTGAGGTGGACGCCGTGGTGACGCTCTGCTGCTCTGTAAGCACTCAGTGAGCTGCAGCTCCGCCCGTGTGGTGGCACGCAAACACACCCCACCTCCACTCCCACCACCTCTTTATGACCCAACTCTGAGAAAACACTCCCACACCTCCTCCCTCTTCTTCAGCTTCCACACCCTGACCAATCTCATTCCAGCTCTCCAGGAAAACAGAGAAAATGGTCCCAGTTAAATGGCAGCACAAACCAGTATAAGTCTACGTCGGGCTGCTCAGACAGCAGGCTGAGAACAGATGTGTCCAGATGTGTTTGATGTGAGAACACCTGCAGTAATCGTCAGCCTCTGTGAACAAAAACTAAGAGCTGTTGAGCATTCCTCCTCCTCTTCCTCACGCTTTGTCCTGCAAGCCCGGCACCGACGGCGAACTATGAGCTACACGCGACGGACTCCTACCCACCAACCTGCACCACAGGGCCAGGTGTGATGGCGTTTTACACCTGTGATCACTCCCACCCATTCTATTCTGCATTAGCATGTTGCTATCATTAGCCTTCAGCTGGACACACACACACAGACACACACACACTACACTCTTCCTTTAAGAAGAAGACAAACTTCTCCTTCCACATGGCTTTTTTTATTTTCCATGACCTCAGCGTTGGGACATATAGAGGAGGCGTGTCTGCCGATACTCTGGATACGTCACAGGTCGTGAGCAGGAGGTCAAAATAAAATAAAAACCTGAGATTGTGCAGTGTGTAAACAAAGACCTGTACGTGCTTCCGTTGCTGAACACGACAAATACACACAGCATGACCTCGTGCCCTCTAAAGTCCACGCCCTCTCTCTCCTTCGTTTCAGCCCCGGCTGAAAAACAAGAAACTCAAACAACGATAGGCCGATATTTACCGTCACATTAGCCCCTCCCTCTCCTCTGAGCTGCCGTTGCCTCCCTGCCCAAGTTTTTTAGTGTGTATTTGCCCTCCTTCATCCCTCCATTCATGGAAAACTCTGATAAATGAAGATGATTGATGGGCTGCTGAGTGTTCCTCCAACGCCGTCCTTCCAGACCTGCAGGATCAACGTTTGAAGGCAGAGATAAGACAAGAAGGGCGCTCAAACTAAGTCACACACGTGGCTTTGCCCCCTTCACATTACTGCACCTGTCAGCGTAACTGACGGAGGATGGACAACAGGAAGCGGTGGAGAGGAGGTCAGTGTGGAGGAGCCGCAGAGGTGAAAAATAACGGCTAGTTAAATTCAGCAGTGAGTGGGACGTGTTCAAAATATCCTGAGCAGATTTAGAGGAGGCGAGTGAGAATAAGTGACCGAGGGTTTCACAGTAAACACCAGAGTTAAATCTGGTTCTTCTGTCTCTCTGAAGGAGCTCATTGTGCACCAGCAGCAGGACATTAGCATCAGACTATTCTTAGCCTGGGCCGGCCGAGCAGGAAGAACACAGCTCGCAGTCTGTGGCGTCCTTCAGGAGGACGAGGATGGCGCACAAAAAACCTTCTGTCGAGCCGAACTCGCTCTTCCTCCTCCTGCAGCGTGGAGTTGGACTCTGAAACCCGACCTTCTGTCAGAGACACAGGAAACCCCAATGCTCGTGCTTTGAAGGCCACGCCCACATCTCACCTCATAGCAAACGTATGATTGGTCACTAAATGATCCTGAAGGCTCCAGCAGCCCAAATGCAGTCCAGAGGTGGAGCTCAGCTGAAGCTAGCAGCTACAGCCACCTGTGTCAGCATCCACCTGTCAGCATCCACCTGTCAGAATCCACCTGTCAGCATCCACCTGTGTCAGCATCCACGTGTGTCAGCATCCACCTGTCAGAATCTACCTGTCAGCATCCACCTGTGTCAGCATCCACCTGTGTCAGCATCCACGTGTGTCAGCATCCACCTGTCAGAATCTACCTGTGTCAGCATCCACCTGTGTCAGCATCCACCTGTGTCAGCATCCACCTGTCAGAATGCACCTGTGTCAGCATCCACTTTTCAGCATCCACCTGTCAGCATCCACGTGTGTCAGCATCCACTTTTCAGCATCCACCTGTCAGCATCCACCCGTCAGTCACAGAGGCCACACTTACCACAGTTGTGCTTGTTCAGGTGTGGTTGACCCTCCAGCTCCTACAGAGGTTTTTCAAATAACACTAAAAATGTTGACCACGCCGCTGACCACGGCGAGACAAGTCGCTCCTGTTATCACTGAACCCTTTACACGTGTTGTGTTTAAAAACAAGATTTAAAAAGAACAGTCCTTTATTCAAATCTAGTTTCTTTAACTGTCGGCCTCTCACCTGTTTTCTTCCAAAGTACTAAGAATTTGAAAACATCTGTCTGATAATAATATCGTATAATCACTGTTCTGGATTTATAGAAAAAATGTCTTCAGAGCGGGCCTTTCTACAGGGTTGGATGATAAACATATTCCCTTAGTTTGTTCCTAGATTTGTCAAAGGTGTTTGACACAGTTCAGTTTAAAATGCTTTTAACAAAATTAAATAAAATTGGAACTGGAAATATTAGATAACAATAAGAGAAAAACGGGTCATTGTTAATAACCAGAATTCAAAGGGAGCTTGTGTGTGGGGTTTTAGGCCCGCTCTTATTTTTAATTTACATTCATGATTTTGAAACTGTGTGTAAAAATGTACTCCCTCTGATGTTTGCAGCTGACACTTATCTCACTCTGATGACCTTATAAGAGAAGCAAAAGAAGAGTTATGCTAACAAACTGTCACTTTATATTCATATATTATATTTCACAAAATCCTGAATTTGTCTGCAGAAAGTCGAAGTCGATATTCTGAGCAGAGCTCGGCATTCTATAAATTGTCCCTGTATGTTGATATTACATTAATTTTTCATTTATCCACACATAATGTCTAGTACTAGTGTGTGGGCTGCTACATGTCAATCATATCTTCATAGAATTTCATTAATTCAAAATAAATGTTTCTATTTCTCAAACAGACTTTCTTCATCTGCTCCTCTTTTTTAGAAAACCCTGAATCTTGTTAATGTGAATATATAATACACATCTCTGTATGTATAAGTGTGTATATGTGATTAGTGATTTACCAACTGCACTCTGACATTCTTAAATACAGAGGACCTGTTTATTGGACTACCAGCAGCTTCAGTCCATCGCTGCACTCAATACTTTTAATTTCTAACAGTATATTTATTATATTGTAAATGATTGTATGTAACTTGTGTGTCCGTGCTGCTAACCTGTTGATGTTATAGGGGAGGTGACATTTAAACTTTACATTATTATTATTGTTGGTGTTGTTGATTCTATTTGTGTACAAACAAAACAAAACCCCGCCCCTAATCATGCAAACAGGTGAGTTATAGAAACGTCCTCCCCCTGTACAGGTGTCATGAACAGTCTGTACATCAGGCTATGGAGACTGACTCACCACTGCCTCTGCTGGACGGCAGAGGAACTACAGAGTTTAGCTCCTGAAATTAGAAATAATTTCATATTTTTGATGGCTGTGATATTTTCTTGGTGCAGTTTCTTGGTGCCTTCTAATTCAGCAGCTAAACTAAAGTCTCTGTCCCGCTGCCTGAATTAGAAATGTGCTGAAAGACAAAGTTTGTGAAGGGGCGTGGCTAAAAGCCCTTTGAGGGGTCTGCTGTTTCACCCTGATCCGGGGGACAGAGAAACCAGCCGATGAGTAAATAAACCACAGGAAGAGAAGTTAATCTATCACAAACAAACCCCATTAACTCATCTAATCTCCTTTTTAATGAATGTCCCGTTAATCCCATTCCCCCGCCTGTCTGAAGACTCTGACACTCACATCCAGCTGTTTGCCTCATGTTTGCTCTCCAGCTCTTTGTGAATGGCTCAAACACTCCAGCTGACACAATGGTGCCATAAAAGGCCCATTGAGGGGTTCTGTGAATGCAGAGTCGCCGGGAAGGCCGGCACCACTGCGGCATCAAAGGAAGGTCACGAGGGCGAGCAAATACTGCGAGACAAAGAGAGGGAGCTGAATGGATGCTCAGATCGCAGAGGGCTCATTCCCCCAAAATTGGACTTTTCCGATTTCTGGAATCGAAGCTGAAGCTCGTTCACTGAAGACGCGCATGGATCATGTTATCCAACACACGAAACCTAAACATCAAGTGACAGTCGTGGGTTACTCGTTTACGTTCCCTGGGATCAGCTGACAGCGACGCTGCAGAGCGCCCTCTGGTGGACAAACTATGCAACATCAATGATAACGTGGATGTTTTTTTTTTCCGTCTCTTCTTTACTCTTTAAATTTTCATTTATCCATAAAGATCTGCAAATAGCCAAGGTCAGCCAATATTTCACTCCCAAACTGCCCAAAAAAAGCTGTGATAAACAATTTTCATCATTGAGTCGATTTTTGAGGTTCTCGATCAGCTGAGCACGACCTGATGGTCAGTAATAAGAACAAGCTGGAAACAGATTCAGGCCGTTGTGGTTTCAGGTGCTGTTGAGCAGGTTAGGGACTCGTTTAAACAACTATTAACATATCTTTATTTTCACGGCACATTCAACCTGCAACACACGTGTCTGTGTCGATCCTTCTTCTTCTGCATCAATAACAAAGTCCTGAGAGGAGTCATTGAAACAAAACTTTAGTCAGAGCACGGCCCGAGAAATCCCCACAAAACCAGAGATCGTGGTTTAGACGCTGTCCTCACGTTCACACCTGAGTCGGCAGGTATCGTCGTCACGTCGTCTTCACGTTCTGGGAGCGGAGACCAGAGGAAGCTGAGGGAGCAGGTACAGCGGACATGTTTCTGTGCGTTTGGGGTCAGAGGTCAAAGCAGAAGGAAGCTGAACCTTCGACCTGCGCCAGATTACACGCAGAGCGGGAAATGATGAAACGGGGTGAGAGGCTGGGAAACGGTCGGCCCGAGCCTCGCTTTAGTTCTTCTTCAGTGTATAAAGCAGCACAGACTGCTCTCTCCCTCGCAGGTCTGAGCTGCGTGCAGCGCTTTGATTTCTGTGCTGTCGTCGGCACTCTGCTGGGCTGCGGTGGCGTCTCCACAGTGAGTCACGCCGCTGCACAGAGGCCTTCTTTATGTGTCTTAGATCAGATCCTGCTTCCCTCGTAGCGTTCGCTTTGAGCTCCAACAGTCGGAATCATTCTTCCGGCCTCCGCCGCTACGTCCTCTTATTTCTGTCACCGCGTGCTCATCAGGCTTCGTCTTCCTGTTTTCCTCTTTTGTCCGTC
>NC_137939.1:37242744-37350244 GCF_963969265.1 Rhamphochromis sp. 'chilingali'
AGCCCTGGTAGGACCGCCAGAGTCTGGTTTCTCTATTAGAGGGAGAGATAAGGAGGAAGAGGAGGGTGTCAACGAGGAGGAAGAGCAGAATACAAAAGATAGGGAAGCAGAGATAACAGGAGTCTGGGCTATGTGAGAGAGAGAAGTGAAGGAGGAAGATGTGACCGTATACATTTCTGCCTGCATGGAGCTCGAGATCAGGATTTCACCATTTCACTGAACACACACACACACACACACACACACACAGAGGAGAGGCAGCTCTGCGGGTTCAGACAGGCTGCCTCACATTCCTCTCTCCTTTATTCAGGTGGGGGGTTAGATGGGCACACACACACACACACACACACACACACACACACACACACACACACACACACACACACACACACACACACACACACACACACACACACACACACACACACACACACACACACAGCGCCCACCTACGTTCTTTCAGGACAAAAGTAGAACCTGAAGTCCCTCCCCCTCCGCTCGCTCTCCCAGCAAACACCGCCGATCCGCGGCCAGAATCACCTCCCGACTAAACATAAGAGCTGCAGGTTTCAGTGGTT
The DNA here is from genome assembly GCF_963969265.1 of Rhamphochromis sp. 'chilingali'. Lineage (NCBI taxonomy): Eukaryota > Metazoa > Chordata > Actinopteri > Cichliformes > Cichlidae > Rhamphochromis > Rhamphochromis sp. 'chilingali'. The sequence continues at coordinate 37,243,323 of NC_137939.1, forward strand.
TGTTCGTATGTTTGTCATTAACAAACGTGTCACATGCAAAAACACGCTGAGACATAAAGACAACGAAGGAAGGAAAACCAGCACAAACAGGCTGCGCAGCACCCAAACATCAGAATCACAGTTTTTATGTTTTTATGACCTTTTTCAGACATGAGTCGGTAAAATATTTAAACTGAACAGAAGCTGAAATGATGAAGTTCATTTGTTTACAGCTCTACAGGAGTGTGGATTTAATCACACTTTTAATCATCTTTGATGTGGACTTCAGCTTTGCTAATAACACTGAACACAACTACCCACAATTCACTTTGTTTGAATTAAAGCAGCGAGGCAGGAGCGACTTGAGACTGTCCTCAGTCTGAAGCCGTGTGGTAATAACACGAGTCTGAGTTGTGACCTTGTGTATGTCAGTCCCCTCCTTTCTTTTTGTTTGACCCTCCTTTTGTTGTCTTATGTTCAAATGTCTTTGTCTATAAAAACGGTAGCACGATGACGCTCCTCAGCTCATTTTAGAGCGCCATCCTCAGTTCACACTGAGCCAAGATGGCAGCGAAGTCACAAAACCTTCCTGTGTGAGGATGATTAATGTTTGCAGGTAGAAGGTGACTTCTACAAACCCTCCACATCGATATCGGGCGCCGCCGCCTCCCTCTGTCCTTCTCTTTCTGTCGTTCATTCAGATGATTTCAAATGATCGTCGAAGATGTTGAAACGGTACAGATCAAATATGTCATTCCTGCATCGCTCCAACAAGCTCAGACAGACTTTTAAAAACCACTTTGGAATAATCTCACAATCTGATCCATCCTAACCCCACACGCTACTCAAAATTCCCGCGGGAACTGAAACGTTGCAGCTCTCCTGAGGACAGAGGACAGAGCTCTGGAAACGTTCGGCACCACAGAAGAAGAAGGAGAGCAGCCGACACAGGGAGCAGACCTACCTGTCCGAGGTCCAGCGTGACGTTCACCTCGTTGAACTCAGTGCTGCGGGACAGCGGCGGGCTCTGCCACCATCGCTCCGTCCCGTCGATGGCGTTGGTGATGGGATGGGCGCGGTCGCTGTGGCCCTGGCTGCAGATGTCGCAGTACTGCCCCTGAGAAGAAACAGAAATCAATCATCCTGTTACACCAGCTGTTTGGGGAACATCTGCCCATGAAGCGTCTCAAAGCGCCTCTTCGGCTGATGACAGGACAGCAGCGTTCCTCATGGTGGGGTCACGGCTGCTCCAGAACAGCACCGTGACATAGAGCTGCCACAAACGATTATTCTGATAGTCGGCTAATCAGATCATCATCCATTGGACGTAAAACGACAGCTTATTGCACCAGCAGCATCTGCTCTTATATAACTATCATTAGCTTACAGCTTTAAGTGTTTAAGGTCTGTGCTAACTAAAAATAAAGACAAGATGATAGTTTATTAAAGTTTAATGAAATTTGCAGATTGTTTCGGTGAAGTTTAATAAACTCCTTGCTATCTAAAATATAACAGGACACCGGAGTAAATTCTGGAGCATCTCACACTTCTGATAATCAGCTGTCTGCTTGACGTTTATTCAGCTGTGTAAAAACTATAACTTTAATCTCAGACAAACTGATTTACTCAGGAACAAATAAAATACTAAAAAGCCAAACAACATTTTTAAGTTATCTAAGTGACTTATATGTTTAACCTGAGTAGCGAAAGACAGCGGTGGGTTTGAAAACGATTTGCCGGGAGTCCGGTGTTCTCACGGCTCTAGTGAGCCTAGCCCCCGGCTAGCTAACGAGCTAGTGGGTAACAGACGTCTCCGAAAACGTCGGAGCGCTTTTGAAAATATGCGGTGTCCTGATAAACTGAGCAGATATTTGAGGTTTACACAGCTACATTCTCGCCTGAAAATATGTTAAACGTTTATTTTGTGACCCAGAAAGAATAATAAGAGTAATATTAAAACTAACTAGCTGCCGCCATTGTTGGAAACTGAGCTGGGCTGCGCTATGAATTCTGGGATAGGTTGGGCCTCGAAGTATACACCCGACCCATCCTTCAAATCTGGGGAAATAAAGACCGCATTTGTCGGAGTCTTCGAATTCGAATGGACCGTCTTCGTCGTGTCGCTGTAACGTAGTCGGCCTACAAATGCGGCCTCAGGAGGATGCGGTTCCTGAATTTGGACACAGCTACGATACCGGACACAGCTTCTTCTTCTTCTTCTTCGGGGTTTAACGGCATCCTTGAACATGCAGTGCTGCCATCTTCTGTTTCAGTCCGTTATTACACTCTTAAATCCTGCTACTTATTCCTGCGACTTTTGGGATCTTACAAAGCTTCAAACGAGGCGTCGACTATTAAATTAGTCGTTGATTCTGATAGTCGACTAATCGTGGCAGCCTTAACCGTGATTCTGTTTTTCCTTTTCATTCATATTTCCTGTTTCTGGGAGGTTTTGCGCATTAACTCGTGTTCTAAACGCTTTGCCTGCTGGATTATTTTGGGCCTTTCCAGCACACCATTAGCCGGAGCAACGACCAAGCACCCATAATGTAAGGTTAATACAGCACGGTGGTGGGTTTAGGTGGGGGCCGGCTGCAGGTAGCTCCACAGTGCACACGCCCGCTGCAGACGTGACACCCACTTCGAGTCCCCGTTTCTGTCCTGGTGGTCCGCTCGGCCGTTTGGCCCAAAGTAAGCATTAGCATAAACTCAACAAGTGCCGACCTGAACAAAAACCCAGGTCAGGGGCCGTTATCACAGCAGGTCCCTGAGGTCAGAGGTCACGTCTCTGTGGCTCAAACCATCCCCCACTGTTTGATGAGCTGTTAGAGCTGAGCTGTGACACCAGAGCGCCGTTAGCTTTCGGTCAACAGCACGCTCTGCTGCAGGTCTCAGATCTGCTCACACGCCGGCCTCTGCCTCGTGGCTTTATTTGTCATTAGAAGCCAGAAAACCAGCAGCTGCTGATGCGACACAGAGAGCTGTGGATCAATCATGAAACTTCAGCTGAGCACAATGATGTGATCTGTTTTTTGCCAACACGCATTGTCTAACTGAAAACCTGCACGGAGTCACTCTCCTGCCGACCCTTTGGCCCAAAGTAAGGTTTAAGCATCTTTTCTTCCTGAACACTAAACTTCTCCCCTCACACGTCTCTGACTGAGCGCTGCTGTGTCTCCGTCTCTGCTCACTAGAGCGTGCTCGCCGCCTCGTACACCTCCTGCACATTTAATGAATAAAAACACTCCCACATCGTGCTGTCGGGACACATTGTGTGTGTGTGTGTGTGTGAGAGACAGTGGAGCGACCTGGCTTAGAGGCCCCGCCCTCTCAGGCCAGCAGCCCTCGACCACATTTTTGGGGAACGTTGTTCCTGCAGCAGTGTCCGAGGATCAGGACGAGCTGCATAAGTACTCAGTGTGGAGGAGGACAAACAGCAGCTGAATTCAGGCAGTAAACTGTAAAATGAGGTCTTCCTGTGCCCCCCGCCCCCCACGGAGGAATGTGCCTCAGGCTGCAGGTTTCTCTGCTCTGCTGCTTTCATTCTTTCTCCTCATCCTCCACCTTTATCTCCACCTCTGATCTCTGTGAACTTCAGTCTGAGCCTAACAGCCATCACTCCTGACTTCTGCAAACTCAACGTGAGCTGATTTTTATTTTTCCCCCCCAAACTCGATAATCTCGCGGTAAGATGGCGGGCGAGCCTGCTCTGATTGGACGACAAGGGTCAGTCACTGTGAGGAATGCAGGGACAGGTGGGAGAGAGAGGGCAGTGAGTGTGCAGGTTATCACCCGCAGAGCTGCTGTAATGGTTAACCTGCTGATGCTGTTCATGAGCCTTTGCACTGATGAAAAACTCACACACACACACACACACACACACACACACACACACACACACACACACACACACACACACACACCTCTCTGCTTCCTTAAATCAGAAGAAGGGCGAAGTAGAGCCAACGAAGCCGAGCGTGACATAACGAGCTGGCAGCAGCTTTGTGCATGCCGCCGACCTCCTCTGCTCTTCAGCGAGGAAGAAGAACCAGGTTACAGAGACACGTCCACAACTCAGCTACTTCATTTCTGTACTTCAGGTTTTATGGAAGTTTATTCTTTAGAAACATGAAAATCCAGGTTCTGCTTTTGTGTTTCCATGAGAACTTCACACGTCACACATCTGAAAATAAAACAACTGGAAATATGGACCATGAAGTCCTGGATGAATCACCTCAGTTCCTTAAAGTGCTTTCTACTGTAAGGTAAAGACCCTACAATGATGGAGGCAGACCCCAACCATCAGACAACCCCTTCTGAGGAGGGCCGAGTACAATAACCTCAGTTTGATCTGAATGAAGAAGCAGAAAGTTAGCGGCCATCCAGGTCTTTATGTCTTTAAGACATTCCTGCAGTTTAACTCATTGGTGTGTGTTATCTGGCTTCATGGACAGATAGAGCTGGGTGTCATCTGCATAGCAGTGTAAATGTATGCTATGTCTTCTAATGATGCTGCCTAAGGGAAGCATGTATAATGTAAACAGAATTGGTCCTAGCACTGAACCCTGTGGAACTCCATAATTAACCTCAGTGTGTGAAGAGGACTCTCCATTTACATGCACAAACTGGAGTCTATTAGATAGATATGATACAAACCACTGCAGCGCAGTACCTGTGTTGCATCTTCAAAAAATAAAAATACAATAACTGAGACTTACAATGAAGTATCGTTGCAACTGGTTTACTGAACCTTCTTTTCAGTGCAGGTACAGAACATGAGTATCCATTTTCTTACTGCCCCCTACAGGACACACTCTTCTTCCACTTCCTCACAACATTAATGTAACACAGAACTAATACTGCCTCTCCTGGCGTTACCATTGTAACGACACACTCATTCTGTTTCTTTCAGATGAATAACAGGAACTTAGGGTGTAGGTATCTATGAATAACTATTATGCATACTCATATATTTATATAACCAACTAATTTCTTGATACCACAACCTGTAACACCTACAGCTGCTCTAATCGCTGTAATTCATGAACAAACTGCAGGATTTGATTATTTTCGCACTGCTAAACTTACAGAACCCGCTGGTGTGAGATTGATGTGTCAGTGTGAAAGGTCCTCAGTTTATTACTTATTATTACTCTATTTTTGTATTACAAGATAAACCAGCTAAAAGAAGGTTTTTGGCTTCAGTGTGGAGGGGCCGCAAAGGGGAGGAGCTAACTTGAGAGGATGGGTGAGGGGCTGCCACCAGACTCAGTTTTAGATAAAGAAGGATTATTTTAAACTGTGAGTCATGCAAAGCTCCGCTGACACAGACAAAGAGTAAACGTGAGCTCGGGTGAAGTCTGGGACTGCTGCTCACGCTTACACGGGACGGTTCTCCCCTCTTACACTCACTGATGCTTAGAAACTCAGTCATAAGCCGATACCTTATGATTACACATACGCACACACTGCGTGCTGCAACTACTCAGAGTGACGCCACGAGCACCTGCTTCAGATCTACACCTCACAGCGACTCACCTGGATGGTCTGGCTCGGGTCTCCGGACACCGGGCCCCCGACCAGCTTGCAGTACAGGTCCTGGACGCTCCTGCCGGTGTCGTCCTCCCCGCAGGTCGCCGTGGCGGTGATCTTCGTGCCCTCCGCCAGGTTAAAGTAGGGCGGGTGGAGGCTGTATCCGTTCACCCCGTTGGTGGGCAGCTCCTGGGCCGAGGCGAGGCGCCAGCAGCAGGTCACCAAAAGCAGCCACAGCAGCTCCGAGAGCCGCGCAGGACCGCTCACCATCATCCCACCTGCCCGACAAACTCCAGGAGCAAGCTTTGAGACGGGGTGGCGAAGTCTTAGAAAGTTACCGAGGCTGTGAGGGGGGGGGTCAAAGCTTCTGCGGGACCGGAGCGCGTGAAGTGAAAAAGCCGCAGAGAGGAAGAGGAGGCGCTGAGTCCTGGAGCGGAGCGCACAGCTTTCTGTCCTCTCCGAGAGTCGCTCCAGCAGGAACACTCAGTCCTCCCCCTCCCTCCCTCTCTCTCTCCTCACCCTCCCCTACCCCCATCTCTGGCCCGGCCCCAGAGGAGGAGGAGGGCGCAGAGCTTCCTCGTAGGCCTGCGGCCAACTGAAGCTGATTTTAGTGGCTGAAGACTCGAATTTATGAGTTCTTGTTAGATAAACCATGTACCTGTTTGATGTCTGAGGTCTGGTTTTAGCAGCACGAATCAGAGTCCAGATCTGAGTGTACATGAAACATCTTTGATTAAAATACTGATTGTTGTGTAAAAACAGACACGTGATTTAGTAAGACTGAAAGGTGCAACCTCAACCAGAACACAGGAAACAGCTGATGGAGAATGACACCTGCGCAGGCCTCAGAGACGGAGTACTTTAACCTGTGTAGTACTTTAACTTGCAGTAGTTTAATTTGAACTTGAAGAAAGTGTCTTTCCTCAGTGTGCTGCATCACGTGATCCAGGGAATTACCTGCCCAGGTAATAAAACTGTTGCTGAAATCTGTTTATGAGCGCCGATCAAACTCCATTCGCAGATTGAAAACGGAGCGAGCGACCGTTCACTGGAGCCTAGTTAAAGGTCAAAGCTGCAGGCAGCTGTGCTTGTGGACCTCTGAAGCTTCTGTCGTGGCTGTGTCATTCTTCTTCTGTGGTTATAATCCGCCCTCCTTGCTCTCTGCCTCCTGGGAGCTGGGGCAGCGTCTCTCAGACATTTGGCTAGTCTGTGTTTGGCATCCACAGAGACCTGCAAATCAAACCTGGAGCTCCGCCTACGTGAGCGCTCTGTTAGTGCAGTGACCTCACAGCAGCCATATTATTGGTCACGTGATGTCATTAAAAATGCTCCAAAAGGCTCCAACAGCACAAAAACGGTCCACAGGTCCAGCTTAGCCTAGCAGCTACAGCCATCTGTGTCACCATCCACCTGTCAGTCACAGAGGCCACGCCCTAAAATTACAAACCTTAAACCAGGCGTGTTACACAAACACCCTCCCCGTACAGGTGTGACTATGGAGGAAATGATCCACAGAGACCCAACAGTTTGTGTATCAGGCTGTAAAGTTTTAACATGACTCACTGCTGCCTCTGCTGGACGTCAGAAGAACCACAGGGTTGATGGGAAACACCTGCAGAGCTGAGTGTGTTTCTCATGGAGCGCTGCCATGTAATTACGTGGCTCCAGGAGCCACTTTAGAAGATTAAAGAGTTTTTCCCACACTCTCAAACACACAGATAAAAGGTGCTCAGGTGAGTCGGGCACAGTTCATACTGAACAGGTAGCTTTGGTTCAAGTTGCAGAGGTTCTAGTGTAGATTAGCCGTGTATTGTCCTTGTACACGTAGAACAAAACTGTGGCATGAGAAGTTTAGGCAACACAGGAAGAAAACACTGAGCATCACTGCTGTTCGGTCTCACACAGGAACACAACACCTCCACAAGTCAGTATCAGGTAGCCCCGCCCACATTATGCTATTCTGTAATCTGCAGAACATACAAATTAGTACTATGACAACACACACACACTCACAAACAACAGGTGGGTGGGGCTGCAGTCCACGACATCATCCAGAGCCAGGAGTGCGAAAAACTGTGATAAACTGAGTGTTTAGAGCAGTCTGAACACGTGAGCTCATTACTAGACAGGAAGTGAGGAGAAGAAAAATCGGTCCATGAAGAGTTACTTCCTGCGTGGTGTTTGCTGCAGGAAATGGACTCTTAATGAAAGGAACGCGAACAAGAGAGGAGGGAGAAATAAAGTGTGAAAAACTCACAGCGAGCCAAACACAGGAAGAGAAGAAGAAGAAAGAGGCCTTGGCGTTTCACCTCACTAATCCTGTCTTTCTCCCTGAACTCTATAACTAATCTACTTCATGGTTACCACAGAGACCAAAGGAGGAGCGAGGGATAGGTCACATGTTGTCATGGAAACTGCTAACTGCTCCATCAATTGAACCCACTCACCCCCGCCTCCCCAAACACACACACAGATGAAGAGGTCTGTGTGCAGCGAGGAACAAAGTTTGAAGTGAGCAGCGAACTGAGCTTCATTCAGGCTCTGATCCAGAGGTCAGCCCCAGAGACGCGTCCGACATCCACGAGGTGTCCGCATCCTCCGAATAATGAGCTTCTGGCAGATTCACAGGAACACCCAGGGGAACACTGCAGAGCGCTGCGTGAAATAAAAACGGAATGAAATCATTTCCGACTCTCATCAACCCAAATTTATTCACACCACAGAAAACATTTAAAGGAGAAAATGAACCATTTCAATAAAGTTTGACTTTGATGGCGGCAACACGTCTGTAAAAGTTGGGACGGGTCAACAAAACGCTGAAAACTGAGAAGAGAAACAGCCGGAGGAAGATTTATCAGGTGAGCTGTCAGCAGCTGGGTCACCCTGTTCACCGAAGTCTATTTACCAACATACGTAAAGATATTACACATAAAAATACACAGAAACATTGGAAATCAGTTTTTGGCACAACACCGGAAATGTCATGTGATGTGTTTACTGTCACCATTGTGCTCATCTAGATTTGACACAGCAGGGTTTGAGAGGACAGAGACGGGAAGTGAATGCCACCGTGTCGTATTTGTGACGCAAACAAAGCCCAGACGTGTTTATTTGTGTTCATTTGGGCCAGAGCGGCCTGCTCTCAGCGCTGTGTGTGTGAGCAGGTGTGGACATGTCCGCCTCTTTGTTTCCTACAAGAAAAGCCTTCAAACACACTCCTGGTGGCCTCCTCCTCCTGAGTGCTGAGGACACGCCTCCCACAGGGGGAGGGGGTGACGGTGGGTTCACCTGTACAGCAGGTCAGACAGTCGGAGGCTCTTTGTAACAGGATTAAATCTGTGACCAAAATGTTTCAGTGAGTTTACACAGCAGGCTCCGCCCACCCCTGCCCTCCTCTCCCGTCTGCTCCTCCTTTGCTTTGAAGTCTAAAGAGACAAAGAGATGAGCCGAACAGAGACAGAGATGATGGAAAGACAGATAAAAGGGAGGAAGAGCAGGAGGTGAGGAGGTGAGGGAGTGCCACGAGGAGAACGTAGGAAGAAAGACTGGGAGGAGCCGTCGCAGCTGCAATAAAACCTTGACAGAGACACGGCTGGGAGGGGTCTCAGGTACCTGCTTCACGTTCAGAACGTTGTTTGGCGAGCTGCAACTCGCTCGGTGCCAAAAACACTCAGACACGACCCAGCTTCAGCTTTTTCAAAAAACCCTTTAATCAGCTCAGAGTCAGACGAGCGCAGCAGAAGGTTTCCCCTCTGATAACGAGGCCTTAGCACAGGGGTGGGCAATCCCAGTCCACGAGGGCCGGTGTCCTGCAGGTTTTAGAGCTCACCCTGGGTCAGCACACCTGAATCACATCAGTTCGTTACCAGGCCTCTGGAGAACTGCAGGACATGTGGAGGAGCTAATTTAGCCGTTTAAATCCGCTGTGTTGGTTCGAGGACACATCTAAAACCTGCAGGGACACCGGCCCTCGTGGACTGAGATTGCCCAGCCCTGCCTTAGCATCAGCTTATTATTATCATCAGTGTTCCAGTAACAAGGAAATATGTCCATGAAAGTGAAACAGCTGTTACTGGGTCAGCTGACCAAACAATCTATTCATTTTTGTCTGCAGCTCCAGCCGCTCAGCTTCATGGTTCTGTTTTTTATCTGGGAAATCATTTCTGCTTTTTGGATAAAACATCTGATTTTCATGGAGAACACTCAGAAGATTCAGATTCACAGAGCCGTGCGAGTGACCCTGAAGGCCTCGGGGAGACATACCTGGAGGCTCACCTGAGGGACAATAAAGTGTGGGAACAGAGCCGTAAACCGGCCTCATTACAGACCCTGAAACCACACGACGCCCCTCTGTGACCTCACATTCCCTCTCTAACCTCTCATTTCATTGGCTCACGTCGTCCTTACAGCCAGGTTGGGGCAGACGGTCACCCAAACATTAAAGGGCGCTGTAACGGAGCTTCTCTCCACTCTTCTTTGCGTTTCATTATGTGTGATCGTCCTCAGCAAGCAAGTTTCTACTGAGACAGACATGAAACTCTGGTTTGATGTGAGAAGTTCAGTCCCAGCTTTTCACATTTAACCTTGACCTTTGACCTCTGCAGAGAGGCTTGAGGATCCAGACTCTGATGAAGAACGGAATCTTTAAATATCACCATCATCTTCTTTTGCCCTTCGGCCCCACAAACAGATGCTGAGCACTGTTCAGGTCTGGGTGAAGAGGAGGTGCACCTCCAGAGCTGAACACCTAAACACACCTCTGAACACCATGATGACGTAAAATAGAGTTGGATGTCTGGAAACCAATCTTGGTCTCGAGACCACTTTTACCTGGTCTTGGTCTTCTTGATCTCAGATCCCTCAATCTGGTCTTGAGTCAACCATCAGCGGAGCGGGGGGGTGTCATACTGGGCTTAGGCCCGGGTCATCTTTTCGGGGTCTTTTGGAGTGTAATTTGTTTCATAGTTAGAGGCCTGACTGACAGCTGTATAAAACAAAAACTACACACAATACTCGAAGCACATAGCGCACAGTCGTAAATTCCCCCTAATTTTGGTATGATCCGAGCTCAGGCACTGGGCGACTGAGCACAGCACTGACGCCTGTGAGCGAGGGGGGAGAAGCTGCTGCCTGCCAGTTTGCTGCAGACAGAGGAGAGCTTAAGTTTGAGCAGCTACCAAAGCAAATCATTGGTACTGAACTAATAATGTAAATATGACGGTGCATCACGAAAGACTGATATCAAACGGATCACTTGACCAATATTACGTTACTCGCTCTTCCAGCGAATCAACAAATGGCGAAATGAAAAGCCGAACAACAACAATCCTGTTTCTTTAGAGAGTCTCAGCTTACATGTGTTTATTTCATATTTTCAGTTGTTTCCCTCCACGGCTAAACAAACCGGTTTCAGTAATGCACTGATATACAAGAATGGACATAAGGAGCTTCTTTCAAAGAAAAAACTCAGGTAGATGTTATTTTATTTATCATGCTTTGTATGTTGTTCAGTATATTTCTATGCAAAACAACAGGAATTTCTGGGTCTGGTTGAATTGGGGTTTAGTCCTCGTGTCTTGATACAGCCCAACTTTGTTCTGCCTCACTGCTTAATTAGAAAACTAGTTTAAGGTGTCCTGTATATGTGGTATATATTTTTCCCTATATGAAGTCATTGTTTTTTGAACAAAACTCAAAACAGAGCCTGACAATCTTTCAGTCATTTCTACCCCCCATCCCACATGCATACTACCCTTTAGGGCCAAGCCCCGGGTGTCTGGCTCCGCCTCTGGAGTCAACAGTATCGATGACACACAACGTAACGTTCAATAATGTGTCATGCGCAAAAGCGTCAGCTCTGAGCCGTGCTTACAGAGCGCTTTGTAGTGAATCATATTGTGGCCAATCACGTGCGAGGATACAGGATAACATCATCATGTGAAAAACAGAGAGGGTGATGGACGCGACAGTCAAGTGGAGCGTGCGTCGGTCCTCTCAGTGAGAGGCAGTAGACGGCGGTGAGGAGGGCTGTGCGAGAGCAAGAACACATAAATATGCCTGAGACCCGTAAACGAAGCAGCATCTGGCTGCAGCTTAAAGACTTTTGTCTCGTCTCGACTTGGTCTCGATGTTGTGGTTTAGGCGGTCTTGACTACAAGTCTAACGTAAAGTCACATGACCAGAGAAATCCTGCACGGCAGAATTAACACCTTCACGTCGATGGAGCTCGCTGTGTTTCCTTCATTGCTGTTAAATGAAAAGTTAAGTTTTTCTTCCTGTTTGCAGGCTTGTATTTTTATCTCGTGCTGCCCCCTGTTGGATGATATAGGAAACTGTTTTTTCCCTGGCTGTGGCTCCTCCCCTCTATGAAACACCTGCTTTTTATTGATTTTTGCCACCTGGACCAGTCTCAGGTGAACTTCATGTGCCCTTCAGGACCTGCTGGGACATCCTACATTCATCATGATGATTCAGACTTTTCAAAGGTAAAAGGTGAATTTACAAAGCGCAGCATCATACAGTTCTTCACAGGTTTATGAGTGTTAGGGTCCCAGGAGGACGATCCTGGTATTAACTGTACATTTAACCTCCTAGGACCTGCCGTCCACATATGTGGACATCACATTTTAGGTTATTTAGACCAGAATACTCAATTTTGCTCTACGTGGGCCTGTTATCCACTTAAGAGGACATTATACTGCTACTGTTCTATCAAAATTTTAAATGAATATCCTCATTTATGGCTCTTATTTTTCTTAAAAACAAAAATAAGGTTAAAAAAAAAATCTGGTAATTCTTTGTTTTTACATTCATCGGGCCCCAATCAGCCCAAATATCAAAGAGAAATTAAAAATGCTGCCGTGGAAGAGTTCGGTTCTTAGGTTAAAGGAGACCTTTCATCTGCTCCCACCTGTCCTGAGCAGACACCTATCAAACATGAAAGTTTACCCAGAATGCACTTTGTGAAGTTTTGACATCGAACTCTGACAACTGATCACAGGAACCAGACTCGAACCTCTGGGTTTCCTCTCAGGGGATAAAATATGACATCATTTATCAGCTTCATTGATCATTTGTGAAATCTCATTAGAGCCACAGTAAACTGCTGCTACGACAACAAACACTTAGCACAATCTCAAAGCTCGGATTTACCTGAACAATGAGTCTGAGAGGAAATTATACCTGCTCTCACTCAGACCGTCACGATTACTACAAACTCCAGCTGCGCACACACATCAGTGAAGTTTTAAAGGTAAACACACACATACAGATCCATCGCTGCAGACAAATATGATGCTGAGATTTAAGAAAGCGCCTGCTCGGCAGAGAAAGAGACAATCTTGGTTAAATCTTTGCGGCCCTGCCCTCTGGAGGCGTTCGCTGATGCCTGAGAACGTGGCGCATCAGTTAGACCCACTGGAGCTCGCTGACCTTTCACCTTTCCTCCCCACAGAAACAGTTTGTAGTAACCTTTGACCCCCCCCAAACCCACAGCTGACTTCCTTCAGCGGTTTGTGTTTAGCTGACCAGCACCAGCCTCTGGTTTTTATGCAGGTACAATAACTGAAGCCCTATTTTCAGCCAACGCACTGAGCATGCTCAGACCCGTATGCGACCCATCAAATGTGAAGAAACGACAGCAGACGATTTTATTTTCTCATTTTATTTTCCAAACTGTCTCCAGCTGCACACACTCAGAAGTTCCTGCAAAAGAAAAACAGGAAACAGCTGTTAGACGCACACTTTAGACTTCCTGTCTTCTTTTAAACACTTTCACAATAAAGTGTCTCACATTAATAAAACTGATGACGCCACATGTTTGGCAGTGGCGCTCTAAATCCTGATGTTTAAACAGGAAGTTGAAGTTTACTGACTGTCCGCACAAACGCTCGCAGTGTTTTCAGGGTTAATGATGCAGGGAAATGAAAGCGGTTTAATGTGGATTAAGCCTCAGTGCCACCAGGCCATCGTGCTCCTACAAAAGCGACGTCACATCGGCCGAGACGAGCCGCTGCTTTGGTGTCGGGCGCCTCTAGATGTTTGTAACCTCTCATGTGACCGGTGGGTGTTACCGGCGTTTTAACGAGCTGTTGGTGCTGGAGCTCAGATTACTGCGATCACAGGAGGCGGTCCTCCTGCACCAGCTGACACTGAGCTATAAACGCTACGATGCTGTGCTGATGTCATGACCCTTTACTGTCACTTTATTTCCTCTGAGAGTTTTAGAGTTTGAACCTGATAAATGCTGACGTGTTACTGCTCCGTCTTTTTAAAGAACATTTCCAGCGTTGTTGTTTTACTCGCACGACTCAGCGCTCAGATATTTCATTTATTTTCTTTGGTGATCTTTGGTTAGCACTGCATCCTGTTTGTCTCCATCAGCTCGCCGTGTCTGAAAATCATTGTGCGTAAATACAGTTCTGTGACAGTGACGCGGCCGTCGCGTGGTTCGTGATCGAGGTCGCCGATGACGTACGGCTGGCTGAACGAAGCCGTGCTGTGACGCCACTGCACCCCAGCCTCACTTTAACAGTTTACGATCAAACGTGAGAGCTGCTTACTTCACCACGACGCCGTCGTTCTTCGCCAGCCTCAGGATGGAGTCGTCAGACTCGCCCTGAAACACACAAACAGTCTGTTCAGATTTATAGAAAAAAAATCCCAGAGTCTCAGCCCTGAATCTGAGATGTCTGGGTTTGTTGTGGCTGCTCTCAGTGGTTCCACCTAGAACACTGAGGGCGTGTTTAATGTTCTGCTCACACTTACCATCCTGCGGATGGGGCCGCAGATGGCGTAGGTCTTGGACTGACCGTTGAAGCGTCCGGTCACCTTATCAACCTGAAACAAGACAAAAGAAACATTCAGACACCCGTCACTTTAACCACGAGCGGCCCGAGCATCACATCAGCGTTTCAGTTCCACACAACTCCAAACTGGAACGTCCCACCGGAGCGTGGAACTGGAACAACGTTCCTCTGGAACAGGAACGTCCCACCGGAGCGTGGAACTGGAACGACTTCTGTGTGAGCGAACATCAGTTTCCAGCTTCCCTCTGGTGCCTCTGCGGTTCACACATCTTGCAAATGTGTGTGCACGGCACGCAGATCCAACGATAATGAGCCGCATTATTTACATACTCGTGAATCATGGAGCGCCGTCCTCTCGCTGCCTGCAGCACTTCCAACATGAAGAGTCCCAGCTCACACACACCAAGTCGTGAACGGACAGGTGTCCGCTGATCAGGTGACACACCTGTATGTTGCTATATGTCATTCATTTTAAAAATGCTACCTCAGGAACACGTCCAGCTGAGCGGCGCATCTGGACCCTTTGAGGTAACGGTGCACACCTGCATTTCCTGATGCCGCCATCATGCTAAAATCTTTATTTTGAAAGCAGTCGAAAACAGCCACAGCTGACAGAAAGTACTGTACATTGGAACGAAATAATAAAATTACATAAGCTATAGATAAAAGCCAAATAAAAGAAAAATGTAAAATAATTAATTAGTTAGCTAATAACTAATTTAATCACAAGAGAAACTAAGTCTCACTGAGGTCAAAAGCCAAAGAATAAAAATGGTTTTAAGATGCGTTTTAAAAGTGGACAGTGAAGCGGCCTCTCTAATGTGCAAGGGCAGGTTAGTCCATAATTCAGGCGCTATAGAAAAGGCCCCGCCCCCTCTGAGCTTCCTTCTGGATCTCCAGGAGCAGCCGGTCAGCTGACCTAAGAGACCGACAGGGTGTGTGGAGATGAAGACGCTCAGAGAGGTAAAGCGGGGCAAGACTGAAAGTATTTAAACACAAACATAATTTTAAAATGAACTCTAAAAGACACGGGCAGCCAGCGCAGTGAGGCATGCACCGGGATTATGCTCTTTTTTACCTGTTGTCAGTCGTGCAGCGGCTTTTTGAGCCAGCTGCAGACGTGACGGCAGCAACTGACTGAGTTACACTCTGCAGACAGGATGAAATAAAGGCATGGATCACTGGGCAGCACTCAAAGCATGATTACAAGTGCTGCCTAAAAAGAAAAGATTTCACTCTCGCCTTACATTATAAAAACTGGACTTCACCACTTCTCTGATTTGGTTGTCCAACTTATAATCACTGTCCAAATTAAAACCAAGTCAGTAATAACAGGTTTAAAATAAACTTCCAGGTAGGGCTGCACGATTAATTGTTAGAAAATCGCGATCTCGATTCATACTTATGTGCGATCTCATTTCCAAATGACAACGATTTAAAACAAAACAAAACAAAAAAAAGACGACGATTGTACCGCATTTTGATCCGGGACGTACTCTGCATGAAAACAAGCGCTCACTCTTCCTGCTCAACAAATGACAAGGGCGGAGCCTTATACCACGTGATACAGAAGCTGTGCCGTGTGATGCTAAAATTAGCAGGGAAACAACAACGGAGAGCACGTCAGGGATGACGAGAAAGTGACAGGAGAAAATCCGTCCCGGTCAACCACCCAAACATCAATAACGGGAACCTTATACAGCGCTTCCCTATACACGTCGACCTCCCGCAGGCACAAAGACATTACGGAGGCTATCACTTATCACCTGACCAAAGATATGGCTCCATCAACACTGTGCAAAAGGAGGGATTTAGGAAAACGATCAACACCCTAGACAAACGCTGCACAGTGCCGTCCCGCAACTATTTTTCTATTGTTGCACTACCTGCTCTGTACACGCAGCGTCGAGCAACGGTGGAGACGGAATTTCAAGCAGTACAACAACAAAACGTGAGACATTTGTTGTTTTTATGTTCAGTCTCAACTGTTACGAAGTTGATGTGCAGTTAATAAGTGCAATAAATATTTATACTGGAAAAGAGAATCGTGATCTACTGGTGGTGGTCAGAGGGCCCGGTGGCGCCAGTGTCCGGCAGCCTCGCCTCTGTCAGTGCGCCCCAGGGCAGCTGTGGCTACAATGTAGCTGCCATCGCCAGTGTGTGAATGTGTGTGTGAATGGGTGAATGGGTGAATGTAGTGTGAAGCGCTTTGGGGTCCTTAGGGACTAGAAAAGCGCTATACAAATGCAGGCAGGCCATCTCAATTCTAAGCCAAAAAAATCGTGATTCTCATTTTATGCAAAATCGTGCAGCCCTACTTCCAGGGGTCCCAAATCTACAGAGGAGCACTCACAAGGACCACTGGGTCCAAACACCAGCTACTATGTTTAAGGATCACAGCCCTGTGATGAGCTGCTCACTGGACTACCAGCCCTCTCAGCTGGTCAGACCACAAGAGCAGAGATTTGATTGGATGAATGTGCCAGCAGAAACACAAACAGAGCAACGTTAACGTTACGCTGAGCGTTTCCCTGCTACAGGTCAGGTACCGGACTAAAGTCTGAGATGAGCTCAGACCAGGCTCGAGTTTCAGAAAATCATAAATGCAGCTCCGGGAGTCACCATGGCAACAGAAAACAGCCGGGTAACAGAATCATAAAAACATGGCTCTTTCTACCCATGTTTCCCACAGGCAGCACACACGGCATCAAAGGCGCCATGGCATGGCACGGCACGCTGCCAGGCGGCACACAGGAGGCAGCTGACCGAAGCCTGGTTGAAGCGCCCTTCCGACACAGTTGGTGTGGAGCATCTACAGTTTGTTGTACGTGTACAATGACAAAGGCTATTCTACTCCATCTGTCTTTGAGGAACACAAACCCGGGGTTTCCCCTTATCTCAGGATCAACCTGCTGCCTGCCACGGAAAGACGACCCCAAACCACACAGGGCACGCTCTGTTCCCAAACGTCATCATCACTGGACCCGCCTACACACCACCCGAGGCCCTCTGACCAGCTCTCACCTCAGCGATGTTGATCTGGATGGAAGCATGGTCTTTGGCTCCGATGATCCTGTTGCTGGCAGAGCTGCAAACACACACACATACTTCATTAAACGTCAGCTCGCCATCACCTGTCTCTCTAACTTTCTTCCTCGCTGCTCTCACCATTTCCGCGGGACGTACAGGTCCACAAATTCACCGGCGTCGTTCTGCATGTTGGAGCTCGTTCGGGTGTCACCTGCAAACACGTCACACTTTTGAAAACACACACAGCGCCCTCGCGATGCTAACAGGCTAACACAGACACATAGCGCCGCCGCGATGCTAACAGGCTAACACCCGAGCCCACACTGCGGCCTCGTGCGGCTCTTTGCGGGACACAAACGCTAACATCAGCACACGTGGAGCCCGGGAGCCCCCCACACGCTACACACACACACACCCACAGCACGAGCCCGGCTCAGAAATCACAGCCAGCCGACGATAAAACACATTTTCAGACATTTTTACTCGGAGAGCGCGAGACACACGTACCGTGCAAGTTAAGTGGCGAAAAGGAAAGGGAGGAGCTTCGTCACCGGAAACACGTAAATCGCGTGTGCGTGTCTGATTTTTATGAAAACTATTTATTTTTTTTAATTTTTAATTTCTAAAACATTTCCTGTCGCCCGTAGAGCTGCCCGATGCATTCTGGGATTATATTCACATTAAACTCTAACGGACCGTTTCAGCCTCGTTCACGCGCCACGCGTTAGTTGTTGCTCAGCTTTTCTGAGTGGCGACACCTATCGGTCAGGAGGAAATGCGAGCAGGGAGCCCTTGTACGAGGTCAGACCTGCACTAGTGATGTGCGATACCACTGATTTCCTTTCCGATCCAATACCAAGTAAAATTCAGGGTGGTATCGACGATACTGATCTGATACCGATACTTTGTACAAAACCTTTTTTTACTGTATCTTTTATTGTATCTCAAATTATAAAAACGGAAGTTGTGCGCCATTTGAGCATGTTCAGCACTAAAGGACTCTGCGACAGACGTCTGTCTCGCCCTAGCAGCACCTGTCCCTCTCCTCCTCTTCAGTTCGCCTCAACATAAGCTCGTCATATTCTGTGATATGATTTATTCTGAGGTGTTTGATGAGGTCAGTGGAGCTGCCACGAAACCTCACTGTCTTGCCACATCGCAAACTGCGTCTTGGCTGTTTGTGGAGGTAAAACACGTCCACACATGACTCCATTTACGCTCAGCCATTGTTGTGAGTGCGCACGCCAGGGGCTGCCACACGGTTATGCAGCCGTATTTCGCACATGACTATGAAAGGCGGAAGAGGAAGTAGTTCCTTCCAGTGTAGACGATCCGAATGTTATAGTTTCTTTCCACTGTGTTAATGATAAACTACAAATTTACCCTAAATTACTAAAATATCAATATTTTAATGTGAGAATCGATTCTAGAACATAAATGACTGATATCGGAGGAATCGATATTTCAGGATCGATCTGCACATCTCTAGGGCACAGAGGTCATCAGAGTAGAATCAGAAGTACCACTGTGTGTCATCTGCATAGGAAACATTGTGAGTCCTTATGACAGTACTAAGCCGGAGCATGTGAAGTTTAAAGAGTAATGATAAAGACCGACCGCTGAGAATTGCTGACTGCATGTTGATCTGTGCAGAGTTACAAAGCCTTTGAATCCACAGTGTCAAAGGCAGCAGTGAGGTTGAGCTGAACGTAATTGAAACTAAGAATTGCTGTTGGTCTTCAGCTCAACTTCAGCTGGTGAAAGAATGTGAATGCTTTTACTTTGAAAGAATGCTCTCATAGAAATATTTATTTTTCCATGACACGGAAACTCTGGTGACTGCGTCACTTGCTCTTAAACAGGCCGAGACAGGCTGGATTGTTGCAGTAGATCTGATATGGGCTGCTTTCTGATGTCAGGTGGAGGCCTTACAGTAATACACAGAAAACCCCAACAATGAAACAAGCCCCTATGAGCAAACACTCGGCGACAAGTCAAGGTCAAGTTCATTTATATAGCACAATACCAACAGTCCATGCTGCACAAAGTGCTTAACATTGTAAAATGCCACTAAAATAAATAAAATGCAGAACAATGATGCAGTAAAACATAGAAAAACAAATGAATCAATAAAATAAATCAATAAAAGCAACTAAAACAACAACAAATAAGGCTGTTAAAACCAAAATGTTCAACGTGTGTGAAAAGCCAGACCATAAAATGTGTCTTTAGTGATGATTTAAAGTGTTAGTGTTTGTGCAGGTCTAATATTAAGAGGAAGACTATTGCAGAGTCTGGTTCCTGCCACAGAGAAGCCTCTGTCACCACCACACTTCAGTCCAGGAGTAGTTAAGCTTAGTTCTGACCTGGACCTCGCGGTTCTTCCTGGAGCATAAACCAACAGCGTGATGCTATGCAGAGGGCGCATTGCATCACAGTTTGAGCTGGTTTCTGTCCACCCACATATCCCTGTAATGCCTTACTGATACTGTTTTCTTTCAGTATGAGTGTGGTTATTCCACTGAACTGCAAATGTGTTTTGACATTTCAGTCATATCTCCATATCTGTACAGTTCAGCCTCCTCATTTTTCTGTTTACAAACTTCTCACCCCATCTATTGAAGTCAGGTGTTTGTAAATCATGAAATCCTCCTGTATGACATCATGAACATCATGGATGCCACCATGGAGCTGCAGAAAGGTGTAATGAAGAAGGTGCTTAAGAAATACAGCAAGCTGTCCAGAATGAGGCCTTGGAAACTGCCGAGCAAAGACTCACAGCCTTGGCCAGCTGCTTGAGGAGGTACACCAGAGAGATAGAAGGCAGGAGAATAAACCAGCTGTTCTCCACAGAACCAGCAAAGGTGTACTCTCAGTGGCAGGTGAACAATAAGAGAACAGCACCACCAAGGCTGGAGACGGAGCAATACTGGAAGAGCATATGGGAGAAGGATGCAACCCATAACGGCAATGCTCAGTGGCTAGAGGATCTGAGGGCAGACCACAGCGACCTCCCTGAACAGGGTCCGGTTACCATCACGGTGGCAGATATCCAAGAAAGGGTCTCCAGTATGAAGAGTTGGACAGCACCAGGGCCCGACATGGTTCACGCCTACTGGCTGAAGAAGCTGACTGCACTCCACGAGTGCCTGGCAGCGCAAATGAACCAGCTGCTAGTTAACGAGAGACACCCGGAATGGCTAACTGAAGGCCGGACGGTCCTGATCCCCAAGGACCCCAAGAAGGGACCGGTCCCCTCCAACTACCGACCAATAACCTGCCTCAGTACTACATGGAAGCTCCTGTCAGGCATCATGATTCAAGATGGCGCTGGAGTGACGGCAGCCTTTCCAAGTAGCTCTGCAACACCGCACCTTTTTCTTAACTTTAACTTTTTTAGACTAGGCTTTTCAAACTTTATTTCACCTTCCTCTACTTATACCTCTTAGATATAGCGATACAAGATGGATAATGCACTTTTTAAAACTTCTGGAACCAGCTCCTTCATCTATTCGAGAGCGGAGCTGCTGGCACTAAGAACAAAGGGACAGACCGGCATGCGACACATGTCGCCCCTGCTAAGACGGTACGGTGTTATCCTAAAAACAAACCGTGGGTAACACAGGAAGTCAAAGCTGTCCTCAACATGAAGAAGAAGGCTTTCAGGAGCAAAGTGAAGGAGGAGATGAAAGCAGCACAGTGGGAGGTGAAACGCTGCCTGAGGGAAGCAAAGGACACCTACAGGAGGAAGGTGGAGCAGAAGTTGGAGAGGAACAATATGAGGGAGGTGTGGAATGGTGTGAAAACCATCACAGGCCACAACACCAAGAAAAGCACAGTGGGGGGGGGGGGGGGGACTGTGGAGAAGGCAAACGAACTCAACAACTTCTTCAACAGGTTTGACCAGCCCACAACCCCCCACCCTCACCCTCACCTTCACTACAGAGCCCTCTCCCCACTCTCCTACCTCCCTCGCTTCCCCCCCTTCCTGACACCATGACACCCCCCTCCTCCAACCCCTCTCTCAGCAGCAAGACATCTCCCCCCCTCCCCTCCTCCCAAACATCTCCCAGTGTCACAGTGGATCAGGTCAGGAGACAACTGAGGAAGCTTCGCCCCAGAAAGGCAGCAGGCCCAGACAAGGTGTGTCCTAGGATGCTTAAGGCGTGTGCTGCTGAACTTGGGGAGCCGCTACAACGAGTCTTCAACCTCAGTCTGCGACTGGGGAGAGTGCCCGCCCTATGGAAGACATCCTGCATCGTCCCAGTCCCCAAAAAGAACCGGCCCAATGAGCTGAATGACTTCCGACCGGTGGCACTGACGTCACATCTTATGAAGACTCTAGAGCGGCTCTTCCTCAACCTCCTCCGACCACAGGTACAACATGCCCAGGACCCACTACAGTTTGCATACAAGGCGGGTGTCGGAGTGGAGGATGCCATCTTGTACCTCCTACACAGAGCCCACTCACACCTGGATGGGGGAAAAGGCACGGTCAGGATCCTGTTTCTTGACTTTTCCAGTGCCTTTAATACCATCCGGCCCTGTATGCTTCAGGAAAAACTGAACAGGATGGAGGTGGACCCCTGCCTGGTGGCTTGGATCTCCGACTACCTCACCGACAGACCACAGTACGTCAGGCTGAAGGACATCACGTCTGACACTGTGGTCAGCAGCACAGGAGCACCACAGGGAACTGTGCTGTCCCCTCTTCTCTTCACCCTGTACACCTCTGACTTCTGCTACAACTCTGAATTATGCCACATTCAGAAGTTTGCAGACGACACGGCCATCATGGGGTGTATCTGGGATGATCAGGAAGAGGAGTACAGAAGTCTGGTGAGGAACTTTGTCGCATGGAGTCACACAAACCACCTGCAACTCAACACCTCAAAGACTAAGGAACTGGTTGTGGACTTCGGGAGGTCCAGAGAAGGTCCACTGCCGGTTCAGATAGAGGGGGAGGAGGTGGAGGTGGTCAACAAGTACAAGTACCTCGGGCTGTGGGTGGACAATAAACTGGACTGGTCATGCAACACAGAGCACCTGTATAAAAAAGCCCAAAGCCGACTGTACTTCCTCAGGAGGCTGAGGTCTTTTAACATCTGCAGGAAGCTCCTGAGGATGTTTTACCAGTCGGTGGTTGCTGGAGTACTTTTCTATGCTGTGGTGTGCTGGGGGAGCAGCACAGCAAAGAAGGACTCATCCAGGCTGGAGAAACTGATCAGGAAGGCTAGCTCTGTGGTCGGCATGAAGCTGGACACTCTGGTGACAGTGGCAGAGAAAAGGACATTAAAGAAACTGATGGACATTATGAACAATGCTGGGCATCCTCTGCACACGGCCATTAACAACCAGAAGAGTCTGTTCAGTGACAGGTTGCTTCTCCCAAAGACAAGAACCAACAGACTTAAAAACTCCTTTGTCCCACACGCCATCAAACTGTTTAACTCCTCTCTGGAGGGGAGAGGGAGGGGAAACAGGAGGACAAAGGAGGGGGGAACAACTAAGCTGTAGTGCCTCTTCACCTCACTGTACAATACCTTGTGCAATACTTTTGTAAATAGTCAACAGTGCAATAGACTCAATACTTGAAATGTGCAATTCACTTGTATTTTTATTTTTATTCCTATTTATTCTATTTATACCCTTCGTATATTTTATTTATATTTGTCTCTGTATTTATATATGTGTGTGTGTGTGTGTGTGTGTGTGTGTGTGTGTGTGTGTGTGTGTGTGTGTGTGTGTGTGTATATATATATATAACATTGTGTAACTGTAACTTCTGTCGGTGCTGTGCTTTTTGGAAATCGAATTTCCCAGAGGAACCCACCCGAGGGATTAATAAAGTTCTATCTTATCTTATCTTATCTTATCTTATCTTATCTTATCTTATCTTATCTTATCTTATCTTATCTTATCTTATCTTATCTTATCGGCTCTTATCTTATCTTATCTTATCGGCTCTTATCTTATCTTATCTTATCTTATCTTATCGGCTCTTATCTTATCTTATCGGCTCTTATCTTATCTTATCTTATCTTATCTTATCGGCTCTTATCTTATCTTATCTTATCTTATCTTATCTTATCTTATCTTATCGGCTCTTATCTTATCTTATCTTATCTTATCTTATCTTATCGGCTCTTATCTTATCGGCTCTTATCTTATCTTATCTTATCTTATCTTATCTTATCTTATCTTATCGGCTCTTATCTTATCTTATCTTATCGGCTCTTATCTTATCGGCTCTTATCTTATCTTATCTTATCTTATCTTATCTTATCTTATCGGCTCTTATCTTATCTTATCTTATCTTATCTTATCTTATCTTATCTTATCGGCTCTTATCTTATCTTATCTTATCTTATCTTATCTTATCGGCTCTTATCTTATCTTATCTTATCTTATCTTATCTTATCTTATCTTATCTTATCGGCTCTTATCTTATCTTATCTTATCTTATCTTATCGGCTCTTATCTTATCTTATCTTATCTTATCGGCTCTTATCTTATCGGCTCTTATCTTATCGGCTCTTATCGGCTCTTATCTTATCTTATCTTATCTTATCTTATCGGCTCTTATCTTATCGGCTCTTATCGGCTCTTATCTTATCTTATCGGCTCTTATCTTACCTTATCGGCTCTTATCGGCTAAGATGAACAGACACATGGGTCACTACATGAGCGGGCCACAGAAAAGGATGGGCAAGAATACCAGAGGCGCAAAACACCAGCTACTGGTAGACAGAACATTCAGCCGAGACTGCAGGACCAGACTGACCAACCTGTGCACTGCCTGGATTGATTACAAGAAGGCCTATGACTCAATGCCCCACAGCTGGATACTGGAATGCCTAGAATTGTACAAGATCAATGGGACCCTAAGAGCCTTCATCAGGAACTCAATGGGGATGTGGCGTACAACACTAGAGGCCAACTCCAAGCCCATAGCACAAGTCACCATCAAGTGCGGGATCTACCAAGGAGATGCTCTGTCCCCACTGCTGTTCTGCATAGGCCTGAACCCCCTCAGTGAGATCATTAACAAGACTGGCTACGTTCAAAAGTGGATTTTTGTTTATGTATATATCAGTGCTGTCAATAAGAAAAGTAAATAATTAATATCACAATTTTCTGCAATTAATCATGATTAATCAATTACTTGATCAGTAACTTGGTTGCAATTTTTTTTTCAACGTTATATTTAAGCTTGTAACAGACAGTTATGCAATATAATGAAGTAAATGGAGAATAAACACAAAGAATGTTAAATGCTTAAATTCAAAGAGAATTTGAGTAGTTTTCTGTGAGCACAGGTTCTCTCCTGTGAAATACAACTTTTTAAAAACCTATATGCTAATATTATACCGTGTTTGGCTGCTGGTTCAGTGAATTGTGGTCTGAGAAGGACGAAACCTGCAGCTTCAGAATCCGTGAGATGTCCGTGTACATGCTGCCGGGTGAATGATCCGCACTTTGTGTTTACATCTTTTTGGAGAATTGTTGCTGTTTTAGCTGTTTGGCAATTGTTGAAATACTTTTGTGAGCAAAATATATTTTATATCAAAATCAATTCAGGATTTAATGAATTGATATCACGTTATTCAAACTAAAATCAATTTGAATCAGAAAATCGATGTTTTAAAAAACCCACCCGAAGTCCCGTTGATCTTGTTCAAATCTGGGCATTTCATATTGGCAATATTATTATATAACGCTATATATACACTTTCATTGCTTTATCTGTCTATTAGCACTGTGCTTATATGTAAAACCAGGCATCAGCAATTAAAACACATTTAGTGCACTACAAATCCTTTGATGAATACGAGGCTTTAATAGTTTTACTGAAGCTCAGTGAGGTACATAAAAATCCAGCATTTTGATAATACAAAACAAACATTTTCACATTGGTACTGACCAGAAATATTCTGAAATGACTATGATATTATCAAGTTACTGCATATTACATGATGCATGTAAAGAATAAAATGTGATATTCAGATGCACATTGAACAGATCAGTACACTGAATTTTTCTAGAAAAAAGGATTCAGGTTGCTTTGAAACGAGCAACACTGCCACAAAATTCATGAAGTTTTATCTCATGTAAACAAACATGTCATTGACATATAGGTAAGTTTAAAAAAACGATGACTTGGTCGCATTTTACATGCACACTCATATATAACCTGATAAACAGTATTTCCTAGTTACAAATAAATACATTCAATATAGGCACAGCCAGCAACTAAAAGCAGGTTGTTACGGCACATTCAGCACAGCCTGGCGTCCGGCCGTCATTCCTTCGCGACACAGGTGCATCCGACCGCCAGATCGAACGGACAGCTGCAATACCCATGCGTGCCTATGCTCTCGTACACCTGAATCTGTACGAAGATTGGTCTGGCCACCATGTTCTCCACACTGCAAGGCATGCATTTGGCCTCCTTGATCGTCTGTGGTTCTCGGCCTGCTTTAGAGTTGTTTCTGAAACACAGGAAAACAAAGTCCACGGATAAACGGAAGTGTTCAGGTGTGACAGTGTCAGACATTAAGATCTGCTCACGCTGGACTCAAAAGCCTGTGAATTTTAGCTCTAACACATGTGCTTGTCCCAGCACTGTGTCCAACCTTTCCTCTGCTAAAATCAATGTTGAAATCCAGTTTTTATGGCTGGGTGGCATAAAGTCTGCAGCAAGATTGGACTGACAGGGCATTACCCAGTAATCCTCCACGACTTCCTGCTCATTTGTGACGGTAATGAGATCATAATTTACAAAATGAACATTGTGTTTTATTCAGTAAGACCTGAAACCAGCGACTGAGACCATGAAGTCATGAGGGCAGTTTAGAGTGGCCCCCACTGAAAGTGCATCCTTACTAGGGGTGGGTTCTTATAATCGATTCATCGATTAAAATCGATTCTGGCTTGGATAACGTAAAATCGATTCATTAAAATCCTGAATCGATTTTTTAATATAAATTTATTTTGCCCAAAATGCCAGAATCTCAGGTGAAATCTCACAAAATTTCAAGAACCACCAAACAGTTAAGACAGTAAATGAGAGCAGGAACACGGATTCTGCACAAAGACTTAAACACACAGCGGGACCCGCGGATCAGAATCAGTTAGATGTCGCTTTTCTCACAGTCGGGGCTGAAAGCCGACAGCTCGCTGACTCTGATCTGTCGGCGGGTCTGCGCTTTGTGTTCACGCCCTTTATGCGCTGATTCTAAAGCTGTTAGTTTGATCTCTCTCCAAACAATATTGACCGAACCAGCAGCAAAAGAAGATCCAAACTATGCTTCACATAAACATCGTCATGAATTCACTCAGACATTTACTGTTTTGCTTCCACCGCGATGCACAGCTCTCTCTCTGTACTTCAAGAACAGTTTCCCTTTTTTCATTATTCGCTTGCTTGTTACGCACAAGTCTACTGTTGCTTACAGGCTGTTGGCCGCTGTTTTTTCCCTTTTACATTCTTCCGAAAAGAAAACCTCATTTCTGCTGTTCAGTACTGAACAAATTTAAACTTTTTAAAATTATTCAAAATGCAAAACGCTGTGTCTGTAATAAAACCGCTGTAACTTCAGAGGTGATGTTCATATGTTGATTAATGGTTTTCTTTCGTTTTTGATGTACTGCAGAATATTTTTATAAAATCCCAGGCCAGGAAAATCACCTTCATGTTTTTCTGTGTTTTATCCTCAGCTACTTTGACACAAAGGCCTCTGCTGTGATGCTCACACCTGTGATAAAGTCTTGCGTGTGTCAGCTTCCTTTTTATTGATACAAAAATATGTAAATGTACTGATCTGAATTATAATATTTCTGACTGTCAAAATTTCCCAGATTTAAATCGAATCGAATTAAATCGAATCGTGGATCGAATCGATTCGGGGCCTTGTGAATCGGAATTGAATCGATTCTAGAAATCAGTGACGATACCCAGCCCTAATCCTTACACTCCTGAAGCACCAGTCGTATATATACAGCTGTGTTTGTATGATCAATGAAGCCTAAACTTTTGTTCTTTCCTGGCTTTAAGTAAGTAAACTCACTGTAGTTTCCAGGGCGCGACTGAAGAATTATGGAGGTCGGACACATGAGTGAAGTACTGCCTGTGATAGTGCTGAGCATGGTTGCAGTTTTGAGGACAAACCGGGCTGCTGAACGCTGTCCCCATCAGTCCCAGGAAGAGCTGGAAGACAAGCACACATTTTGACACAATGACACCGATCAGAGGCTTTGACTGATCTGTCTCCAACGTCCCTCCAAAAGAAGCTCGATGAAAACGCTTTGCTCTGTACACACACATCACACAGGTTTGTGTAGTAATGAGCTGTGCAGTCCAAAGCTGTTTCCAGGCTGTCACTGTGAGGTGAAGCCAGAGCGTACAAAGCATCTGCACACCTGTTCTCCAGGTGACGGCTCGTACTCACCAGAATAGCGCTGGAGTTCATGCTGAAGCTGCTGAGCTGGAATGCGTCTCCTCCTGTTCACCTGTGTAAACTCTCTGCTGGCACAGAGCTGCTGGTGTCTCCCTGTCTGAACACACCTGTTTTATCCTGTCACTCGCTGATGAAAGCTCATTTGCATTGTGCGGGGGAGGTGGCGGAGCCGTGTCAGCGGGATGTCATCATCGCGCGTACACATCAGTCAGCGAGTGTGTACGTGGTTGAAGTTTGTTTTGTGTCGGGGCTAAATTTAGTCTGAACCTGCAGGCTTTCAGTCAGCTTTAAGCTTCATTGTTCCCGAGGGAAACTTTCAAGTTTCAAAGCAAAGAGAGAAAATCAAAGGTGAAAACATAACATGATATTTCAAAAGGTAAAAAGGCTGTAACAGAATTAAACACACATTTAATTATTTCATGTAATTGAGCTCTTTTAGATATGTTATCATATCCTGTAGTTGGCTTTTGACTTCCTGACCTGCTGATCAGTTTGAAGTTATCCTGGATTATTGAGCACTTTCAGACTTCTTCTCTGGTTTTCAGGCTCTTATTTTGTCAAGTCAGCCTTTGGGATGATCAGTCAGAATAAATACTGACATTTATCACGGCTTAAGGGAAACGACATTTGACCTGATGCAGCTACAACTGATACGACCTGCGTTTGGTTTCATGTCCAAACTGAGCGTCAGTGTTCAAATGTCTCGTTATCCAATCATTTCCCTCGAGGTTCAAAATTCCCAGGCTCGGGACACCGTGACAGGGATTTCCTCGTCTTCTGCTACATCACCAAAGCGCAGCTTTCCTGGAATTTGACCCGGCCTGACACCCACACACCGATAGAAGTCCTGATGCAAGTGTGGGTTGGAACAAGTAGGAACAAGCCTGCTGCCTACTCTCACTACTTTCACAACACCTGAAGCGCTCACCTAATGAAATTCCAAACAGGCAAAGCTATAAATAGAAATCTTGGAGGCCAAGCAGATACAGGCTTTGGAGCCAAGCAGCTTTGGATTCAGGAAATGTGCGTGTTCATGAACAAAGCTGCACACGCTGAGTTTCATCACTATCCCACACACCTTACAGTGAGAGCAACAGTTTTCTGTGAATGAACCTTATAGTGCAGATTAACTTGAATCCCCAGATTAACTGGGATTGTCTTTTTTTTGTTGCCTGTGCCATTTGGTTCTTTAACCGTCAGAATTGTTGTCTGAAGACCAACAAGGAGACCCAATGGATTTACTTTGCCAAGTGGACCATCACGGCCTTGCCGTATTGGTCCATTTGATCGACCTTTGTTGTTATTATTTATTTTATTTTCAGTTGTTACAGACGGGACAGACATGACTGAGGGACAGGAAAGGGAGAAAGAAAGATAAAGGAAAAGAAAAACAGAGCAACATACTAAACACAACACCGTCACGTTAATCTAGCTAAGTGTAAACAGCAGTAAATACTAAATACTGAATGTTGTTGTGTAGCAAGCAGGACCGACAGCGCACAATGTGCTTGTGTAGTAGTTTATGTCTATGAACAGTGAACACCCGTGTGCACACCTGTGTGGATCAGCGCGCTTGTATTCAAAAGGTTTCCCCATGTAACGGTCTGCAAGAGGATGTAGAGAGCCATAGCCCCGTCTCCCAGGGCATGAATCAGGCACGGTCCAGGCTCCAGACATCCAGAGGCCCCAGAATACGAGGACACAAGGAGGACCACCAGGGGGGCATCAGTGCCCCCCTCCTGGGAAGAGCTGAGGAGAGCCCCAGACGAGGGGTCACCCAGCAGCCACGGAGCAGAAGCCAGAGGGGGCTGCACTGGTGCGTCTATCGGCTCTGCCGGCAGCCAGCTGTGCCAGAGTGAACCGAGCCGCAGGCCCAGAGGCCCGAGGGCCCCCCACGCCCCGGAAGAGGCCTGACCAAGCAACAGGCACCAGGCCCCGCCAAGTAGTCACCGGGAGTGAGCTGGTACATACCTGAGCGCCTAGCCCCGGACACCAAGAACCACCAACGCACCGACCCCTGAGGGCATCAGTCCGGCAGGGAGTGTGGTGAGGGGAGACAGGCCGTTGGAGTGCCTGGGAGTTCCCAGAGAGGTGGAGTCTAAGACCCGACCTGACATATAGACACAGACAAACAGGCACACACAGACACAAACATGCATTCCCACCCTCATGCACACATATACAAACACTCAGCACTCACCCAACGTAAGGATGGACATAAATGGACATGTACACACAATCACACTCCCCAAACAAACAAACAAACAAACTCTATACCCTGGGTCCAGGTACCCTCGGCACCTAGACCCAGGAGATGTTACCCTTTCCCCCGGGTGGAGGCAAGCAGACCGCCCCAGGCTCTGCAGCAGCAGGGAGGCCCCGCATCCCAGATCCCAATCGGACGGCCAACACCTCCTCCCAGCCCCCCCGCCCCGATGGCCAGCAGAGAACGGGGGTGTGTGAGGACCCCATACCTCCCTCCTCCCGCTCATGTGTAGTGTTGCTGCGTGTTGTTCTAAAGTGCATTTAAAACACGGGAGGGCATGGTGCTGCTGCCAGAGAGCAGCAGGTGTTAGCACGGCCCCTCCCGAGAACCCTCAATGCCTACAGGTGGGCACCGGCGTCAGAGGTGGGGTTGAATACACAGACCGTCCTCTGGACGCCGTTAACGTGCCCGCCCTCAAGGCCCTATATGTATGTGTTATGAGAGTGTGAGTAATGTGGATGTCTAAGTTGTGGAATAACTGGGATTGTCATAAAAATAATTGCAATGATCCGACTTGTATTTGTAATCAGACCTTTGTGCTCATCCTCCTGTGAGCTCTGAGTGATTGCGGTTTCACGATAGTTTCATATTTGGACATATTTATTGTAAGATGTCATAGCTGTGACCTTTCTTAGCATGAAGCACAGTATTGATGAATTTCATCGCTCGGGTGTCTCCTGAATGTCACCGATTGCTTCATCAGTGCAGACGAGTGGAGGTGAGTGTGCTTTGACTAACATGCACACAGCCTCCAAACAGCCAGTGTGACCTGTGCTTCTGTAGGAAGTCAGTAAAGTTTATTCAAGAACTAAAGTGGCAAAGTGCTTTTGGGTCTGCAGCACAGTCTCCTTTAGTCACCTGGACCGAGCAAGTCCTGATGAGCAGACCTCAGAGACCTCGCAGTCAGGAGTGGATGTAGGACCTCATTAATACTCCCCAAGATCTGTAACAGTGATCGCCAAAATCTGACAGTAACCCTGAACTTTATGGGGAGCCGGTGTAAAGAGGACACAGTCAGGGTCACGTGGGACCTTTAGGAGGACCTGCCGAAGCCTTCTGCAGCCTCACAGCAGCATCCTGGACCATCTGGAAGTGATCCAGGGATGATTTCCTCAGGCAAAGGAAACAACGAATGACTAAATCAAAGCTTGTATGGTTCCAGTTTACATGGAGACGGATAAACACACGTTTGTACAAGACGGCCAAGATGCTTACCAAATCTGAACAACAGTAACAGCCACACTCCTCACAGCACAGCCCCTTCTTTTAGCTTCATTGATTCTCCTGATGCTGAATTAGTCCCTCTGTTTGTACATCAGTCCTTTCTTTGGGTTTCCCCACAGCACACCTGGAATTACTCCAACAGCAACTCTCCCTGACATTTCAGCTCAGTTGTCCTGCACAAACTCATAAACTGAAGTAATTATCTATTGCAGGAGTCAGAATAATTTTCCTCAAGCTGCACTATATTGTAAAGACCCTACAATAACACAGAGAAACCCCAACAATCATATGGGGAGGAAGAAACCGCCGACAGAACCAGGCTCAAAGACGAGAGCCAGAGATCAACAACAGGTACGATTCAATGCAGAGAGGTCTATTAACACATAGTGAGTGAAGAAGAAGCACCCAGTGCATCATGGGAATCCCCGGCAGCCTACACCTATTGCAGCTTAACTAAGGGAGGATCCAGGGTCACCTGGTCCAGCACTAACTATATGCTTTAGCAAAAAGGAAAGTTTGAGCCTGATCTTGAAAGCAGAGATTTGTTTATACACAGGTAACTACCTTTTATTTAACATAAAGAATCTGTAAAGTTGAACCTACAAAAACTGAATTTCAGCTTCTCATATAAAACGAATGTTGTGGATTTGAATTTGCTCTAAGTGCTGGTGTTTTCTGAACACTTCAGGTGTTGAAGAACATGTCGACATGTTGATAATTCCCCTCGTTGGAAGAATAAAATAAAGGAAACATCTTTCTGTGTATTCCCTTCCTTTGTTCCTAAAATGTCGCGCTGCTCTCTGTGTTCGGGAATCCTGGGGAAGACCTCGAATGTCGTATTTGCATAATGAAAGGTAAACAGGTGGGTGGATGGAGGAAGCAGGAGAGGGCTGGACAATGGGAGAGTGGACAAAAGGCGATCCCACATGCAGCATGGAAAGCATATTCCACAGCGCTGTTCTGTGTTGTTGTCCAGATATGAGGCCTGTGTGCAGGCAGGGAATCCCTCCGAACACTCCCACGCACTTGGAAAGTAAACCACAGGACTTTATGACTCCAATAGGAACACGAATGTTGTTGGCTGTTTGTTTCTCAGGATCTTTGACTGCAGGCCATCACCGACACAAGCAGAAGAATGTATAAATATACACCTACAGGAGTGATTCAGTTTAGGGAACGAAAAGTCACCCCAGACCTTCACACTGTGCACAATCTGTTCATCGGCTGCTCTGTGTTCTGCTATTTTCTATATACAGTATATAAACATATATAAACCACATAGCAGTTGTGTTTGTTTTAAGCACCGTGTGCAGTGTTGATGCCGTGGTTTATCAGCTCACAGCTTAAATGAGCACAATGGTTTGTAGCTGAGTACAAAGATAACGTTATGAAAGCACACGTGTGCAATCTGACACCAGCTTGAAGCCGCAGCTTCTGTATTTGGTTTCAGGTGATTTAACACTACAAGCTGCTGAACGAGTTGGCGTGCTGCTCCAGGCGCAATAACATCCTGACATCGGCGAATTGTGATGAGGCGCTGACGAAAGCGGCTCATTTCTTATGATCCAACGTGATTTTGAAATCGTGAGTGGAGGCAGATCAGATCTACTGCAACCGTGCAACCCGTCTCAGCTCGTTTACAGCGAATGATTCAGCCGCCGCAGTTTCAGTGAAATTGTTTATATAGAAACAAAAATGAAATGTCTCTCACGCTCCCTCTCGCAGCCTGAGATCATCTCATCAAAGGCTGTTGGTAGTTCCCCCAACACATTTTGAAACCAGAGGTGATAGATCGGTTAGAGCGGCGCCCCCCGGTGTTGGAATTCTCTCGCTCCATTTCTACGTTGCCTAGATTGTATTTATTCTTTTAAACAGCATCTTAAGACTCACTTATTTAGACTAGCTTTTAATTAGATTTGTGCTGTATGTTGGATTGTACTGTTTTATGTTTATCTCTTTATTATTATTGTGAAGCACTTTGTGGTTTTTATCCTGTGAAGAGCGCAATATAAATCAATAAAGTAAAGTAAAGTAAGATGTAAAGGGGGGCTAAGTCAGTGCTGTGCCTCCTGAAGTCCACAATGACCTCTTTGGTTCTCTTGGTGTTCAGTGCCAGGCCTCCAGCTTCAGGACTTCCTCTCTGTAGGCTGCCTCGTCTCCCTCTGAGATGAGTCCGTGGTGTCATCAGCAAACTTGATGATGAGATTGTTGTTGTGGGTCGAACTGCAGTCGTGGGGAGTAGAGGGAATACAGGAGGGGGCTCAGCACACAGCCCTGTGGGGAGCCGGTGCTCAGTGTGCGAGTGGAGGAGAGATGAGGGCGGAGCCTCACAGTCTGGGGCCGGTTTGTGAGAAAGTCCTTTATCCAGGCACATGTGAGAGGAGGGAGGCCGAGAGTGACCAGTTTGATGATGAGGATGTCCGGATCATTGAAGGCTGAGCTGTAGTCTACAAACAGCATTCGGACGTAGCTCTGCCGCTGCTCTAGGTGACTCAGCACAGAGTGGAGGGCGATGGCGTCTTCTGTGGATCTGTTTGCGTGGTATGCAAACTGGTGCGGGTCGAATTCTGGGCGGAGGTAATCCTTGATGTGCTGATAGACTAGTCTCTCGAAGCATTTCATGATTACCGGTGTGAGGGCCACAGGGCGATAATCGTTCAGGCTGGTGATGGGAGACGTCTTCGGCACTGGGATGATTGTGGCTGATTTTAGACAGGATGGGATGGCTGCGTCATCCAGTGAGAGGTTGAAGAGTCTGGTGGAGATGAGGGTGAGCTGGTGGCCACACCCTCTTAGTACCTTGCCAGGTACTCCGTCTGGACCAGCCGCCTTCCTGGGGTTCACTGCTAGGAGCACACGTCTGACCTCGTGCTCCGTTACAGTGAATGGAGCGGTGCAGGAAGGTGAGGATGAGGATGGGAGCAGGGCTGAGGCAGATGAGCGCTGCTGTTGTGGTGTTTCAAAGCGGGTGAAGAAGCTGTTTACTTCCTCTGCCGGCTGCTCACTCAGGTTTTCTGTTTTCACAGCCTCTGTGGTTGATGATGTCTTGTATTCGCAGGAGTCTGATGGCTTGTGGTAAAAGCTATCTCGCAGTCTGGAGGATCGGACTCCAATGCTGCGATAGCGTCTGCCAGATGGGAGGAGGGAGGTTGGCCCGCTTCAGGCGTCTCAGGAAGTTTAGGCGCTGCTGGGCCTTTTTGGTGATGGAGGTGGTGTTAGTCATCCAGGTGAGGTCGTCTGAGATGTGAACTTCCAGGAACTTGGTGAGCATTTTCAGGCCAGGTTGTAACAGTCTTTGTGGTGGGCCTGCACTGCGTCTGAGGGGGGTGTAGGCTGGGGAGAGCAGGAAGGAGAGGTGGTCAGACTGACCGAGGTGTGGGAGGGGTATGGCTCCATATGCATGCTTAATGTTGGAGTAAACATGATCTAGAGCAGGGGTCTCGAACTCCAGGCCTGGAGGGCCGGTGTCCTGCAGGCTTTAGATGTGTCCTTGATCCAACACAGCTGATTTAAACGGCTAAATGACCTCCTCAACATGTCTTGAAGTTCTCCAGAGGCCTGGGAATGAACTAATCATTTGATTCAGGTGTGCTGACCCAGGGTGAGATCTAAAACCTGCAGGACACCGGCTCTTGAAGCCTGGAGTTTGAGACCCCTGATCTAGAGTGTTCTCTCCTCTGGTGGGACATTTGACATGCTGATAGAACTTTGTGAGCACAGTCTTTATGTGGGCCTTATTAAAGTCACCTGCAATTATGTGAACACCGTCCGGGTGGGCCCGCCGCTGTTTGTTAATGGTGTTCAGCAGGATAGAGAGCGCCGTGGTTATGTTGGCGTCCGGTGGAATGTACACGGCCGTGATGATCACTACTGTTAGCTCCCTCGGCTGGCATCTTACTGAGGTTCGGGGAGCCGTGACGTTTATAATTGTCCCGTTGCTGCTCCAGCTTTCATGCATTTGTAAATACAATTGAAATTGCATTGAGAGACTCAGCGTAATTTGCTGGCAGGGGAAAGTCATTCAAAAGCAAACTAAACTAAACTGCTAAATCACAAACTAAACTCACTGGGAGACACATGTCACAGACAGACTAGACAAGGAACCAAACATAACCACACAGACATGACACATGAACCAGGGAGACTTAGTACAGGGGAGATGACATAACTAAGAAACAGGACTACACAGTAATCTAGAAATTAACTAGGTGCACTAAGCTAAGGCACAAAATAAATACAAAAGATACATAAACTCAAACACTGGGTCGCTTGACCCAGGACCATGACAACACAGGGAGATCCACACAGCATGAGGGACGACGCGACACTGACTCAGAGAAACACGGGGTTTAAATACACTGGGAAGTAACGAGGGGAATGAGACACAGAAGGAGGGCACAGCTGGGAGAAATCAGAACTGACGAGACAAGGAAGCAAAGCAGGACACATTCACATAAGACACAGACCTTCAAAGTAAAACAGGAAGTATAACACAGAGACGCGAACTTGACTAGGGGAGACAGAGCAACTAAGAAACACAGAGAACAACAACAAAGAGACATAGAGGGCGGCTACCAAATACTGAGAAAACTAAACAGAATACAAGAAAGCCAAACTAAGACACTAGACTATACGGCAACGACGACGAC
Source organism: Rhamphochromis sp. 'chilingali' (assembly GCF_963969265.1). NCBI lineage: Eukaryota > Metazoa > Chordata > Actinopteri > Cichliformes > Cichlidae > Rhamphochromis > Rhamphochromis sp. 'chilingali'. The sequence continues at coordinate 37,279,270 of NC_137939.1, forward strand.
AGAGCTGTTCAGGGGGCCGGCCGCGCGGAAGGCAGCGGCAACGGCAGCGGCATGGAAACAGTTCTGGGGGCCGACCGTGCGGACGGCAATGGCGGCGACAGTGCTGGTCCGGAGGCCGCCCACGACGGCGATGACGTCCGGCTGGAGGCCCAGAAAGTGGACGATGCTGAGGTGCTGGATGTACCTTGGACGGCGGTGTAACAACCGCAGGACCAGGCGAGGCAGATGAAGACACGGAGGCTGGAGAAACCATAGGCGATGGCGTGGGAGCCACAGGTGTTGGCCGGGCTCACCCGAGCTTCCAGCAGGAGCAGATGCAGGGCCAGAGGGTATTGGGACCCCTGGCAGAATGTGTAGCCGACCAGGTGGGTGAGTGTGCAGACTAGGGGATTGAACTGAAGACTGAACTGGCGGCTGTTGTAACGGTTGTGGTGAGAGTAGAGTAGGTGGTGGAGTAGATGACTGCACAGGAAACTGAGCTAGAGGTAGTAATGACAGTTGGGGAGAAAGTGGAGCTGGTGGTTGAGTAGATGACTGAGCTAGCGGCCACTGAGCTAATGGTTCAGGTGCAAATGTAGCTGCTGATGACAGAGCCAATGGCTGAGCTACAGGGAGAGGGGACACTGAAGACGGAGCTATGGGTAGCGGGGATAAGGGCTGTGCTGCGGGCAGCAGTGACGATTGTGGTGGAGGTGTAGCTGGTGGAGGAGTGGCTGAATTGGCTGAATGGGCTCATTGAGTGCAGCACAGATGAGATCTTGGAGAGGCTTACGGCTGCCGTGAACACTCAGAATAAGATCTCTGGATCACATCTTGGAGCAGCTCACTGCGGTCGTGAGTTCTCAGAATCGTCTCTTTGAGCACAAGAACGACAACATCACGGAGCGTAAGTTTGATAACATCATGGAGAACCTCGCGGCTCTCCAACGGGAGATTGAGAGACCAGTGTTGGACTGTAGAACAGCTTTGAAATTCATATGAGTTGTTCGCACTAAAGTAAAAAGCACCATCACTTCATGCGGAGACCCTCTCGGCGCCAGCTGCGGTCTCAAGGCTGGAGCTGAACAACAACACCCTGATAACGACTGTGTTTAGTCTGTTCTTCCCATTCCATGCAAGGCCACCTGGGTTGGCTGGAAGACTGTTTACTTAGCCTGGCAGGGCGAAGGACACTGTCTCAGCTGAACTCTGGACACGCACACACACACACATACACTGATACGCACTCATCCCCCTCCCTTTCCAAACGCCTTCGATGCTTGTTCCCTCCTGGGAACACGGCGGGTCTGAGCCCGTGCTGGAATAATAGCGCAGGGCAGGATGGCTGCTGTGTTTGCTTTGGCTTACTCCTCACCCCCCACCCGACCCTGTGGCTGGTCACGTGCTCCATAATGTTGTGCTGTGGACATTTATGTGCTTTCTGTGCAGAGGAGTTTTGTTGTTTCCTGTTCTCATGCTGTCCTCCCAGGAGCCCAGCATGAGCAGAGGTCTCTTTTTTTCCTCTTGTACTTTCCCATTGTAGTGTATATTTCAGTGTTTTTCTGTAACGCAGGTCCAACATCAACAGTACGGAGCATTCGCCTGCATCACATCTCATCAAAATGGAGACTCTAAGGAGTGCAGTTTCAGCAGAGTGAGCTCTACAAAAACCAGGTTGGAATTTATCCAGAATGCTGTTTTCATCCAGAACAGCTATAAGCTGCTTAGCAACAACCTTTTCTAAAATCTTAGCAATGAACGGTAATTTTGAAATCGGTCTGTAGCTACTGAGAAGACAAGCATCAAGCTTAGGTTTTTTTTAACAGTGGGTGAATGGCAGCATTCTTACTATAAACAGGGACCTGACCAGAAACCAGTGAGGTATTGATAATTGTAAACACACGGACCGATAGACTGAAGGACATTTTTAAACACAGATCCAGGTAAAATATCAAGAGAGCAGGAGGACGCTTTCATCGAATTAACTAACTTGACCAGCTCTGGTAAGGACACAGGTAAAAATCTTTCTAAAATTACAGGCCTAGCTTGAGTTGGAGCAGACAAGAGAGACACAGAAGGAGAGAAACTGTTCCTCACTTTTTCAACGAAGAAAGAAAGACATTTTTCACAATCTTCATTTGATGAAATTGGGACAGCAAGTGGAGCAGGAGCAACAATATCACTAATGGTGTCGAATAGTGCCTTGGGGTTACCTCTGCTCTTAGACACTAAATCTGAGAAATAGGCCGCCCTCGCATCTCGAACTGAAGTGTTAAAAGAGACTAAAAGGTCCTTTAGATGAAGGAGATGGACATGCAAACGCGTTTTCCTCCATAAACGCTCAACCTTACGGCAGCAACGCTTTAAGAAGCGAATGCTGTCATTTACCGGAGCTAGTCTAGTTTTGACAGGACAAACATTGTCTAAAATACAAAGACAATGATTATTAAAAAGATTTCTTAACAGATGAACATTGTTATAAGGAGATAAAACTAAATTAAAAGCATCGGAAAATTTAACAGCAGTTAAATTTAAGATGCGAGAGCTAACCACATGTCGAATAGGAGAGAGGGACAGATGAAAAGAATACAGCGATGGTCTGAAATAAAAATGTCCTCAGTACAAAAAAAATCAATGTTTAAACCTAAAGTAAAAACAAGGTCCAGTGTGTGTCCTTGGGTGTGTGTGGGACCAGACACATGCTGAGTAAAATGAAAAGAATCCATGACGCTAAGGAAACCTCTGGCAAAGAGGTCAGAGTCATCATCAACGTGTATATTAAAATCCCCGACTATAACCAGTCTGGACAGCTTCAAAGTCGAGGATAAAAAGTCACTGAACTCCTTTAAAAACATGCTGTTTAGGCCAGGTGGACGATACATTACAGCGCAGTAAAACGGATCTTTATTTCCAATTCTAACCAGCTGTAGTTCAAACTATGAAACGTATCCGACCATTACTGAGCGACAGTAAAACCGGCTTCCAAACAGCACAGCGACACCACCTCCTCGACCCGACGTCCGAGGCCGGCTGATGAAGGAGTACCCACTCGGGCAAAGTTCGATGAAGGATGAATAGTCACCATCGCTGTCACGGAAAAGAGGGACCCAGGCGCAGTTCTTGCTCACAGAAACACAGTGCGTTTATTTACAGTGAAACAGACAAGTCCAACAATCCATTCAAAAGTGCAATTTTCCAATCGTGCTCGTCCCTTGCTCCCAGTGCGTTCCGTGTAGTAACTCCCTTAGTGTGTGTGCTCCCCAACTCGCTTCTCCGCTCGCCCCTCCTGGAGGAAGAAGGAAAATCCAGCGTTAGCCACACGCTAGCCGAATAACACACTCACACTGCTCGCACAGACTATACCAGTTCGGAGTAATAATCCCACGTCGACTGTCGCCGCGAGTCCAGGTTAAATACCCCTTTCTAGCCTGGAGGAATGATTACCAACCACTGGTCAGGTAATCAGCTGCAGGTGGGCCGGCAACAGCGAAGAGGGACTCCCAATGACGACAGTCGCCAGGACACGCCTCTCCCACGGCGCACACTTCCGTAAACAACCCCGAGGGCCAGGGAGGGAGAAGCAAACACACATACAGAAAACATAAACACAAGCAGGGTCGTCCGGAAAGGGCCGTCCGACCGTGACAGTACCCCCCTTCTAACGGGAGCCTCCGGGCGACCTGGCAAACTTGTCCGGATGCCGGCGGCGGAATTCCCTCACCATGCGATGATCGAGAATGGCAGACCGCGGCACCCAAGAACGTTCTTCCGGACCGTACCCCTCCCAATCCACCAAAAACTGAAAGCCCCTACCGCGGCGCCGGGCATCCATTACGCGAGCAATGGAATACGCCGGGGCGCCGTCGATAATCTGGGCGGGTGGTGGGGGCCCAGGGGGCGGGCACAAAGGGCTGGTCCGGACGGGCCTAACCTGAGAAACATGGAAGACGTTATGTACCTTCATAGCAGGCGGAAGGGCCAGCCGGACCGTCACCGGGTTCAGGACCTCCTGGATGGCAAAGGGGCCAAGAGACCGAGGGGCCAGTTTCTTGGACTCAGTCCGAAGAGGGATGTGCTTGCTGGAGAGCCACACCCGCTGGCCGACCTGTTAATCCGGAGCAGGAGTGCGACGGCGATCCGCCAATGCCTTGTTCCGCTCGGCCGTTCTCAGGAGTGCTGCGCGCCTGGCCCGCCAGTCCCGACGACAGCGCCTAAGATGGTGCTGGACCGAGGGAACCGCCAGCTCTCCCTCAGAGATGGAGAGGAGAGGGGGTTGATGCCCCAGCGACGCCTCGAAGGGCGAGAGTCCAGTCGCTGATGACGTGCTTGCGTTGTGGGCATACTCCACCCAGGCCAACTGCTCGCTCCAGGTCGCTTGGTTCGATGATGCGACGCAACGCAACATGGCCTCCAGCTCTTGATTGGCCCTTTCGGTCTGACCATTAGTTTGGGGGTGGAACCCGGAGGACAAACTGACCTGAGCTCCCAATTCTGCACAGAACTCCTTCCAAACCCGCGAGGTGAACTGAGGGCCACGGTCGGAAACAATGTCCTGGGGTATGCCGTGGAGCCGAAACACATGCTGCGTCAGTAACTGGGCCGTCTCCAAGGCAGAAGGGAGCTTGGGCAGAGCAATGAAGTGGGCGGCCTTGGAAAAACGGTCAATAATGGTTAGAATGGAGGTGTTACCTGCAGAGGGAGGCAAGCCGGTGACGAAGTCCAGGGCGATGTGCGACCACGGGCGTTTTGGAGTGGGTAACGGTCGCAGGAGGCCAGAAGCAGGTGAGTTGGAGGTTTTGTTCCGTGCGCACACCGGGCATGCCGCAACATAGTTCTGGACATCGAGAACAAGAGAGGGCCACCAAAACAAACGCCGTAGAAAGGAGACAGTGCGATTTTTACCTGGGTGGCACGAAAACTTGGCAGTATGTGCCCAGTGAATGACCTGACTACGCGCTGCGGCCGGAACATAAAGCGTCCCTTTCGGACCCGTGCCAGGGTCGGGCTCCTGTCGCTGGGCGTCCCTGACCACCTTTTCAATCTCCCATGTTAGTGCACCCACAATGCAGGTGGGGGGCAGGATGGGTTTTTCCTTCTCGTCCTCATCGGTCACGGGTGCGAACTGGTGCGACAACGCGTCTGGCTTAGTGTTCCTAGAACCGGGCCTGTAAGTAATGGAGAAGTGAAAACGAGTAAAAAATAAGGCCCACCTGGCTTGTCGGGCGTTGAGGCGCTTGGCTGCCTGGAGATACGCCAGATTTTTGTGGTCCGTCCACACCACGAAAGGCTGCTCAGTGCCCTCCAGCCAATGTCGCCATTCCTCGAGGGCCCACTTGATGGCGAGCAACTCCCGGTCGCCCACATCGTAATTTCTCTCGGCCTGAGACAACCTGCGGGAGAAGAACGCACAGGGATTAAACTTGCCGTCGATCCGTTGGGAGAGAACCGCCCCCACGCCCGAATCGGACGCGTCCACCTCGACGACGAAAGGCCGGCCGAGGTCCGCCTGGACGAGGACCGGAGCCGAGGAAAACAGGTGCTTGAGCCGATCAAACGCTTGCTGGGCTGCGGAGGACCACTGGAAAGACAACTTAGGAGAAGTTAGGTTGGTTAGAGGAAGGGCTACCTTGCTGAAATCCCTGATAAAGCGGCGGTAGAAATTGGCGAAGCCCAGGAACCTCTGCACCTCCTTGCGGGTCTTGGGAATAGGCCATTCCACTACGGCTTTGACTTTGGCCGGGTCAGCTCGCAAACGCCCCTGTTCCACAATGAAACCCAGAAAAGAAACAGTTTCCACATGGAACTCACATTTCTCCGCTTTCACAAAAAGGCGGTTCTCCAATAGGCGCCGTAGAACCAGACGTACATGGTTGATGTGCTCAGTCTGCGACCTGGAAAAAATCAAAATGTCATCCAGATACACGAAGACAAAATGGTTAATAAAGTCCCTGAGCACATCATTAATCAGGGCCTGGAAGACCGCGGGGGCGTTAGTGAGACCGAAGGGCATCACTAAGTATTCGAAGTGCCCCAGGTGGGTGTTGAAAGCCGTCTTCCACTCGTCACCCTTGCGGATGCGAACCAGATGATAGGCACTCCGAAGATCCAGTTTGGTGAACAGGACTGCCCCCTGTAATAGTTCGAATGCCGAGGCCAGCAGGGGGAGTGGATATTTATTCCTAACAGTGATCTTGTTCAGCCCTCGAAAGTCAATGCAGGGACGCAGGCTCTTATCTTTCTTCTTTACAAAGAAGAATCCTGCTGCTAAAGGCGAAGTAGATGGGCGAATAATACCTGTGACCAGAGACTCCGTTATGTAGCATTCCATGGTCTCGCGTTCCGGTTTAGACAGACTGTAGAGCCGACTTGCTGGCAGGGGAGCGCCTGGGAGTAGGTAGATTCCACAGTCGTAAGGCCGATGTGGAGGCAAAGACAACGCCTTATTTTTGCTGAATACCTGGCCGAGGTCGTGGTAGTCGGCGGGCACCAAGGAAAGGTCGGGGGGTGAGGAGCTTTTCGCAGAGGCGGTCCCAGGATTGTCCGGGACAGCGGCAAGTAAACATTGTTCATGACACCGCGTGCTCCAGTCGATTTGGGGGTTGTGATGTTGGAGCCAAGGAAATCCCAGTACCAGTGGGGTGTGGGGGGCTTTGAATACCAACAAACTGATCTTCTCAGAGTGATTTCCCGAAATAATGAGTGTAACCTCCTGAGTGCGATGTGTGACGGAGGCTAGATGGCCGCCATTTAAGGCTGAGACCTTCAGGACCTCTGGAAGGGGAAGTAGGGGCAGGCCTAAGATGTTGGCTAACTCTTCGTCTAGGAAATTTTGTTCAGAACCAGAGTCAATGAGTGCGCAGCAGGAGTGAGTGAGGGAGTGAGACATTAATTTAGCAGGGCAGCTGAGGTAAGGGAACACTTTTGTTGTGGCGCCCGCCAGTATCCCCACAATTACTGACGGGCCGACTCTTTTACTCGGTCTGGGCAGGAGTCAACAAAATGTCCTCTTTTTCCACAAAGAAAGCACTCACCAGTCCGTTGTTTGCGCCCCAGTCTAGAGGAGGAAAGCTTGGCTCCGCCGAGCTGCATGGGTTGCTCTTCATCCCCGTGTTGCTCCTCCTCCTCACTTCTCCACATCAGAGTAGGAAGGTCCCTAGATGTACCCGTGCCCCCAGCAGGCCGCCGACCATCCCCGGCTCTTCTGCCGAACTCCCGCATGTGGTCGTCTAAGTCAATACACATATTGATTAGAGCAGACAAAGCTTTAGGCAGTTCCTTGGTTGCTAACTCACGCTTAATATTCTCATTAAGGCTGTTGAGGAAGGCTCCACGCAGTGCTTTCTCCTCCCAGCCCGACTCCTCCGCCAGGATCCAGAACTCCACGGAAAAGTCAGCAACACTCCTCCTACCTTGCTTCAGAGAAAACATGCGATGACCTGCAGCATCCGAGCTAGCGCCTTTATCAAACACACAGCGAAACTTGCTGAGAAAGACGTCATATGACACAGAGGGCTGGGTATTTAAAACTGCCTGAGCCCATTGAAGCGCCCGCCCAGTCATAAGTTGCACCAAATAAGCGATTTTAGCAGAATCAGAGGCAAAGGCACAAGGTTGCTGTCTAAACACAAGAGAGCATTGCGTCAAAAAACCCTGGCTCCTCCCCAACTCGCCGTCAAATTTTTCAGGTGCGGGGAGTGAGTACTCTCGCTGCCGCGGTGGAGGTGAAGGAGGAAGCGGACAGGCTGCCGCGGCTTCCAGCGAAGGGGCGGGCTGCGTTGGAGCCGTATTAGGTGAGGAAATCAACATACCTTTAAGCTCTGTCATGGCTTGCAGAAGCGCGGTTTGTTCCTTTGAAACGTGCTTCAGCATTTCCTCGTGTCGCTCCAAAACCTCCGCTTGGATAGACAGCTGGCGTGAAGCAGAATCCGCTGGGTCCACGGTGGTGGGATTATTCTGTCACGGAAAAGAGGGACCCAGGCGCGGTTCTTGCTCACAGAAACACAGTGCGTTTATTTACAGTGAAACAGACAAGTCCAACAATCCATTCAAAAGTGCAATTTTCCAATCGTGCTCGTCCCTTGCTCCCAGTGCGTTCCGTGTAGTAACTCCCTTAGTGTGTGTGTGCTCCCCAACTCGCTTCTCCGCTCGCCCCTCCTGGAGGAAGAAGGAAAATCCAGCGTTAGCCACACGCTAGCCGAATAACACACTCACACTGCTCGCACAGACTATACCAGTTCGGAGTAATAATCCCACGTCGACTGTCGCCGCGAGTCCAGGTTAAATACCCCTTTCTAGCCTGGAGGAATGATTACCAACCACTGGTCAGGTAATCAGCTGCAGGTGGGCCGGCAACAGTGAAGAGGGACTCCCAATGACGACAGTCGCCAGGACACGCCTCTCCCACGGCGCACACTTCCGTAAACAACCCCGAGGGCCAGGGAGGGAGAAGCAAACACACATACAGAAAACATAAACACAAGCAGGGTCGTCCGGAAAGGGCCGTCCGACCGTGACAATCGCGCTGCCAGGTTTCAGTTAGAAATAAGAAGTCCAGTTTTTTTGGAAAGAATAAAATCGTTCAGCAGGAACGTTTTATTAGTCATTGATCGAGCGTTGAAAAGCGCCACTCTCAGCGAAGTAGAAGACATCTCATTAACAGAAGCGGCCCGATTTAGGGGACGAAGAAACAGAGAGTTTGATCCGCGACGCTCATAAATTCCACTCACCGCGGGGATGGAAGGCCAAACAACCGGAGAGTCTGGATGAACACTCCTGAGGTAGCGCCGCCTCATAGATCCAGGCACAGCTAGTCCCCGCTTCCAGAACAGTCTGAGTTTTACCTGGACACCTGCTCTTCCTCTCCTCCTCCGTGATTTGCGTGGACCCAGAAAGGCTCCACAGATGACACCTAACGAAGATCCAGACACTGGTGTCGGCAGCGGAGGATGGAAAATACCGCAGGAGGATGAGGCATCTTGACTTAACATAAAGGATCGGGTGGATGACAGCATCAGGCGATCACAGACAAGGGCAGCCAACACATTAGTGACAAAAAGCAAAAGAAGAAAGGCCGAGAAAAACAGCACAGAAACTACAGCCGGCAGCGGCAAAGCCAGACACAAGCTGTCCAAATTCATGGGCTGCAACCTCCTGAGGACGCATTTGTAGGCCGATTACGTCACAGTGACGCAGGCTGTCCAAATTCAAAGACTCCTCTGAATGCAGCCGACAAACGCGTCCTCCTTTTCCCCGAATTTGAAGGATGGGTCGGGTGTGTCCTTCGTGGCCCGCCATATCCACCATATCGACGTTTTTGGAGACGTCTGCTACCCACCAGCTCGATAGCGAGCCGAGAGCTCGAGTGTCACTGGAGCCGCTGAGAACGCCACAACTCCGGCACATCATTTTCAGATCACCGCGGTCTTTCGCTACTCGGGTTAAACGTAATATATAAGTCACTTAGACAACCTAAAATGTTACTGTTGGGCTTTTTTCAGTGTTTTGTTTGTTCGTGAGTAAATCGGTTTGGCTGAGATTAAAGTTATTAGATTAGATTAGATAAAACATTATTAATCCATCGGGTGGGTTCCTCCTTGGTTTTCACACAGCTGAATAAACGTCAAACAGAAAACTGATTAAACAGACGTGTGAGACGGTCGAGAGTTTACGCGGTCTGTGTGGGCCTGTCACTACCCGATCCGTACCGGAAACCCGATCAGTACCCCGCATGCGCAAATCTTACGTCACTTCCTCTCTTTGCCAACATTGCGACATTCAATATATTTGAATGACACGGTTAGCGCCCAGTTAGCTCCTAGCATTTCTCAACAGCTCTGCCTCCTTTTCGACTACCGGGACATTTAAGCAATGGATAATCCGTATACAAAGAAATTCATGCTTTTCTCCTCAACAGAGAGCGTCCCCCGACTGAACAACAGTGCCGTAAAATAAGAAGAATGGCACCTAATTACAGAGTTAATAATACAGATTTTGTAATATCTCACGTGTAGATTCATCAGCCAGATTAAGTATTTACTGACAATTGACAGTGATAGCGCACATCATCATCACTATTCCAACAATCCTCTCCTCACAGACAAGCATAAACACACTCGACTATCACTAAATCAGATTTAACACACGTTTGTAATGACGCTAATTCAGTTTATAATAGGCTTTATTCGCTCAGTCAGCAGGTGGCGGTATCCTCGTACATTGGGAGTAAACTGCCATTAAACGAACAGAAGAAGAAGAAAACATTGCACATGCGCAGTACGGATCGGGTAGACCCGATTTGTACGGTCAGACTTTGCACATGCGCAGTAAGGATCGAGAGTCCTGATCTGTCACTATCTTTTTATTTTTCGTTTTTGTCTACATTATATTGAAATGTTTCATTATCGGAAACATTTTAAGAGATACTTATTATTCTTAACATCTCAACAGGTACTCTGACCCGTAACTATCGTAAAACGCTTCGACTGGAAGTAGACACCTTTGGCGCATGCGGGGTACGGATCGGGTTTCCGGTACGGATCAGGTAGTGACAGGGCCGATGCAGCCCATGAATTTGGACACAGCTACAGGCGCCATCGTACCGGAACCGGAAGATGAGGGGTTGAAGGATGGATCCTGGCCTGTGGGAGCAGACAGCTGCCAGCTAGCAAAAAAAGATTTAAAAAAACTATTGCACAACCAAAAGGTTTCTGGGGGGGAAACATATAAGTCCGTCTCTCTCCATGTATTCGCGTGCAAGCACGTCGCTCCCATAAATCACAGAGAGGGCAGTGGCGCACACTAATGACCTCATAACCCCTTGACTTATGTTATTATTACAGAGACACCACACCATTGTGACTGTTACAAGTTCCACAGGGTTCAGTGCTACAACAACATTTATTTTTACATTTAACTAGGTTCTGCTAAGCAATATTATTATATAACGCTATATATACACTTTCATTGCTTTATCTGTCTATTAGCACTGTGCTTATATGTAAAACCAGGCATCAGCAATTAAAACACATTTAGTGCACTACAAATCCTTTGATGAATACGAGGCTTTAATAGTTTTACTGAAGCTCAGTGAGGTACATAAAAATCCAGCATTTTGATAATACAAAACAAACATTTTCACATTGGTACTGACCAGAAATATTCTGAAATGACTATGATATTATCAAGTTACTGCATATTACATGATGCATGTAAAGAATAAAATGTGATATTCAGATGCACATTGAACAGATCAGTACACTGAATTTTTCTAGAAAAAAGGATTCAGGTTGCTTTGAAACGAGCAACACTGCCACAAAATTCATGAAGTTTTATCTCATGTAAACAAACATGTCATTGACATATAGGTAAGTTTAAAAAAACGATGACTTGGTCGCATTTTACATGCACACTCATATATAACCTGATAAACAGTATTTCCTAGTTACAAATAAATACATTCAATATAGGCACAGCCAGCAACTAAAAGCAGGTTGTTACGGCACATTCAGCACAGCCTGGCGTCCGGCCGTCATTCCTTCGCGACACAGGTGCATCCGACCGCCAGATCGAACGGACAGCTGCAATACCCATGCGTGCCTATGCTCTCGTACACCTGAATCTGTACGAAGATTGGTCTGGCCACCATGTTCTCCACACTGCAAGGCATGCATTTGGCCTCCTTGATCGTCTGTGGTTCTCGGCCTGCTTTAGAGTTGTTTCTGAAACACAGGAAAACAAAGTCCACGGATAAACGGAAGTGTTCAGGTGTGACAGTGTCAGACATTAAGATCTGCTCACGCTGGACTCAAAAGCCTGTGAATTTTAGCTCTAACACATGTGCTTGTCCCAGCACTGTGTCCAACCTTTCCTCTGCTAAAATCAATGTTGAAATCCAGTTTTTATGGCTGGGTGGCATAAAGTCTGCAGCAAGATTGGACTGACAGGGCATTACCCAGTAATCCTCCACGACTTCCTGCTCATTTGTGACGGTAATGAGATCATAATTTACAAAATGAACATTGTGTTTTATTCAGTAAGACCTGAAACCAGCGACTGAGACCATGAAGTCATGAGGGCAGTTTAGAGTGGCCCCCACTGAAAGTGCATCCTTACACTCCTGAAGCACCAGTCGTATATATACAGCTGTGTTTGTATGATCAATGAAGCCTAAACTTTTGTTCTTTCCTGGCTTTAAGTAAGTAAACTCACTGTAGTTTCCAGGGCGCGACTGAAGAATTATGGAGGTCGGACACATGAGTGAAGTACTGCCTGTGATAGTGCTGAGCATGGTTGCAGTTTTGAGGACAAACCGGGCTGCTGAACGCTGTCCCCATCAGTCCCAGGAAGAGCTGGAAGACAAGCACACATTTTGACACAATGACACCGATCAGAGGCTTTGACTGATCTGTCTCCAACGTCCCTCCAAAAGAAGCTCGATGAAAACGCTTTGCTCTGTACACACACATCACACAGGTTTGTGTAGTAATGAGCTGTGCAGTCCAAAGCTGTTTCCAGGCTGTCACTGTGAGGTGAAGCCAGAGCGTACAAAGCATCTGCACACCTGTTCTCCAGGTGACGGCTCGTACTCACCAGAATAGCGCTGGAGTTCATGCTGAAGCTGCTGAGCTGGAATGCGTCTCCTCCTGTTCACCTGTGTAAACTCTCTGCTGGCACAGAGCTGCTGGTGTCTCCCTGTCTGAGCACACCTGTTTTATCCTGTCACTCGCTGATGAAAGCTCATTTGCATTGTGCGGGGGAGGTGGCGGAGCCGTGTCAGCGGGATGTCATCATCGCGCGTACACATCAGTCAGCGAGTGTGTACGTGGTTGAAGTTTGTTTTGTGTCGGGGCTAAATTTAGTCTGAACCTGCAGGCTTTCAGTCAGCTTTAAGCTTCATTGTTCCCGAGGGAAACTTTCAAGTTTCAAAGCAAAGAGAGAAAATCAAAGGTGAAAACATAACATGATATTTCAAAAGGTAAAAAGGCTGTAACAGAATTAAACACACATTTAATTATTTCATGTAATTGAGCTCTTTTAGATATGTTATCATATCCTGTAGTTGGCTTTTGACTTCCTGACCTGCTGATCAGTTTGAAGTTATCCTGGATTATTGAGCACTTTCAGACTTCTTCTCTGGTTTTCAGGCTCTTATTTTGTCAAGTCAGCCTTTGGGATGATCAGTCAGAATAAATACTGACATTTATCACGGCTTAAGGGAAACGACATTTGACCTGATGCAGCTACAACTGATACGACCTGCGTTTGGTTTCATGTCCAAACTGAGCGTCAGTGTTCAAATGTCTCGTTATCCAATCATTTCCCTCGAGGTTCAAAATTCCCAGGCTCGGGACACCGTGACAGGGATTTCCTCGTCTTCTGCTACATCACCAAAGCGCAGCTTTCCTGGAATTTGACCCGGCCTGACACCCACACACCGATAGAAGTCCTGATGCAAGTGTGGGTTGGAACAAGTAGGAACAAGCCTGCTGCCTACTCTCACTACTTTCACAACACCTGAAGCGCTCACCTAATGAAATTCCAAACAGGCAAAGCTATAAATAGAAATCTTGGAGCCAAGCAGCTTTGGATTCAGGAAATGTGCGTGTTCATGAACAAAGCTGCACACGCTGAGTTTCATCACTATCCCACACACCTTACAGTGAGAGCAACAGTTTTCTGTGAATGAACCTTATAGTGCAGATTAACTTGAATCCCCAGATTAACTGGGATTGTCTTTTTTTTGTTGCCTGTGCCATTTGGTTCTTTAACCGTCAGAATTGTTGTCTGAAGACCAACAAGGAGACCCAATGGATTTACTTTGCCAAGTGGACCATCACGGCCTTGCCGTATTGGTCCATTTGATCGACCTTTGTTGTTATTATTTATTTTATTTTCAGTTGTTACAGACGGGACAGACATGACTGAGGGACAGGAAAGGGAGAAAGAAAGATAAAGGAAAAGAAAAACAGAGCAACATACTAAACACAACACCGTCACGTTAATCTAGCTAAGTGTAAACAGCAGTAAATACTAAATACTGAATGTTGTTGTGTAGCAAGCAGGACCGACAGCGCACAATGTGCTTGTGTAGTAGTTTATGTCTATGAACAGTGAACACCCGTGTGCACACCTGTGTGGATCAGCGCGCTTGTATTCAAAAGGTTTCCCCATGTAACGGTCTGCAAGAGGATGTAGAGAGCCATAGCCCCGTCTCCCAGGGCATGAATCAGGCACGGTCCAGGCTCCAGACATCCAGAGGCCCCAGAATACGAGGACACAAGGAGGACCACCAGGGGGGCATCAGTGCCCCCCTCCTGGGAAGAGCTGAGGAGAGCCCCAGACGAGGGGTCACCCAGCAGCCACGGAGCAGAAGCCAGAGGGGGCTGCACTGGTGCGTCTATCGGCTCTGCCGGCAGCCAGCTGTGCCAGAGTGAACCGAGCCGCAGGCCCAGAGGCCCGAGGGCCCCCCACGCCCCGGAAGAGGCCTGACCAAGCAACAGGCACCAGGCCCCGCCAAGTAGTCACCGGGAGTGAGCTGGTACATACCTGAGCGCCTAGCCCCGGACACCAAGAACCACCAACGCACCGACCCCTGAGGGCATCAGTCCGGCAGGGAGTGTGGTGAGGGGAGACAGGCCGTTGGAGTGCCTGGGAGTTCCCAGAGAGGTGGAGTCTAAGACCCGACCTGACATATAGACACAGACAAACAGGCACACACAGACACAAACATGCATTCCCACCCTCATGCACACATATACAAACACTCAGCACTCACCCAACGTAAGGATGGACATAAATGGACATGTACACACAATCACACTCCCCAAACAAACAAACAAACAAACTCTATACCCTGGGTCCAGGTACCCTCGGCACCTAGACCCAGGAGATGTTACCCTTTCCCCCGGGTGGAGGCAAGCAGACCGCCCCAGGCTCTGCAGCAGCAGGGAGGCCCCGCATCCCAGATCCCAATCGGACGGCCAACACCTCCTCCCAGCCCCCCCGCCCCGATGGCCAGCAGAGAACGGGGGTGTGTGAGGACCCCATACCTCCCTCCTCCCGCTCATGTGTAGTGTTGCTGCGTGTTGTTCTAAAGTGCATTTAAAACACGGGAGGGCATGGTGCTGCTGCCAGAGAGCAGCAGGTGTTAGCACGGCCCCTCCCGAGAACCCTCAATGCCTACAGGTGGGCACCGGCGTCAGAGGTGGGGTTGAATACACAGACCGTCCTCTGGACGCCGTTAACGTGCCCGCCCTCAAGGCCCTATATGTATGTGTTATGAGAGTGTGAGTAATGTGGATGTCTAAGTTGTGGAATAACTGGGATTGTCATAAAAATAATTGCAATGATCCGACTTGTATTTGTAATCAGACCTTTGTGCTCATCCTCCTGTGAGCTCTGAGTGATTGCGGTTTCACGATAGTTTCATATTTGGACATATTTATTGTAAGATGTCATAGCTGTGACCTTTCTTAGCATGAAGCACAGTATTGATGAATTTCATCGCTCGGGTGTCTCCTGAATGTCACCGATTGCTTCATCAGTGCAGACGAGTGGAGGTGAGTGTGCTTTGACTAACATGCACACAGCCTCCAAACAGCCAGTGTGACCTGTGCTTCTGTAGGAAGTCAGTAAAGTTTATTCAAGAACTAAAGTGGCAAAGTGCTTTTGGGTCTGCAGCACAGTCTCCTTTAGTCACCTGGACCGAGCAAGTCCTGATGAGCAGACCTCAGAGACCTCGCAGTCAGGAGTGGATGTAGGACCTCATTAATACTCCCCAAGATCTGTAACAGTGATCGCCAAAATCTGACAGTAACCCTGAACTTTATGGGGAGCCGGTGTAAAGAGGACACAGTCAGGGTCACGTGGGACCTTTAGGACGACCTGCCGAAGCCTTCTGCAGCCTCACAGCAGCATCCTGGACCATCTGGAAGTGATCCAGGGATGATTTCCTCAGGCAAAGGAAACAACGAATGACTAAATCAAAGCTTGTATGGTTCCAGTTTACATGGAGACGGATAAACACACGTTTGTACAAGACGGCCAAGATGCTTACCAAATCTGAACAACAGTAACAGCCACACTCCTCACAGCACAGCCCCTTCTTTTAGCTTCATTGATTCTCCTGATGCTGAATTAGTCCCTCTGTTTGTACATCAGTCCTTTCTTTGGGTTTCCCCACAGCACACCTGGAATTACTCCAACAGCAACTCTCCCTGACATTTCAGCTCAGTTGTCCTGCACAAACTCATAAACTGAAGTAATTATCTATTGCAGGAGTCAGAATAATTTTCCTCAAGCTGCACTATATTGTAAAGACCCTACAATAACACAGAGAAACCCCAACAATCATATGGGGAGGAAGAAACCGCCGACAGAACCAGGCTCAAAGACGAGAGCCAGAGATCAACAACAGGTACGATTCAATGCAGAGAGGTCTATTAACACATAGTGAGTGAAGAAGAAGCACCCAGTGCATCATGGGAATCCCCGGCAGCCTACACCTATTGCAGCTTAACTAAGGGAGGATCCAGGGTCACCTGGTCCAGCACTAACTATATGCTTTAGCAAAAAGGAAAGTTTGAGCCTGATCTTGAAAGCAGAGATTTGTTTATACACAGGTAACTACCTTTTATTTAACATAAAGAATCTGTAAAGTTGAACCTACAAAAACTGAATTTCAGCTTCTCATATAAAACGAATGTTGTGGATTTGAATTTGCTCTAAGTGCTGGTGTTTTCTGAACACTTCAGGTGTTGAAGAACATGTCGACATGTTGATAATTCCCCTCGTTGGAAGAATAAAATAAAGGAAACATCTTTCTGTGTATTCCCTTCCTTTGTTCCTCAAATGTCGCGCTGCTCTCTGTGTTCGGGAATCCTGGGGAAGACCTCGAATGTCGTATTTGCATAATGAAAGGTAAACAGGTGGGTGGATGGAGGAAGCAGGAGAGGGCTGGACAATGGGAGAGTGGACAAAAGGCGATCCCACATGCAGCATGGAAAGCATATTCCACAGCGCTGTTCTGTGTTGTTGTCCAGATATGAGGCCTGTGTGCAGGCAGGGAATCCCTCCGAACACTCCCACGCACTTGGAAAGTAAACCACAGGACTTTATGACTCCAATAGGAACACGAATGTTGTTGGCTGTTTGTTTCTCAGGATCTTTGACTGCAGGCCATCACCGACACAAGCAGAAGAATGTATAAATATACACCTACAGGAGTGATTCAGTTTAGGGAACGAAAAGTCACCCCAGACCTTCACACTGTGCACAATCTGTTCATCGGCTGCTCTGTGTTCTGCTATTTTCTATATACAGTATATAAACATATATAAACCACATAGCAGTTGTGTTTGTTTTAAGCACCGTGTGCAGTGTTGATGCCGTGGTTTATCAGCTCACAGCTTAAATGAGCACAATGGTTTGTAGCTGAGTACAAAGATAACGTTATGAAAGCACACGTGTGCAATCTGACACCAGCTTGAAGCCGCAGCTTCTGTATTTGGTTTCAGGTGATTTAACACTACAAGCTGCTGAACGAGTTGGCGTGCTGCTCCAGGCGCAATAACATCCTGACATCGGCGAATTGTGATGAGGCGCTGACGAAAGCGGCTCATTTCTTATGATCCAACGTGATTTTGAAATCGTGAGTGGAGGCAGATCAGATCTACTGCAACCGTGCAACCCGTCTCAGCTCGTTTACAGCGAATGATTCAGCCGCCGCAGTTTCAGTGAAATTGTTTATGTGAGCGGATTCTTTTAAATCAAAGCATCCACATTCGATGAAAGAGTAACACCAAGTCCTTTGGAAGTTGTCCCATTGTGTGCCTTTCTCCTCTTCACATATATTCCTCCCGTTTGTTATTCATTGCTGCTCTCACCGTGCACATTCCCATTCGTGCAGGTGTGGTGACATCAGTAAAGCCACAGCTGTTGTTGCCGTAGGATCTGATATGCTGTCAGTTCCTCCAACTGGCTCACTGACCACACGTCTGTAGCATTTATGGAGCTGTTAATCAACAGTGTACTTCTTCCCTGCATGTGTCAGTTTATGTCAAGTCAAGTCAAGTTTATTTATAGAGCACATTTAAAAACAACCAAGGCTGACCAAAGTGCTGTACAGTAAATACAGATAAAAATACAATAGAACACAATTTCGTAATAACACCTCGCTGATAAAAATAAATTAAAAATATATAAAACAAATAAATTAAACCTTTCTAAAAGCCAATGAAAAGAGGTGAGTTTTAAGAGCGGTTTTAAAAGTTTCTAGGCTTTTGGAGAGTCTGACATGAGGAGGTAAACTGTTCCACAGTCTGGGTGCAGCCACAGCAAACGCCCTCTCTCCCTTTGTCTTTAATTTATACCTGGGAACATCTAATGGTTCATATCTAAAGAAGAAAAACATGAATAACGAATCTCCCTCGGGCAGCGGCCCTGAAAACAGGAACAACCAGGCTGCCCGCCTGCAGAAGGGATGAGATTGTTCATTTGGGTTGAACGCAGGACTGTATAGGCGTTGGCTGAATAGCAGTGGTGTTCACCTTGGGGTGTCGGTCAGAACACACAGGACGCACAGATAAAGGTTGTACCGTCTTTACTGTGATTCCTCAGCTTAACAGCACAGTACAGCAACACAGTAATGCAACCGCAGGCTTACAGAGTGGTGAGGGGTGTGTGTGGTCTGTGAACAGAACATATACAGAATACTGAATGTAATAAACATCGAAGTCATGAATTATGATGCATTAGCGTTCTTCGAATCTCACCAGAACTACAAATGGGAATTCCTATATGAACATCTACATGCACGAGTTTCATACACTACTCCCAAACCCTTACAGTACATGACATTGATTGCCAATACACCCAACAACAATATATCACAAACACCAAATCGTTTAGCTTACAGGTAGCAGGTATGTAGCATAACAGGAAGCATTAGTAGCATGAACTAGCCACATAGCGAACAGGTCGATACACATTGCACTTCTACATCCACTAAATGTCTAATTGGCATAAAAGACTAAAACTGTCCTTTTCAGGCATGGCTCCACGTCTACTCAGTTCTGGCCGCTAACTTTCTGCTTCTTAATTCAGATCAAACTGAGGTTATTGTACTCGGCCCTGAAAAGCCTAGAAATATGGTATCTATGGTATCTATGGTATCAGATTCTTACTCTGGATGGCATTACCTTGGCCTCCAGTAACACTGTGAGGAACCTTGGAGTCATTTTTGACCAGGACATGTCCTTCAACGCACATATTAAACAAATATGTAAGACTGCTTTCTTCCATTTGTGCAACATCTCTAAAATTAGAAATATCCTGTCTCAGAGTGACGCTGAAAAACTAGTTCATGCATTTATTCCTTCCAGGCTGGACGACTGTAATTCATTATTATCAGGAAGTCCTAAAAACTCCCTGAAAAGCCTTCAGCTGATCCAAAATGCTGCAGCAAGAGTCCTGACAGGGACTAGAAAGAGAGAGCAGATTTCTCCTGTTTTGGCTTCCTGTTAAATCCAGAATTCAAAATCCTGCTCCTCACATACAAGGTCTTAAATAATCAGGCCCCATCTTATCTCAATGACCTTGTAGTACCATATCACCCTATTAGAGCACTTCGCTCTCGCTCTGCAGGCCTACTTGTTGTTCCTAGAGTATTTAAAAGTAGAATGGGAGGCAGAGCCTTCAGTTTTCAGGCCCCTCTTCTGTGGAACCAGCTTCCAGTTTGGATTCAGGAGACAGAAACTATCTCTACTTTCAAGATTAGGCTTAAAACTTTCCTTTTTGCTAAAGCATATAGTTAGGGCTGGACCAGGTGACCCTGAATCCTCCCTTAGTTATGCTGCAATAGACGTAGGCTGCCGGGGGATTCCCATGATGCATTGAGTTTTTCCTTTCCAGTCACCTTTCTCACTCACTATGTATTAACAGACCTCTCTGCATTGAATCATATCTGTTATTAACCTCTGTCTCTCTTCCACAGCATGTCTTTTATCCGGTCTTCCTTCTCTCACTCCAACCGGTCGCAGCAGATGGCCCCGCCCCTCCCTGAGCCTGGTTCTGCTGGAGGTTTCTTCCTGTTAAAAGGGAGTTTTTCCTTCCCACTGTTGCCAAAGTGCTCATAGGGGGTCATATGATTGTTGGGTTTTTCTCTGTATCTATGAAGCGCCTTGAGGCGACTTATGTTGTGATTGAATTGAACATGTGCTCAATAGTGCAACTGTGCTCTCTCGCCACAAGCCCCCCCCCCCCCACAGCTGACAGCCTTTCCAACAGAGATGCTTCACAGTAAACTTGCACACGTCTGTGTCAGCGACAGGCAGAGGCACATCACACATGGACATCACTGACCAGAGGTCAGCCATGGAGAAACCCCACAGAGACTAACGTCAACCCTGTACTCACTCTACAAAACACAGCTTTAACATTCTGCCCGGTGTTTCCTTCAAACCAGAGCCACAGCACTGTCTGCCCAAAGACACCTCTGAAACACAGTCGGGCTGAAAGCTGAAAGGCTGATGTGTATGAGCCAAGTCACTTTCTGCAGTAGATGTCCTGCCTGTGCAGCTCCACGCTGCGACGTGAGGTGCGCGTCATGACTTACAAAAACGAGTGTTTACACTGGAGTTTAGTCAGGAACATTATTCACACCTGCAGGCTTTTGCTCTGTAAATGTAGCTCAGTGAGAGCTCCCAGAGTAAGGTCTGGGTCTTTCTCTGTATGTATTATTGTAGGTCCTGCTGACAATATAAAGCACCTTGAGGTGACTGTTGCTGTGATTTTGTGCTATATAAATAAAACTGAATTGAATAAAGGTAAACTCTGGGTCACATGTTTATCACAGACAGGTGTGTCCACATCAAAGAGCTCCTGGTTGCAGGTTTCTTCAGATCATCAGCCTGAAGGTGCTTCAGGTGTTTGAAATGAGGATGAGTGCGAGTGCAGATCTAACGTCAGGGCCAACAGGGCAGAGAAAATAACAGATTTACCCCTTCTTCACAGGGTAGGTCTTTAGCATCAGTTACCATGGTGATTTACCAGGAAAGACATGAGCCATGTTCACCGTCCTAGAATGACACTGGATGGCCACGAGTGCGTCTGGTGTTTGGGATCAGTGTGGAGAATGACAAGACGTTTTCAGGTTGTAATAACTTTAATTTCCTGCCATGAACTTGATCACAAAAAGCCTTTCACATCACGAGGAGACAGAAAGAGCAGAAGGTTACAGAGACGAAGGATGGCGTCCGTCTTCGCCTTCGCGAAGGGAAACCAAACATAACAAAGAGCGAGAATAAAAACTTGGATCAACTTTTCCCCCACAGTGATAAAAGCGATCAAACCTAACAATGTTCAGACAGAGCTATAATACAGAAACACTACAATACTAAAGGCCCCCCCTCCCTCCCCGATATCAGCCCCCCACGTGACTGCTGAAGCCGAGGGCGCACGACCACGACGCACTAATGCCGACTACTGTACACCCGCCCCTCCCCTGGGTCCGGTAACGGTGCTGTGTGAAGCCCCGCCGCGTCTTCAGTTCTTCACCTGTGCGCTGGACATTTAACCGACTCGAGTCCACATTCTGATTTCAGCCTCACATGCTTTATATTCCTGTACTAGCCAGAAAAGAACTTTAATTTATCCTGTAAAACACCTCAAACACCTGGGCTCTGTGAGGGCGGGGCAATGCTGCCTCATTTCCCACACTTGTTTTATTAACACGTCAGATATCATCAATACCAAGGTCGGTTTGGGCATTTAGGTCAAACATATATTTTATTATCATTATTATTATTGTTAGCATTATTGGCCAACAACGCACACATAAATGCGACAAAGTTCCAAACAGCCAACTTGCTCGTCAGCGATCGCAGTTACACTGCTTAAACAAAAGGGGGCGCTGATATCAGAGGGCAGGCTGGGATGTTCTCTCCTGGCTAATCATCAAGAAGGCTGTGTGTGTGTGTGTGTGTGTGTGTGTGTGTGTGTGTGTGTGTGTGTGTGTGTGTGAGAGAGAGAGAGATATGGACTATTGTTTTTTTAATGAACACTTTTCACAATAAAGGCCTCTGACTGTTCAGTAGAAGAAGACTTTTATTGTGAAACAACAGGAAGTGAGTTATCTGAGTTTACAGTTGTGGGTGTGATTACAGTTTAAATAC
This sequence comes from Rhamphochromis sp. 'chilingali', assembly GCF_963969265.1. Lineage (NCBI taxonomy): Eukaryota > Metazoa > Chordata > Actinopteri > Cichliformes > Cichlidae > Rhamphochromis > Rhamphochromis sp. 'chilingali'. The sequence goes on from NC_137939.1 coordinate 37,301,418, forward strand.
AGATAAATTAGCCCGGATTCAAACTCACATGAAGCCTGGTCCTTACTCATGTAACTGTACGCAAATACAGTGAAATTACCAGATGTTTACAAGTATTTACTCTGTACTTTACTACGTTTCCTGTGGGAAAAAAGCATATTTACTGTATATATTTACTCTGTAATGACATGAGAAATACTCGGGTAATCACACTGTAAACTCAAAAGAAAACAGGGTAACTGTAATGAAACTGCGCAGTAATAACAGGTGTGCGTATCTTTGTGTATGTGCAGATCTTTGTTTGTGTGTGTGTAGCTGGTGGTGCTAACATCAGCCACCGATGCTGTTGTGTGGATTTTATCATACATTCTCTGAGTGGGAGTGGCGGTGCTGGTGGAGGGTGGAGGATCCCCACCCCCCTGGACGCCAGCGACCGTTTGTTTGTCGGCCATGAAGCAGATGTTGGGCAGATTTACAGTTTTAATGATCCCGAACAGCCGTGCATGCTTCACGTGTCCCTCCGTGCAGCGCCGCAGGAAACCGTGTGAGGAATGTTGTCTGTGACAGAATGAGGCTCGTTTGGGTCGCCCGTCTCAGCGCGTTGACTCAACTTGGTTTTTAGTCTTTTTTCCTTCATTTTTGTTTAGCAGGTTTTTGGTTTTTATAAGAAATCTTAGAAAAATGTGATGCCTTGGAGAGGAGTCTGAACGCAGCCATTAGCTCAACCACCACATCTGCAGAAGGAGGTGTGTGTGAGGGGAACAGAGAGGTGAAAATGTGACTGGCCAGGTCGGACCAAACACAAGTGCTAAAGCGCAGCGACCTCAGTAAAAATGTGGGAAAAGCTGCGAGGACGATGGTCCAACAACAGAAACAGAACAAGTCTCAGATCAGGACCTGAGTGTTCAGCCATGCTTCGCCTCCTCGTGCATGACGGCGTCACACAGAGGGCTGAACGACGCCACGGCACGAAGGCTCTAATCTAAGAACGTCACTGTAAACACGACTCAAAGACCAGGAACGGGCTCGGCTATAAATATATAGAGACCTCTGACACTTGTGACTTTAATGCATCCAAATTTCACTTGCATTCGATGTTAGCTGCCGATACGAGTGAGCACAAACCAGGCAGTCGAAGACGTTCCCACGAAGCCAGCGTCGGAAATAAAGGTAGTACGTGTAACATCCTGTTTTTCTAAACTGCTTTAAAAATGCTCAAAGTTAACTGGAGCATCACCAGGATGTGAAGAAACTCCACATCCAAAGCCCCAGCGTAGCGTGCGTGCGCATGTATGGAGCGGTGAGCCGCGCTCATTTACAGCGTGAAGACACGTGCTGGTGAAATGCTGCCCCAGGTGGTGAAAAGGGGAATCACAACCAGTGCCGTTAAGTAGGAGGTTTCGTGTTTATTAACCCGCTGCACCTCCAGTATTAAAAAAAGGCTCTATTTACACAGACAGGAAGTGAAGTTGGCAGGCTGCGTTTGGTGCTTCGGGTCACTCGTGTTACAGCTGCGCTCCTCTGGATGACCTCTTTGTTCGAGGCGTGGCTCGTGGGCGGAGCTTTAGCTGCGTTTCCCTGTTTAAGCCTGTTTGAGTAGAAGAAGACTCTCCGAAGCCTGTGACGAAGGCTCCGCGTCGTAGCCTGGCAGCTGCGTGGCGGTGGCTGCCGTTTAAGACAATAAAGTTTTTATTGGTTTATTTATTTTATTAGAAATAAAGTTTGAGGTCATTTGTTTCTTTGCACATTCCTCTGAGGTCAGAGGTCAACCGATTCGAGCCAACTGACACATTTTCACCTCTGTGTGTGCTCCCTGGGATTTTCTGTGTGTGAGGAAAAGTAGGAAGAGGAGGAGGCGCCTGTCTGGAGCTGCTGTGATTGGAGGACAGGCGGTGATGTCGGGCGTTCCTCTCTCTGCCGGCTCCATGGACTCCGCACGGTCTCTTCTCCATCTGCTCTAGGTTGCCTGCAATGAGACGAGACACACCTGGATTATTGGCAGGCAACCGAGCACGCCACAGGAGTTCTTCATATCTGCGGGGTGGAATGCCGCTCTCTCTTCCTGTTTCACACACGGCCTAAATTTCCCTCAACAAGGAATAAGTCCTGAAATACGGGATGCCTGGCTTTACGTGTCAGGACTGTTTTGGCAGCATTTGGACAGAAGCTCTGCCGAGTGGTGGGCTGACCTCTGCGCTCTGTCGCTGCATCTTGTGCACGGAGCAGGACGCCGGCTCTTCTTCCCCCGACCCCTCACGCTCCGACTCGCGCTCCCGTTTCCCTGTGATGCCGCCCCGGGGGTGCAGGAGGAGTCCTGAAGGAAAAGGAGGAGAAAGGTCTGAGCCGAAGCTGACGTGAAACACTTCAAATGCTTCCTGCCCGCGGCGTACCTGGGTGCTGAGGCACAGCAAACTCGTGGTAGAGTCGGCTGCTGGTGTTCTGGCTGGTGTCTGGCACTGAGTGGTATCCTGCATCGCACACACACACAAACACACTATAAATACGACATCGTGCCACTAAACTGTGAATCTGACCTCAGTCCACACAGGAAGCTGCGGCGTCATGTACCATGCTGCTGCAGGCGCTGATGCTGCTGTCCAACGCCGCTGGGGCCGGTCTGTTCTTCGCTGTCAAAGTTGAGAAGGATGCTTCCGCTGCCATTTCCTGTTGGAACGGGGCTCCCCGACACTCCGGGCGCTGAAGACCACAGAAGAAGACGTGACTCAACAACAGAGCTGCCAGAGCAGCTGGAAGCTCGGACTGTGTCCAGAGGCCTTACTGTGTGAACTGTTGGTCCCTGGGTGCTGCTCTCCAGGGGAAAAGGCCATCATTCCTCCATTCCCGTTCCCGTGGGTGGACGGCACTGATGCCAGCAGACCTGAAAGACACACACACACTTATTACTCGTAACTTTGACAATTTGAAACTGTAATAAATCTGAACACTGCTGCTACACGTCACAGACATCAAACTACTGCAGGTTATTCCATCACATAAAACCTGTTTGGAGGAGAAAAACACTCCTGCAGAATAAAAACTAGGTTCAGCTTTGAATTCGTTTTTTTCATGTGCATCTCTCTTAAACTCCTGAAGCTACGACGACTCAAACCTCTGGAAAGAATCACATGAGTGTGTGAACTGAAAGTTTGCGCAGCACGAAGACAGAACTTGGCCTCATTAAATATTCTAAAGTTACTGATAGCTTTAGTTCCTGGAGCGACCGGGGCGTGCTGTGCTGTGGTTTAAGGCTAACGTTTCATGTTCTCTGATCTCGTACCCAGTCCTCTGTATCGGCTCAGCTGCTGGTAGATCTGCTTCATCCTCTCGATGTTGAGCCGGCTCGCCTCTGCGTGGTGCACCATGGGCTTCGGGTAATGGACTCCAATGATGCACTTGGCCGCCGCCTGCACAGACTCTGGAGCGTTCCACGGGTCGTAGATGAACTTAGCAGGAAAACCTCGGAGGACAGGTAAGTATCGTCTGGAAGCAGATGGAGACATTAGACATGCTGGCTTCTGTCAGCACGAGGAGGGGTACAAAGTGCATTGGGGTGGTGGTGATGCAGGGAGGTAAAGGGTTAAGAGGAAAAAATGTCATGTCTGAATGTTTCGGAGCTACCGTCTCAGATATGAGCTGAAATGTGTGTTTCCAAACTTTAGCTGCTGCTGTGTGAAGAGCTGGCTGAGGTTTAGGCCTGCAGCCGGAGCACGCTGGTCTGCAGCCCTTCGTGCTTACAAGTTTTAAGGAAGTCAGCTGCTGCAGAACGAAGCTACAAACAAGCACAACACTGCACAGTAAGGCTACAGGACATGAGTCAGAAGCACTGCGGGCAGTAACCGTCACAGGGCGCTCAGAGAGACGTTAATGCTGCCAAACGTGGTGGAAAACCAGGGGCTGTGGTCCCAACAACATTTACTGTGAGCTGGTGTGACGGCAGCCACGCCACGCACACGCAGAGCGACGCTGCGAGAGCCAATCAGACTGCAGCAAGAGGTCAACATCTCACAACGTGCAGAAGATTCCTTGGACTGTCGTGGAAAGAGAGCCACCTACCTACTGCGCTTGGTCCGACCTTACCGAGTCCGAGGAGGGGACACAGGCGGGGCGGAGGAGAGGGGCGAGTGGAACTGTGGGAAGCGGCACAGTGGGGGCAGGCAGCGGTGCGGCCGTGTGGACGCACGCGTGCTCGACGGACGGAGAGCGCCGTGTCGTTAGAGACATCACTGCTGATTGGTGCCGCTAGGAAGACGTCTACTGCAACACGCCATTAGAAAGCACAAAGTTTTGAGCCCACCCGCCCAACCCCTCCCACCCCACCTGGACCAGAGCTGGCGTACGGTGGAAAAGATCTGCCATCGAGCTTCCTGTCCGTCCATCGCTCAAAGCTCTTCTTCGGTTTCATTCCTCACAGCTGAACAGAAGAGGAAGCTGAAGTTCTCCTGTGAGCTCGCCGTTGATGACAGAAGTCCTCCACCGTACCTCCCAGCTCTGGCCCCACCCTCCCCCAACCTTACCCCACCTCCATCCCCTTCAAACAGCAGTGGACTGAGAAAAGAGCTCAAATCTGCCCCCCCTGCCCCTCTGACTGTGGTGGTTGTCTTTTAAGTGGTCAGTGGGCCCAAAGCCTCTGCTGACTGTCCTCTCCCATCGCCACAGCGCCATACTCTGGGCCGGCACACTAGGGAGCCCCCTCATTTCACCAAAAGGGACCACAACCCTTTTGCCAGGAAGATCCGCGACCTGCCGGCAGCACGCGAGCCGATGGAGGGCGGCGGGTGGCGTGGGCAATAAGGGCTTCCTCTTCCTGTCATGTAATCTTTGATGATGTAATCTTCAATCTGCTGTCCACATTTAGTGTCACGGCTTTGGATTTTCACCTCACGCCTACACTGGCAGATATGCAGACATCTTTAAACATAAAGGGTGGGGCTGACTCTCCCTGCTGCATGTGGTTGGATGTTGGATGGATGTGACTGGGTGGATGATGGTCGGGGAAAAGCCTAAGCCTAGCCATGCGAGGGCTGCTTATCCTCTGCAGTCAGATCTGTATCTCTGATCTCGGCCTGTTTTTTACCCTACGTGATGCACATGTGCACTAGTGATCCACGCCATGTGTCTGAGTGAGCCAGCCGCCGCTCCAGCTCCGCCTGAGCCGCAGGGCTGCATTCACAAAAGCAGAGCGCCACTGAACATTTCACAAAGGGCCTGATGAGGGGCTTTGCCCAGCGCCTGGACAGTGGACCGGCTCGCGTGGCACAGCGCAGGTAACGAGTACCGGCGCCAATCGTGCTTCACTGCGATGGCAGAGCTACAGCTGGTCCAACGCCTCTCCTCACTACCCTCCGTGGAATGCTTCATAACGCTCTACCTAACGAATGCAGGCGAGGCGTTTGCATTTCCCTACCAAGCGGTCAGAATCCCTTTTGACGAAATGAGACGCCACCGAGTCATAAACCTGCTCAGAGGGTGCCGCTGGGGCGCGAGTGCCTCAGGGCTGCACAGGTACATGAAACAAACCGCCATCAACAACGTCCATCCACGGCAGCCCCGGCTGGAAGCGCAGGCTGCACCTGGGTGGAGGGGCGAGAGACCGGCCAATCACCTTAAAAGCAATCAGCTACAATCTACGAAGGGGAGAGGGACCGCTGAACTTTCCCCCCAACCCCCAAAAATCACAAACAGAGTGGAAGGAGGGGGGAGAGAGCAGCAGTAATGAACACGCTGCTGCAGGTACACGTCTACTGATGCATACATGTTCAGAGTCACACACACACACACACACACTGTGAGGTCGTTAGCATCCTGGATCCCAGACTAAGTGCTGAGGTGTGAACAGACAGCTACAAACAGCTGATGACACACAGACAAAGACGAGGAGGGAAGGACGCTGGTTTGTTGACTTACCCTAAGATCTGGACGTCCCCTTTATCCCCCCATCTCTCTCTCCCCCTCTGCTGTCTTCAGCTGACCTGTCCCTGAGCTGACTGTGTGTGAGACACTGACGTCATCAGTAACTGGCAGGTTCCATCAGGTGTAACAGGTGTTACTTTTAAAACAGGTAAATCTGTCTGTGCTTCCCCTGTGACTCACTGCTCTCCTCTGATGACCCTCAACGCTCTAATATCTGTGCAGTCCTGAGAGACAGAGGGAGGAAGGGCGCCAACCAGGTGCGGGCTCAGCTGTTGGCACCAAGGGGCGATAGAAGGAAAGGTACCCACCTGATGAAGTCCCCGTTGGGGTCGGTGCGCCGGCCGAAGCCCACGGGGCAGTAGCAGTGGAAGAACTGCTGGAAGAATGAACTGCAGGACAGCCACATCCAGCTGCCCGCATTCACGCTCCAGTCTGCATCCAGCAGCAGCTCCTCAAACACCTGCAGCAGGTAACCACAGCCCATTAAAACAGGAAGTGCAAAAATAAGCCGACACCTGAGTGAGTAACATCACTTTGTTTTAACTCGGTTGTTTTTATTCCTTAAGCATGAACGGAAGTTACTGGCAAACGTGCCAAAATAATAAGGCCGACACGAAGAAGGAAAAACACCTACGACATTAAACCCTGACGCACAAAAATAAAGGCAGTAATGCGGTCAGCTGTTCCCGTCTGATTCATCGGCATGTTTCAGTATCGGCACGTCACCGCACCATGACCGCTTCCCATGTGCTCACCTTCATTCCTTCCTCCCAGCTTATCCACAGGTCTCCTCTGGTGAGGAAGCAGGCCACGGCATGCCGGGCCAAGTGATGAATCCACCCCTCCTGCCTCAGCTGAGTCATGATGGCATCGATCCAGGGAAAGCCCGTCTTCGCCTCAGCCCACTTGGCGAGCGCCTCAGGATTTTTGTCCCAGGGAATGCGGACGCAGATGGGGTTTCCCTCCATCTTGTCGAAGCGTGGGTTGTTGGTGGCGGCGGTGTAGAAGAACTCGCGCCACAGTAGCTGTCCGTAGAGCGAGAGTGGAGGAGAGCTGTTCTTCTTCACCTGCATCAGTAGAAACATCACAAAAGCATCGGGTTAAAAGCGTTCGGGGGGGTTAACTCTTTCAACCTCGGCCATCGGTTTTATAAAAGTGTTTCACTTCAACGACGTTCTGTTGATCACAGCAGTCAGTCACCGTTCGACCGTCTCAGTGGGTTCAGCAGCACCGACCTGAGCCCAGCGGTGATGTCACCGCCCTTTCGGTGGGGCCTTCATGCCAATATTTCATCTCTGATGGTTCAGATCTGACCAATCAGATCACTGCATCTGGCAAGTGCACTCATAGCTCACACCTGCACTGATATGCAATGATCTGGAAATAATAAAATGATATTATTCCTCTTTGGGAATCGCCTTGTTGGGCCAAAAATCCCATTTCATGTCAAACTGCGTTATATTTGGCGTGTCTCATAGATTCACAGATAACGTGTTTGTGTGACAGCCTGCCTTCTTTAGTTTTAGCTTCTGATTCAAATGTGTTTGTAGTGTTAGGTTGTGTCTGCACACAACAGGCACAACCTAACACTACAACACTGGTTCAGAATGATTCAGAGGTCAGAGTTTAACATTACAAAGACCTTTGGACAACTGTTGCTCAAGAGCACTTCAAAGATTACAGGAACGTTTGTGAAGAAATGAGGGGTGGCTCAAGACTTTTGCACAGCATTGTCTCGTCTATGGAGTTCATTCGTACAGAAACAGAGTAGCAGATGGGCTCTGCTTCATACACGTCCATAAATGAGATCATCGCTGCGGTGCAGTCGCACCGATGCTTCGGGGCAGCACAAATATGCAACAGCAACGTGTGGGTCTGACGCAGACCTTGCGGTACAGGTCGGTGAGCTTGAAGTAGAAGAGGCGGCAGGAGAGGCAGCCGAAGCGCAGGTATGGGCTGAGGCCTGTTGGGCTGGCCAGCAGTGAGTTGGCGTTCATCCTCGGACGCTCGAAATTCGCCACCCACGCCTGGAGAGAGAGAGAGGGAGAGAGAAAGGAGGGGAAGTAAGACGGCCACGTTAAAGTATTCACCAAATCACAGGCGGCTGGTTTGGAAAGAAGCAGGGAGTGTTTCACATGTCTGTGAACCTGAACAAAAGACGTTTTCGGACAGACAAGAACATGACAAGAAAAGAAAGCGAACAGTGTTTGTTAGAGCAGGGCGATATGGCCAAAAATATTTATCACGATATATATTTGAAAATTTGCGATAACACGCAAGAGACAAAATACAACTCCACAACTTTACTAGCGCAAAAACCCATCCATTTATTTTCACTTAAACAAGCAGCTGTTTTTTATGTGCATTAAAGCTATATAAAAATTGAACAGTGCAAATGCAAATTCCTTGCTGAAGGTTTAACCAAAAGCCATTTCCAGTAGAAATGGGCTGACATATCCTGAGCATAACCATGTATAATATCCACCAAAGTTAAAAAGAGGTGCTTTGCAATATTAAACTGCAGTGTGCCAAATAAAAACGTCAAATACGTATTTTTTTGGACCATAAACTGCACGGGATTATAAGGCACATTAAGCGAAACAAAGCAGTCAGATAAATCAAACTTTATTAAACTCATTCTTCTTGCTTCCTCCACTTCTGTACCATTGATTCATTAATGTTGAATTCTCTGGCAGCTGCTCTATTCCCATGTTGTTGCAGTATATTAATGGCTAACCTGGTATTGTGGATGGATTATCTCAGTTGTTCTCCTGACTGAAGTTTGGTCTGTTTACAGCATCCTGCCATAGGATTGCATTTGTCTCTAACCATGATGAACCCTGAAGTTAACTTTTATCGAGTGGAAAAGTGTTAGCGTTCATCCTCCAGCTTCACTGTGTTTGTTGTGCTAACATAGCTGTGTCGTTAGCGATCACGTAGCACATCATTATATACCAGCTAGTCCAACTTCAGTAACCCTACAAGCGTCACTGCTGTTTAGTTTCCTGTCTTATTATATGTTGGAAGTGACAGCAGAGCTGTACGTTTGAATTTGTTCAGAAATCTCTCAGTCAGAACATGCTATATCATGTTTAGGTAACTAGCAAAACTAGCGAGCTAACTTCCGCTAACTTCCTGCTAGCTTCTAACTCCGTTAAGTGTAATAAATCCTGTTTTCATGGATGCCTGGATGTTAAACTTAACTGTTACACCTGGTAAAGCAGCAACGCTGATCATTTTATTAAAGATGAAAGAATTTAGACAGTTTTTTAACTCTGATGCCGCAGTGTTCATTTGACTTTAGGACCTGAAGAGACAGAGTTTAGGACCCAGATTACTCCCAGATTTACGAGCACCTTAGTCCGACAAATACGGCAATAACGACGGCCGCTTGCATGTTCCTTTCTCCCTTCTCATTCTCTGTCGCCGCCATGCTTTTTCGGCCATGTGCATATGAAAACAAAGGCCCTGCGCATGTGCATTTTACCCACATTCTATCGCCATATTTCATTTTCTTATCGTTGCCTAACATTGTACCGGTATTACCGTGAACGGTATAATATGGCCCAGCCCTACTAATGTGTTTACTGAAACAGATGAGTGCGCGTTTCTTCTGTTGTGATGCTGAAGATCTTTAATCTTCCCCATCAAAGATAACAGCCAATGAAAATAGGAGCTGCGTCACTGAGAAGTCCTCAGCGCTTCTGCTGAACGTCATCCCCTCAGAGCTTTCTATGACCACAGCCCACCATCAGCTGCAGTACCCACCTTTCTCTCCAGGTGGCGCTCTATCCTGGTAAGAGCCTCGGTCTCTCCTCCTGGCCACACGGCTGACGGCAGCCCCTCCGTGTCAAAGCCTGAAAGAGACGGTTCACCTTCATCATTGTCCTTAGCAGGTCAACCTTCCATAAACACACACAGCCAATCAGAACTCGGCACCCCACCCACCTGTCTCCCATCCCAGACCTGCTGGATTACCTGAACCTGCTCGCTGTGCCTTTAAGTCACACCTGCACAGGTGAAATTTAAACCCAAGGTACTCAGAGACACAAAGAAATAAGCTTCGACTGGTTGTTGGTAATGGTGTTGTGGTTCTTTTTTGTTTCTTTTGTTTTGGTTTGTTTGTTTTTCCTTAACTTGTGTATCTGCAAATATACACATTCTGTATTTTTCATATGAAAGAAACTATACTGTGGTGGGGCTTGCTAATTTCTTGTTTTTGATTTATAAGATAAGATAAGATAAGATAAGATAGAACTTTATTAATCCCTTGGGTGGGTTCCTCTGGGAAATTCGACTTCCAAAAAGCACAGCAACGACCGAAGTTACAGTATGTATGTTTTATGTATGTTTTGTTTTGTTTTGCTTTACTTCATATGTTTCATATGTTGTTTGTTTAATTTAAGACAAAAAAAATAAATGAATGAGAGGTAAAACTTGAGGGGGTAGGGACAAATAAGTGAATACTTCAGCCTACTCCTTTTCAAACAAATAATGGAATGATATTTTGTAATGATTGTGAAGCCACATGTTTGAAATGCTTGAAATAAAAATGAACTGAACTGAACTGACTAGTTCAGGAACAAAAGAGCGATGCTCCGTCATTCCACGACCGCGTGGGTAAACGACCCGTCACAACCCTGTGGGTAAATGACCTCGCCATGACCCCGTGGTTAAACGACCCTGTGGGTAAACGACACCGTGGTTAAACGACCCCGTGATTAAACTAACCCGTCACGACCCCATGGGTAAACGACCCCGTCATTTCACTTCTGTAACCTCTTGAGAACGAGCTCAGAGTAAACGTCTGATTGGTTTGAAAATAAAGACTGAAGATGATTTATTTTCATGTTTTATCACCAGAATAAAAAGTTCAATATTTCATTTCTGGACTTTATTGACGTTATTGATCAGATCTGCTCAGATGCGGCCCGTCAGTGAACCTGCTGTAGGATGAAGCAGAAACCGAACCCACCATGTCCCCACCTGCCAAACCCGAGGACGACTCGGACTGAGAGAGCGGCGTGGGCCTGACGCTACGACTCGTGACAGATTCAACTCTGAGTGAGGAGAAGTCATCAACGAGCACCAGAAGTTACTTAATTGGGATCAGATTAGAGTTATATTGGGCAGGTGTGCATCACTCTACAAGTGACCTGAGCGGCAGCTGTGAGTGGCAGATGGAGGCGGAGCTTTGTGGAGCAGCAGGTTTCTTTGAATGGGGAGCAGACTGAGGATCAGCACGTTCATTCAGGAGCACAGAGCTCCTTAAATGTCTCAGGGTCAGGTGCTCCACAGCAGGTGCTCCACAGCAGGTGCTTGCATGAATGGACAGAGACAGATGGCTTCACCCGACTCAGAGCTTTAAATTAGAGAGCAGGTGACAGGTTTGGGGTTTAATTATGGGAGGAGTTCTTCTTTCGGCATCAATCAGCTGACTGCAGTTTCTCCTTAAAGCTGAATGAGTCCAGAATCAGATCCACCAGGCTGGAAGCTCTTTTCCTGCGTTTAAAACAGCTCCAGCAGAGGGCGCTGCAACAAGTGTTTCATGTCTGTTTGTGGAGCTGCAGAGGCCTTCGCTCAGGCTCGGTGCCCGGGTCACACACAGGAACAAATAAAATATGACAATGAAGTCGAGGGACTCAGCAGAGAGGACAACTAAGCCAAAGCCCTGTTTGGGGTGGGCTGGTCCCTGTCGTCTGAGAAACAAATCAGTGTTTCAAAGTGAAAAAAGTTTCAGCCAAATATCTTTTATATTATTTCACTCCAGACACTCATCCAAAGCTGATGTGTGTCATCAGCTTTGGATGAACGTGCAACACTCAAGAGCTTCAAGCGTCACAGCTTCACTCAGGAGCCACGTTTAAGGTCTCCTGGCCCTTACTTTGATTTTAAAACTCTCTGGGACAAAACCTGCAGGTGTGAAAGCAGCAGCTGACTGACGGACGCTGTGCAGGAACGCCATCAAACTGCACCGAAGCTGTGATGCACACAGCTGCCACAGGGGGCGCTGCAGGCCTGCTCAGCTACACTCAGTGTGAGAGAGTGTGCGTGTGTCTGTGAGAGTGTTTCTGTGTGTGTCTGTGAGAGTGTGTCTCTGTCTGTGAGAGTGTGTGTGTCTGTGTGTGTGTGTGTGATTTGATCATTGGTCGATTTTTATGGGCTCAAATTGTAGTCATAAATATTTTGTACTTGTAAATCAGGTTTGTATGCGTAAAAAGAATTTGTGTGTGTGTAAGCAATACGCGTGAAACTCTATTTTTCTTCCTTTCATCTGATTGGTCAATGTCATGTCAATCACAAATTTAACAGTCCAATCAGAGAACAGATGGGTTTGGCTGTTGGAGGGGTTCTTTTTTTGAACTGCAGGTCCTTGAAGGGTGATACAGTTTGAAGCTGGAGGATCTCTGTATAAATATCCGATAGCAGTCAGGTCCCCTAACTTTCCGCAGCTGTTGAAAGGATAAAGTTGTGCTATATCAGTGGTTAGAAACACCATCATTACTTTAGGATTAGTTTAACACAAAGTCAGGGCTGACCCGGGACCATGGCTGTGAGTCACAATGCGCAGCATGAAGGTCCTTTCACATCGGACGTAACATGTGCTGCTAATGCTAACTGCTAACTAAAAGCAAAGGATCCAGAATTTGTTGCGCTGGCTGCTGAGCTCTGTGGGGTTTTACCTGTACTAGATGCACCTGCTCCGTGTCGTTTCTATCTCTGACTTTACGTCCTCTACAAGTGTTTCAGTTTTTTTATCTTCAAATGTTCAATAAAAACATGTATGCTAATTCAAAACAAAGAAAGCTTTGTAACTATCCCCACTAGTGAAGACTGTCATTTCCACAGCACTGCCTGCCCCCCTGAGGTCTGCAGCACTGTTGAAAAGGCTCTGGAGGTCCTTTTATTAAGCACGTAAACCTGTGACACAAAAATCACCAAACTCGGACCGCCACAGACAGAAAAAGCTGGGCTGGCATGTAAAAGGGCATTTACTCCCTTCAAGGACCTGAAGCTCCATAAAGCACCCCTCCAATAGCCAAACCCATCTGTTCTCTGATTGGATTGTTAAATTTGTGATTGACATGACATTGACCAACCGGATGAAAGGAAGAAAAGTAGGGTCAAAATTCATACTTGTAACCTGAAACTTCAGTGCAGAATTTCACACGTATTTTTTGGCCACACACAGATCTTTTTTACGCACACACAAATTCTTTTTACACATATAAATCCTGATTTACAAGTACAAAATATTTATGACCACAATTTGAGCCCATAGATCTTCGCCTGTTTGTTGTTGGATTTTGGTTTTAGGGCGTGGATGAATAAGTACACGGAGATTCTGATTGGTGCTTCAACTACGAGAAACGCTGTCGGCCATCTATGTGGTTGTTTTCTCGTGAGTGTGTTTGATTTCTCACCAAGCTCCTCCAGCGAGGGGACGCCGTACTTGTCCCCGTGGTCCTCAAGGACGGGCGTGACGCAGTGCCCCATCAGTGTGTCCGTCAGCATCTCCACAGGCATCTCCGGAGGATCCAGCCGGCTGATCAGAGTCTGGAAACGCTTGTAAGTGAGCGGAGGCTGCCCGCCGTTCAGCTCGATGATCCTGCGGAGAAGCAAAGAGGAATCTCATGACACATGACCGTGATCATGTGACCTCAGGCTCCATGACGGTTTGAAACAACCCTCCCTGAATGTCCTTACAGCGTCGCTGTGTTCTCAAGGGTCCGCGCTGTCGTTAAATAAAGCTCACTCACTTGTCAAGGTCATACAGGGTGTGCGATATTTTGACGATGACCTCCACGCCCGCCTCCATGGCCAGCTTCTTGATGGCGGCGTCTCTCTCCTTCCCAAAAGGCTCTGAGTCGTATTCAAAGGTCAGCCGGGAGATCTTCCACTCCTGAGAAACAGAGAGAGAGGATTCCCAACAGGCTGCAGGAGCAGCAGAGCAGAGCGCCCTGGTCACATGTCTGCCCTAACCCCGGAGTAGGATTTCCTGCATCTCACCTTAAAGAGCCGCGGGAACACGTTGGCTGGTTGGCCCCTGATGACGAAAAGGCGAGAGTTGAGCTTGCGAAGGCTGGCGTCCAGATCCTCCAAACACTGGAGAAGAAACCTGAGGAGAGACAGGAGGACAGAAACGAGATGCATGACAAAGCGAAAATCATTGACCCTCATCTAGGACGGGAACCCAGGGATTCCCAACACCTGCGCCCCTGCCCCGCTGGGCCGCGAAGCTGGAAATGCCCTCTCAGAGTTATCCACTACAAAAACACTTTAGTAATAATTACAGCTCACAGGAAGATGCTGGATCCTACAGGTGAAACTCGCGCTTTTAAAACCCGACCCAGATAAAAATCATTTCGCTGTAATGAGACAGGCTATGATCCACAAATCCTCTCAGCTGCCCCCTCTAGGGGGCGCCACAGCGAAACCCTGAGAAGTTTCTTGGTTTTTGGAAAAGAAAGCGTGCATTCATGTGTGTAGTGTCTGAAGCTGATGAGCTCTGAGGGCGTGCTGGGGTTCTGATCAGGTGTGACTGCAGGTCCAACAGACCAGACAGAGTCTGATCGTTACAGCTCCGTCCCCCCGTCTGACCCCATCGTTAAACCGCCAAAGCTCTGCCTGCTCCCAATCTGTGTGCGGCGGCACGTGAGCGCCTGCACACACTCAGCCAGGAGGTTTTATAATCACCGTCTGCTCTTTTTATAGCTCGGTTCAGTCTGCAGCCACTCGGGCCTCCGAGCAACATGATGCCTGATTTCAGGAGAATAAACCGGCCCGACGTTGACTTTACAACGAGCGCAGAAACGGCTCGACCAAGGCCGCAAAACCAGCGCAGTCATCAGATTCAGTCAGTCAAACGCAAAAGTCCCCCGGACCTGATGTCCAAGAACGACTGTGAGCGAGCTAAAGACGACGGTGCTCACACAGCACAGCGCTGTGGTTTCTCTGCAGTCGGCGCTCATGTGTGCAGGGACTCAGAGGCTCAGTGCAGCCCTCAGTGTGGCCTCCGTTATTCTGTGCCTGAATCCATGGAAGTGAAACACGTTCTGATCACTGAGGTTTCTGCGTTTTCAGATGGTGAGAATAAAGAGGACAATGACCAAAACAGTGAAGAGGCTACGAGCCCGAGTCCTGACCCTGAGCCACGCGTCTGCAGTCACAAAGACAAATGGCAGAACGGCGCCCCCTGGAGGAGGAACACTGACAGTAAAAGACTGTTCTGAGGAAATCCTCATTTCCATCTGACTGGATGAAAACCAGCCAGACGCTCGGCTCCTTCGTGCCATCAGCTGTTATGTGTGCACACGTGAGCACCCTCATGAGCGTACACGTGCAGAGAGTGAACCTGTATGACCACGTGCACTCAAGCAGGCTGGTATCTTTGATGGGGAAGCTCGCACTGCTGCTCACGTACATGCTGGTGAAAACACAGGGAGGTGCTGTGTGTGTGTCACTGTATGTATGTGTGTGTGTGTGTGTACAGCCATCCTTATATAACTGTTCTGGCCTACATCTGTCAGAGCAGACACACTCAGCTTCGACCGCTCCACAACACAATCCCTTAGCCCAGTAACCTCATTCCTGTCGCACACACACACACACGCGTGCACACAGAGACACACACACCTGTAATGAGTCACAGGCTGAATCGAGAGCAAATAGAAACACTGTCCTGACTGGATGAATTTGGTGCTTTGACACTTTCACGCAAAACCTTCAGGATAATTATCATGAAATAAATCCAGACGTTGTGTTTTCCCCGATTCCTTCAGCACGAGTCACTCTGCAGGCTCACACTTTAACACTTCAGAAGATCTGATCAGCTGGAGGCCTGAACGGCTCACAAACTGTAGAAACCTCATCAGGTGTTGGAGCTTTGTGCGTAACATCATTGTTGTCCAGGAGGTGTGAGTTTTAGAGCATTTGTTTCTCTGTCAGCAGTAACAGGAACACAGACACTACAGGAAGTCAGGTGACAGAGTGAACTCTGACCTGATCACTCTCATCCTCCATAGTCCGCTCAACGCCACAAACACGTTTAAGAGCACAAAGACCCTCCCACTGTGTTTGGGTGGGCTCATGTGCTGTAGTGCGTTGGCTGTATCTCTCCAGCTCTGGTTGGAGTTCCCAGGCTTGGTTCAGTAAGGATGAATTGTTTCAGAAATCTCTCAGTCAGAACATGCTATATCATGTTTAGGTGGAAGCTAGCGAGCTAACTTCCTGCTAACTTCTAACTCTGTTAAAAGTAATAAATTCTGTTTTCATGGATGTTAAACTTAATTGTTACACCTGGTAAATGGCCTGTATTTGTATAGCGCTTTTACTAGTCCCCCCTAGGGACCCCAAAGCGCTTTACACACCCAGTCACCCTCACATTCACTCTCACATTCACACACTGGTGGAGGCAGCTACGGTTGTAGCCACAGCTGCCCTGGGGCAGACTGACAGAAGCGAGGCTGCCATACAGTTTGTGACGCCGCAGTGTTGGTTTGACTTTGGGACCTGAAACAGACAGAGTTTAGGACCCAGATTACTCCGCGAGGCTCCAGACTACGGCAGCTGTAATGCTCGGACAAGCAATCAAGCGGTGCAGCTTCGTAGCTTAGCAACGTCATACTAAAACATTTTTGACAGCTCTGCGTGTCGTGTGCTACAAAATCGGTTCGTGGTCAGTAAGCACAACCAGAATTCACACATAAGGCTCACTGTTGATTTGTGAGAAAATTAAAGGATTTTAAGTGCGCCTTATAGTGTGTAAAGTACGTTCTACAGAAGATATGATATGGATTTTAGGCCATATCGCCCAGCTCTACGAGCACCATCACAGACCTGAAACAGATCAGGACTCATTCTGGAAAGCTTCGCAGCCCATAAGCAGCAAGTCCAGTTTGACAGTATGGCAGCTGTGTTTGACGAGTAGAGCTCGCTGGCTCTTCATCAGGGAGAGGGAGACTCAGGCCTGATGGAGTAGCCGCCAGCCTCGCTCAGAGGGAATGCTCGGCATGCCCGACGCTTACGTAGTTTAACAGACTGTTATTTAGTTTGATGCTCCTTTATCTTTTCCTGCTCCTCCAGCATCGATCAGCTGTGTGTACGATTGAATAAGAGCCACGTGGGAAAGCCTCCCCTCATGTAGGTCACCATCACATAACCGCTCATAAGTTTACCGCACTGGCACACTAACCTACATGTCTGCACAGACTCTCACATTTCCCTGAAAATGGCAAAATATCTGGTCCCACATTAACAGGCCACTGCTCAGCCTCTGCACTCACACGGCGCTGGTGCACGCTGACTGCTCCGCCTCTTCGGTCCTTCGCCAACCAAGCAGAACCAGAACCGAGCGGGAAACTTGAGCACGTTCGAGGACTTTGAAAACAAGTGTCTGAGCCTCTTACTGTGAGGATGATGGTAATGTCAGAAAAATCTCCATGATCATCAGAAAAATAAAAGCCTGTAACAGAAGCGTATCGGTAAAAATGAGTCCATATACAAAATGTGACACTTTTACTGTCTATAGATTTAATCTTAGGAAGACCGCCCCCCCCCAAAACGTCCACTTACATCCTGGACTTTTAGGGATGGCGTGACTTTTTACACACATTGAGATATAAAGGGAGCTTTAACATGAGCCAGTTGTGACTGATTAATAAATACAAAGAGGACTGTAGTTAAATGAAAGCTGCAGAACGGGTCGTGGATGTGCCAGTGGGTTTCTGGCTGAGCACAGCAGGGGAGGCAAAGCTGAACACAGTCCAGAGAACCAATGCCAACAAATAAAGAGTGAAATGTGGAGCAGAGCAGCAGCAGAGCAGCAGCAGAGCAGAAGTGAGCTGAAGAGGAGGAGAGGAGCCACGGAGGAGCAGTGTGAATGAGACGCTGCAGGCTGGTGAGTGTGAAATCTCTCAGCAGCTCAAGTGCATAATTCAAGCTATGGTGGCTGCTACAGGACAAACATGTTTTAGTCTGACACGTTAAACTTGGCCCTTTAATGACCACCGGCGTGCTTCTGAATCTGGATCCACCCCCAAGTGTTTTTCCCAGCTGTGTGGGCTGGCAGTCTGCTGTTTACCTCAGCTGTCAATGCACGTGAGCAGCGTCCATCTTTCTTTACACAGTCAGAAGCTCACTTCTGACCAATGACAGCGATACTGAGGTGTGCTTTTGAGGACTCGCTGAATCAGTAAGCACTATTGTTAGCCCGCGCTAGCCTCTGTTCGCCCGCGCTAGCCTCTGTTAACCAGCATTAGCCTCTGTTCGCCCGCGCTAGCCTCTGTTCGCCCGCCCGCGCTAGCCTCTGTTAACCAGCATTAGCCTCTGTTTGCCCGCGCTTGTCTCTGTTAACCAGCGTTAGCCTCTGTTCGCCCGCGCTAGCCTCTGTTCGCCCGCGCTAGCCTCTGTTCGCCCGCGCTAGCCTCTGTTCGCCCGCGCTAGCCTCTGTTCGCCCGCGCTTGCCTCTGTTCGCCCGCGCTTGCCTCTGTTCGCCCGCGCTAGCCTCTGTTCGCCAGCGCTTGCCTCTGTTCGCCAGCATTAGCCTCTGTTCGCCCGCCCGCGCTTGTCTCTGTTAACCAGCGCTAGCCTCTGTTCGCCCGCGCTAGCCTCTGTTCGCCAGCATTAGCCTCTGTTAGCTGGCTTTAGTGAAACTGTTGGACTCGGACTCTTACTGAATAAACTTTCATAGGATTTGAGAATATAATCAAACTGTTTATTGGGGGAAAGAGTGACTTCTACGATACTACAGCCGAATATTAGCTGTTATAATGTTAAATCGTAACCAGCAGTGGTTGTTCAGCTGGCTCTCTGGAGACGTTTTATCCAGATGTCTGTGCAGGCTCGTCATCCAGGTCATGGGGGTCTAAGGAGCTGCAAGAGAAAGTGACTGGACTTCAAGTTTCTTGAAGACGTTTAATCCAACAATAAAATATATGATCCTTTAGTCTGAAGATGGCACACAAAGCCTACAACCTCTTCTCCATCACCTCTGCTGGATGGTCAACGTTATTAGTGAGAAGGGAGATGTCCTTCAAATATGGTGGGGGAACATGGCGGCTTCCACACACTGCCAAGTATTTTGCCTATATTAAATATACGTTGAATGAATGAGTTTGTTGGGAGAATAATTACACACTAATCTATGTATAATTATGAGCACAGGATCCTTCTTCTCTTAAATATGTGATTGACACATGTTTGTTATAATCTGTGTTTATTGGTGGAAAATATAAAAACCTTTATGATCTGTAAAGAAGTCGTTTGTAAAACTGATTTAAGTGTTTATTCTGTCAAATCTTAGGACGTGTCAGCTTAGTCTGGTTTGTTTAAGTGAAGCTTGCAGCACAGATTAGATCTGGGTTAACAGTAACCTACATCTCAGGCAGCTCTCTGGTTTCAGCGTATGTTATCCAACGTGATCGTCTCTGACCTCTATACGAAGTCCTGCAGCACACAGAGGATGTGGGTCGGGAACACAGAAAGCTTCAGAGGGTTCTGTTCCATCAAGTTTACTTTCAAACATGCTCATTCAGGAGACGGAGCCATTTAATCCCGGTGTGACTCGAGGTTTCAGGTAAAGATAACGAAGCTAATGGGATGATGGGCTGCCATCACAGAGCTGCAGGTGTCACAGCAGCTGAACAGACATCTGCTGGCTCTCATTCATCTTCTCCCAAAGCAGGACATTAAAGCTCAGAGCAGCTCATAATAGAAGGCTTCAGCGACGGCGCACTTCTAAGCCACGGTCTGCAGATTTAGTTTAAGACGCGAAAACAAAACCTCAACAAAATAAGCTTCTCCCTTCAGAGTCCACATCCCCTCAGCTGCAGCACAACCCTGCGAGTCCTTCTGCTTCTCCTCCCCTTACGACTGACTCAGAAAAACCTTAAATGTGTTTGTTGGTCACATGAACAGAAATGGCAGGAAAACGCAGATTTTAGCTGTAACAACACAAACTCACTGCTATTCCCTCTGCTGCCCCACCGGGAATCCTTTGGAAATTCTCCAGGTTTTCATCCCAGGTCCCTGCATCATGTCTCAGATTCAAGGCAGACTTTGATGCCACGCGATCATAAAGTGAATATTCAACACAGGAAAGTACGACAGCTTTAAGAACTGGTGTCTGAAAATAAGAATAAAACCTGTCTCACTGGCATCAAACACACTATCAGGGCAACCGTGGCTCAGGGCGTTGGGAAGCTCAGCTGTAACCGGAAGGTTGCCGGTTCGATCCCCCTGCAACACACTTCACCTACTGGTGTTGGCCAGAGGGGCCGATGGCGCGATATGGCAGCCTCGCTTCTGTCAGTCTGCCCCAGGGCAGCTGTGGCTACAACTGTAGCTGCCTCCATCAGTGTGTGAATGTGAGAGTGAATGAACAGTGGAATTGTAAAGCGCTTTGGGTGCCTTGAAAAGTGCTATATAATTGCAATCTATTACTACAGGGAGTGCAGAACTATTAGGCAAATGAGTATTTTGTCCACATCATCCTCTTCATGCATGTCGTCTTACTCCAAGCTGTATAGGCTCGAAAGCCTACTACCAATTAAGCATATTAGGTGATGTGCATCTCTGTAATGAGAAGGGGTGTGGTCTAATGACATCAACACCCTATATCAGGTGTGCATAATTATTAGGCAACGTCCTTTCCTTTGGCAAAATGGGTCAAAAGAAGGACTTGACAGGCTCAGAAAAGTCAAAAATAGTGAGATATCTTGCAGAGGGATGCAGCAGTCTCAAAATTGCAAAGCTTCTGAAGCGTGATCATCGACCAATCAAGCGTTTCATTCAAAATAGTCAACAGGGTCGCAAGAAGCGTGTGGAAAAACCAAGGCGCAAAATAACTGTCCATGAACTGAGAAAAGTCAAGCGTGCAGCTGCCAAGATGCCACTTGCCACCAGTTTGGCCATATTTCAGAGCTGCAACATCACTGGAGTGCCCAAAAGCACAAGGTGTGCAATACTCAGAGACATGGCCAAGGTAAGAAAGGCTGAAAGACCACCACCACTGAACAAGACACACAAGCTGAAACGTCAAGACTGGGCCAAGAAATATCTCAAGACTGGTTTTTCTAAGGTTTTATGGACTGATGAAATGAGAGTGAGTCTTGATGGGCCAGATGGATGGGCCCGTGGCTGGATTGGTAAAGGGCAGAGAGCTCCAGTCCGACGCCAGCAAGGTGGAGGTGGAGTACTGGTTTGGGCTGGTATCATCAAAGATGAGCTTGTGGGGCCTTTTCGGGTTGAGGATGGAGTCAAGCTCAACTCCCAGTCCTACTGCCAGTTTCTGGAAGACACCTTCTTCAAGCAGTGGTACAGGAAGAAGTCTGCATCCTTCAAGAAAAACATGATTTTCATGCAGGACAATGCTCCATCACACGCGTCCAAGTACTCCACAGCGTGGCTGGCAAGAAAGGGTATAAAAGAAGAAAAACTAATGACATGGCCTCCTTGTTCACCTGATCTGAACCCCATTGAGAACCTGTGGTCCATCATCAAATGTGAGATTTACAAGGAGGGAAAACAGTACACCTCTCTGAACAGTGTCTGGGAGGCTGTGGTTGCTGCTGCACGCAATGTTGATGGTGAACAGATCAAAACACTGACAGAATCCATGGATGGCAGGCTTTTGAGTGTCCTTGTTTTGTTTTTGAATGTCAGAAATGTATATTTGTGAATGTGGAGATGTTATATTGGTTTCACTGGTAAAAATAAATGATTGAAATGGGTATATATTTGTTTTTTGTTAAGTTGCCTAATAATTATGCACAGTAATAGTCACCTGCACACACAGATATCCCCCTAAAATAGCTAAAACTAAAAACAAACTAAAAACTACTTCCAAAAACATTCAGCTTTGATATTAATGAGTTTTTTGGGTTCATTGAGAACATGGTTGTTATTCAATAATAACATTATTCCTCAGAAATACAACTTGCCTAATAATTCTGCACTCCCTGTATTAGCAGTTTCTGCGTGGACTCTAAACTCCATCTTTTATTAATATTTATTCATTTTCATTAGTTTGAATGAAAAATGTCCGTCTGGGAATTTCTGGAAAGTTTCTGGAAATCCATGAGAAACAGTCACAGAGCGTCACCCATGTGCACTTCCTGTCTCGATGCCGAAACTGCTGACCAGTTTACACTTTTAGCATTGCAGTCAGCTGGATACGAGCGGGTCACTGCCTTCAGGGTGGATCGTGCTGCGCGGCGACCATGAATAGCAGTTCAACCCCGCCGGTCTGCACGTGAAGCCAAGCGGCGAGCAGCTTGGTCTGACCACACGCAGCCTGGACAGCGATCCTCTAACCTACTTCTGCTGTAACCTGCTCATCGCGCCGGCTGACCTCCTTTCCTGGGATTATGCAGAAGTGAGCGACTGTGAAAGCAGCTGAGCGGGCGTCTCCGGGTGAAACCCGGCGCAGAGAGACCACCGACCCATGGAAAAAAACGTCTGCCGTTAAATAAAACTCATGTGACTGACATCAGAGAAACGCTGACATCATGCTGCGCCTTAAGGAACTGCAGCTTCGCCCAGCACCGGTCTGCTCATTTCCTCCTGCTGGACTCATAACGACAGGACCACCAGATCGTCATGGAAACATGTCAAGTTTGTCAAACGCACGCGGAACAACGAGCAGCATGATTCCAACACCTCTGCTGTTATCAGGAAGGATAAAGAGGTGATTTCTGTCCTTACTGAAGAAACAGCGAGATGATGCTCCGCAGAGAAGCATGAAGTGCTCCTAAACAACACGCCGCTCTCTCGCCGCGTGTTTCTCAGTAAAGACATGAATGATGGAAAAACAGAAACTATTTAAAAACATCCATTTTAAACTCAGTTTCAGCATCAGATCATTTGAAGTCCAGTTAACTTTAATGGTTAAAATCGCGTCCTGATAGGACTCAATAACAGATTAATAACTGATAATCTGATTGTAACTTAAATCCTCTTACCTCCACCTGTTGACCCCGACGTTGGACGAGCCCGCGAACCACGGGTCCAGGAAGTAAACGCACCGCACCGTGGACGCCCCTTGGACCGCCTCCCGCAGAGCTGGGTTGTCGTGGAGACGGAGGCCCTTCCGGAACCAGTGGATGGAATTTAGGGCCATTTTATTCTGAAAGGAAAGAGGAAACAGGAAGAAGCTTCGGTGAGTCTACTGAACCGAGCGGTGGGAGGCGCGTCTCGGCGAGCAGTGGCGTGGGATGGGCCCACAATAGAAGCAGGCTTTTACTTTCTGCTGTGGGTAGAAACAGTCACAACAAGCTCAAAGCACAAGGTTAAAAAAATCTTCAAACCTTTTCCTGTTTCCTCACTTCCTGTCGTACCTCATAATCTGATATTGAGCTCGGTGAGTGCAGCTCACTCATCACAGAGTTCTACAACCAATCAGACTAAAGAGCTGAAGGACGGGCAGCACCGACCCCCTCCATCGCACCTGTCCCACAGGTGCTCGCAGGATCTGTCAGCTGCGAGAGAAACGGTGAGCAGAGTGTTTACCTGCTGAGAACTTAACCCGATTACTGACACTGAAACATCAAAGCAGCAGGTGAGCTTTACCTGCAGCGCGGACAACTTTTACTGCCTTTTGTTTCGTCTGAGCTCGTCTTCAAAGGTGAACTCGCCGTGCTCAACAAAAACTCAGCGCCTCGAAGATTCACGACAGACTCAGAGCGCACACAGAGCTGTGAGACATGGACGCACGGTTAGCGTGTGGTGTTTGTCTCCACACCTGGACGTTTGCTGCACGCCTAACACTGCACACCTGTTTATCACACACACGCCATTATTTAGAATGTGATGTAAACAGTGTCATCAGCGTGGAGGAGATATTTCAACCAATCACCAGCTGGAGGCTCGCTTCAGAGGTTGAGTCGTAGTGTGGTGGGCTCATTTTCACTGAGGACACAGTTTTACAAAGATGCGTTTCTTTGTTTTTTAAATATTTTGAGTGTTTTTTTGTTTTTTTTTTACTGTTCTGCATGAAAAACATACAGACGACACCAAACACCAGAAAACAAGAGCAGCCAATCATCGCTCAGTGAGTCCAGACTGCTTCCACGCAGGCTGATTTGAAATAAACGTACAAAGACAAAACTTATTGAGGTCAGATGACAAGCCAAGCTGTCCCCTCCCCCAGCTTTAAGCAGCATCATCACACTTTCAATATCAAGAATATTAACAATGATGACGACACTCCCAGGGTGCACCTGGGTGAGGGAGTGCCGCTGGGCTGCAGGTCGGAGCTCCTGCTGCTCCTCCTCAGCAGCAGAGGAGACGTTCCTCCAGATGTCCCAAACACACTAGATTATAATCTGAGCCTGGTCTGTAAACTTTCCAGCTGTGCTGCGGGTCTGCACTATGTGCGGCTTCAAGGATCATCTCTGGGGCGAACCTCCTCCTGTGCAACCCGCAGCGCCGCTCCGACTTCTTCCTAACAACAACACAAACTTCCCACTGACCCACTTTCCCCCCGACTCAATCAAACCATCAGCACACCGACCCCCGATCAGCACACCGACCCCCGATCAGCCAGCACAGGAAGCTGCTGGTTCAGAGATCAGCTGTGGGATCAATCCTGGGATCCAGGTTGTGACGACTGCGGTCAAAGCTCCGCTCTTGTGATTAGTCGGCGGATCTCAGACGTTTCTGACCTTCAGGATGTCCAGCGGCTCCAGCCTGAACTTCTCATCCTCACACTCAGCCCACGCGATGAAGATGAAAACATAAACGCTGAAGCTTTCGGCACGCCAACAGGCTGAGATGCGTTCACGGACCCTCCAAATGGAAATTAGGTCACGGAGTTTTTTTGTGAATGGGCTCTCCGCCTCAGCGCAGCTCCGGCTGAATAAAACCGGTGCGAATCCAAACCACATCCACCTGCCCCTCACACACCGGGGAGACCCCCCACACACCTGCCCGGGACGGCACACCCGATACGGCCCCAGAAACGGGGTCACCGGAGCGGAGCTTATGTAACCGGTGGCGCTGTATACGCCGACCTCCGTCTCCCCCCAACCCGCACCCACCCGCTCACCTTGTGCTGGCTCCCCGGAGGTGACATCTATGTGAGGCCCAGGGACGGGAGCATGTCTTCGGGCAGAGCGGGGAGCTGTGCCGGGGTATAAGTGTTTGCGCGCTGGGTCCCTCTGACTGTCTGCACCTCGAGCCGCTGCTGCGCTACTTTGTTTCATAACACTTTGGCTCAGTGCGCATGCTCCGCCCTCTTACCCACAGCTCAGGCTGCGTTCATGGAACGATGGAAAAAAAGTGCACCGAGAAAATAAATGATTAAAGTCATAAAATAAATGAGGGGTGGTCATCAGGAGGAGCTGAAGAGACGCTGCAGAAGCTGCCCAGACTCAAAGACTCCAAGTCAGGAGGGTGGATTTCTACAAAGGAGTGTCTTGTTGTCTTGTGATGGACAGGTGCGAGGTTATCGACGGTTCCAGCCTCGTACAATAACGATGCTGTATTACACACCACATCAGTTAGTTTCACACGAGGCGTTTATGGAGGACACAGCAGCTCGTCCTGAAACCACAGCTGTCATCTCCACATTTCCACTAATACGCCGTCGTCCTATTCTTTCCTACGGCACTGGAATGCAACACAAGCACTGTTGAACGCGCATGCTGACGTGCTCCAAATCCGGGCTTCCTCAGTGGCTGGTTAGCAGTGACGTGCTCCACGCCGAGTCACGTTTATTAGGCGTGGAGATCCGGAAGTCCATTTAAGCTGGGCAGACGCTTGCTGTGTCCCAATTCAGGGTCTGCACGCTTGAAGTACGCGCACTACGCGTACTACGTACGGTGCGTACTATAAGTACGCGAAGTGCGGAAATGAGAGGCTTGTGAAATGGGACGGTATACGCTTCGTCGCGCTGTTCAGGTTGCCTAGCAACCATGATACTAACCGCGAGACACGTTACATACAGCTTTGTGTGACAGAAATGAAGGAGAAAAATGTTTTGTTGGTCATTAATTTTTGTCATGACATCACTTTGATTAGTTGAGTATCTGAGGCTGAGACCACGGGACTGTAAACATGATTGTTGGGCTTCATTTCTGTGCTGAACACTCATTTTAAGATTAGCTAGTAAATAACAATCAGCTAATGTTGTTCATGAGACTAAAGTCATCTCACTGTGGTGATGTAAATATAATATGGCCAATATTATAGTATTGTCAGATTATTATGATGTATGTATATACATACACATACATATATACACATATATACATACATATATATATATGCATACACACACACACACACACACATATATATATATATATATATATATATATATATATATATATATATATATATATATATATATATATATATATAATATATATAAAATCACTGACTTTCAGCTTGTTGTGTTTGTGGATATATGACTGACTTTAATTATTAAACATTCGCACATAAATAAGTGGCGTCATATTCAGTACTTTTGACAGTTCACTCTTCGGCCGCTTATTAGGGAACTTCCACATACATAAATGTCAATTTCAAAACTCAACCCCATCATTTAATTTGTCTTTGATTGAAATTGAATATTACTTAAACTCTATTAAATTAACTTCCAATAAAAAAGGTTTATCATTGATTGAAATTCATTCAGAAATGTTTAATGAATGAGCTGTCACAATTTTCAAGTACAAAGTTGTTATGAAGTCTGTCACATCCCCCCCCCCCCCTTTTTTTTCTTTTCTATCCTTTATTTATTTATCCTTCTTATTTCATTGTGCTGTATATTGTTACTCTTATTTGCCTTGTATGTCTACTGTACAAACTGAACTGGAATGACTGACTGTTTGCTTTATAATTTCAATAAAGTTTTGAAAAAACAAAAAAACCCTCTTCGGCCGCTCCCTTCTGCCGTATTTTGCGGCAAAATTATCCGCACCCACCGCCGCGCTATGAATTGTGGGATATATGGGACCACGAAGCGTGCACCGGACCACGATTGATATTTGGGGAAATCGACGGCGCATTTGGAGTACACTTCAAATTGGGACAGCCGTCGTCGCGTGGCGGTGACGTAACCGCACTCAAAATGCATACTTCAAGCGTGCAGACCCTGAATTGGGACACAGCCACTGTGCGATTTTTTCAGTCGCGTTAATCAGCTCCTCCTCAAACTGTACGATGACTCGCAGGGGTTAGACCAGGGGTCGGCAACCTGCGGTTCTTTAGTCCTTATGCTGCGGTTCCGGGTGGTTTGGGAAAATAAATTAGAAGTATTTAGCTGAAGTGTCTTTTATTTGTGTTTAGTTCTTTTTTAACTTGTAGTTCTAAATTGGAAGATTATTGTGATTTTGAAATATAAAAATAAAATTATATCTTATTATTTTTTCATCGCTCAAAATAAGCGTCACGCTTGCGGAAGCCGGTGTTGTGCCAAAAACTGATTTCCAATGTTTCTGTGTGTTTTTTATGTGTAATATCTTTACGTATGTTCGTAAATAGACTTCGGTGAACAGGGTTTACAAAGAGGTTATATATAGAATTAAAAAATTATCCGTTTTTCAAGTATCTTTACAACTCTGTGTTGTTGTACTTACATTATAACCAATCCGGTCCTTTATCCCCACTTCAAATATTTTTACTGAACTATTGTAATATTTGCTGCCATTTCTTCTGTCCTCTTGGCCAACTTACTCTTACAAAAGACATTTTTAATGTTAATGAGATTTTTTAACTGCATAAATAAAGGTTATATAAAAGTCACTGCCAAAAACTGATTGCGACTACCTTGTTACACAAATGTTGTTTGTGGCTCAAGATGACTTTATGTCATCCGTGAGGGATGCATTTGACATATGTTTCACATATTATAGCCCAACAAGTTACTTATAGCAGTTTAAATACGAGCAATCAGTTTTTGGCAAATACCGGAAATCAGTTTTTGGCAGACAATCACTTTTTGGCACAACACCGGTGTACCCGCAGAAACGCCATGCATTTATCGAGACTTTCGACCCCAGGTAGGCCAGTTATGGATCTTCGGATCCACATTATGTCGGCAGCTGTTCTCCACCGTGAACTATGTTAAAAACAAACACCGCTCACGCCTCACAGATGACAGCTTGCAGTCCTGCATAAAGATGAAAGCCCCGACCTGCAGACGCTGTGCGCAGAGGTTCGGGACCATAAGTCTTATTGTAAACATATCACAGCAGACCCGACGATGTTTCCATGAACGCGCTTTTCAGCATCTCTTTGATGACCACTTTTCACACACGGTTGCTGTAAGCACACAGCCGGCTGTAGCTTTGCAGCTCACAGCCCGACAACACAACAGCAGAGAGAGCACAGACTTTAAGGCCGCAAGGCGTGATTGCGCTCCACCTCCTTCAACCTGGACAGGTAGGCAGCCCTTCACAGGAATAAGCCACTGGTTAGGTTAACTGGCATGTTTTGAGCCAAATGAGTTGATATCCCTGGTGTAATTTGAAAACGTACACCTGTTTGCAGGTAAGGCTAACGAGAGAGCACAGCAGGATTCAGATATTCAGAATAAAAGCTCGACAGCTGAGGGAGTTTTTGAGTCTTGTGTTTTCTCAGTCCTCTCAGAGGCCGCCTGAAGAACTTTGCTCAGCCAGCACTTTGGAACCTGCAGGGGCCCTCGCACTCGCAGAGCTTCGTACGAACTGGAAAACCAACCTCACTGGGCTGGTCAGGAGTTCTTCCTTCCTGCTGTTTCCTGTGCTGCGTGTAGGAGATCGTCTGATATTTCAGCATCTTTACCTTAAAATGCAAAGCTTCCTGAGAAGACCTCCAGTCTCCTGGTGCTGTATAAATAAAACTGGGCCAATGTCTGGGATGGGCGCCCTCACTGAGAAGCAGCAAAGCGGGGACTCCAGTATGTTCAGATCTGAGGCCAGGTCGTGACGACAGACCGGAGGAAAAGCGTGCTGAAAATAAGACGAGGAACAGACGCTGCTTTGGGAGTTCCTGTGGCCTGAAGCCAGGCCCTGATCGTGACTCAGGCTCGCCATTCCTCCCTCTCTGGGATGTAACTATGACAAGAGCGAGGGGGCTCAGCGAGCCCGCCCACACGGGCCGATGTGAACTTCCCACGCTGCTGCCTCCGAGCATCACAGCGAGCCAGGCCGCACGTCATCGTCTGATCTGTTGGGGGGGGAAACAAAGCTCCAAATAGAGGTGGGAATCAGCGAGTGCTCGCCATCTTTGATAAAAGCATGATGAAAGCAAAATCAGCATCTATTAACTGACTGAGACTTTCCATGTCCTCAGCTCGTCTCTCAGAGGCACTCAAAGATTCCCTGTGGCATCCGTGTCGCATGGAAATGACAGAGGGCAGACGTGAGTTTACTGACCCCAAAAAAGCCCAGGACTACATTCTGTCTTTACCTTGAGTTATTTACAGTCAGGGCTTGGATTTAAACACTACCCTTTTTTTTTCTCTTTCTTTTCGCCCTAGCGTTAATTAACACGCTATACTTTGCACCTCTTAACTGTTTAGTTTCAATATTATAGGGCTTCACAGCTTTATTTGATTTATTCAGTTGTGCTACTTTTGAGAATACAACACAATCTGCTTGGTAGAGAAGCTCACTAAGACTGTTAAATTCCTCTTTTAGTAATTCAGTTGTCATGAAGCCCTTTTCAGTTTGTCAGGGGACAGTGCTAACCAACCTGCATAAAGGTCTGTTCAGTTAGCTAAGTCCCAGAATGACTGTTTTCCTCATATTACGACGACTTAATATGCTGCTGCTGCTGGCGACGGGTCCTGTTTATGACTGTTCGACTGGTTAGAGTCACGGACCATGAAGTTTATGTTTTGCTTTCTGGGGCTCATAGCCCACCTGAGGGTGACTAGTGTTCTCAGTTGCCCCAGACGTATCTGTTTAAATGTTTATCAGTTGTTATTTTTATTTACTTCCAAACCCCCCCATTTTTCTTACAGCCAGCCTTCCAAATATTGTCCACTCGGTACTGAACTCCTGGTTCTAATAATAAGTTACCCCACTGCTATGCGTCTGATACGTATTGCATGATGGCGAATAAGCAACAAAGGGCCCTTACTTTGATGACCTGGAATGTAAAAGGCCTTAACCATCCAATCAAAAAAAAGAAGATCATGACATTTATCAAATCAAAAAAAGTTGACGTTGTCTTTCTTCAAGAGACTCACTTGTCTCCCCAAGAGTCAGATAAACTTTGCCGTGATTGGGTGGGTCAGGTATTCTTTTCGTGTGGCAGCAGTCAGAGTAGGGGTGTCGCAATTTTAATTCATAAGCAGTTACAGTTTAAATGCTCCCGGATGGTTAAGGATGAAGATGGGCGGACATTGCTACTCTTGGCTGAGATTCAAGGCCATAGGATGATTTTAAGCAATGTCTATGCACCAAACATCGACGACCCCACCTTCTTTGGAAACTTGGAATGCAAAATTAGTGATATGGGCGACTACCCAATCCTGATAGCAGGGGACTTCAATTTGGTCATGGATGATATACTGGATCGAAGCACTCCCTCACAGCGACACTCTAGATCAGCTTCGGTCGCTATAAAAATGTGTAGGACCTTGGGTCTGGTGGACGTATGGAGAGTATTCAACCCATCCACCAGAGATTACACCTTTTATTCTGCCCCCCACAACACTCTGTCAAGAATAAATTATTTTCTTGTGTCAAATTCTATCATGCCCTCAGCAATGTCCTGCTCTATTGGTAGTATACGCGTTTCTGACCACGCCTCGGTGCTCCTGCATCTGAGCTCATTTGGTACCCCCCCAAGTCTCCCAGATGGAGGCTAAACTCAAGCCTTTTACATGATCCCAACTTTTTCCACTCCTTGAGAGAGCAGATCAATTCTTATATAGAAATCAACCTCTCTACAGCTCCCAGTGCGGGTGTAGCATGGGAAGCTTTGAAAGCCTTTATTAGAGGGTTCATCATCCAGCATGCCTCATATAAGAAAAGAACTGCTCTGTCCAAGCAGATAGACTTGGAGAGGAAGATTGCCATAGCTGAAGCCGCTTTTAAGGCAGACATGAGCTCGGCAAATCTGACCCACCTAACTAGACTTAAATATGAGTTTAACTCAATTTTGACTCAGAAAATGGAGTTTTCTCTATTTCGGGCAGAAATACTTCGAAGATGGAGATAAACCTGGCAAACTGCTTGCAAGATATATTAAACAAAAAGAAGCTCAGACTATCATAGCAGCAATTAGAGCACAGGATGGCACTATGGTGTCAAAACCCTCTGAAGTGAATGAAGCCTTCAGAGATTTCTATATGCAACTCTACTCCTCAGAAATACAAGCAAACTCTCAGGAAATTAACAGTTTTCTCTCCCCCCCTCAACCTCCCAACTCTCTCTAGGACACAGGTGGACTCCCTGGACGCCCCAATTTCAAAGGAAGAGATCTTAAGGGTAATCAAAGATCTCCCAATTGACAAGGCCCCTGGGTTGGATGGGTTTACAGCAGAGTTTTACAGGAACTTTGCAGATGAGCTCTTCCCTTTACTCCTGCAAATGTTTGAGGAGGCCCTGGATAAGGGCAGCCTGCCACCAACACTGTCAGAGGCACTTATTTCCCTTGTCTTAAAGAAAAACAAAGACCCGCTTGACTGTAAGAGTTACAGGCCAATAAGCTTGATCAATTGCGATTGCAAAATTTTAGCCAAGTTACTAGCAACCAGATTAGATAAGGTCATGACTTACTTAATACACCCCGACCAAGTTGGCTTTATTCGGACTCGCTGCTCTGCCGATAATATTAGACGCCTAATTGATATTATGTGGGCAACCCAGAATAAATCCCCTACGGGGGACTTTTCTCCAGCTATAGCCCTCTCCCTAGATGCAGAGAAAGCATTCGACAGGGTAGAGTGGCGTTTTCTATTTTGTGTAATGGAAGCATTTGGCTTTGGCCCAAAATTCATAAGGTGGGTCAAACTTCTCTACAACAATCCGAGAGCATCAATACTAACGAACCGTATTATATCACAGTCCTTCGACCTCCACAGGGGTACAAGACAGGGCTGCCCACTGAGTCCTCTGCTTTTTGCTTTAGCTTTAGAGCCTCTGGCAGCGACAATACGTAGAGACCCTGATTTTCCAGGTATCCAGGTCCACAATAATAACCACAAATTGATGCTCTATGCTGATGACGGCCTGGTCCTAATATCACAGCCTGAACGATCTCTACCTGCTCTCTTGAGAATTATTAACCAGTTCTCTAATATATCAGGATATAGAGTAAATTGGTCAAAGTCTGAAGCGCTCCCTCTGACAGCCTTCTGCCCCAAAACCCTGTTCCAGCCAGGGGATTTCAGCTGGCCTCAGACTGGTATTAAATACTTGGGCATTACATTCCTCCGTTTGTTGCACAACATAGTTCAGGCTAATTTTGAACCTCTATTGGACAAGTTCAGAACCGACATAATTAGATGGTCCCCTTTGTTCCTCACCCTTTGGGGTAAAGTTAACATCATCAAAATGAATTGTGCTCCAAAATTTAATTACCTACTACAAACACTCCCGCTAAAAATCCCATCAAAATATTTCCATCAATTTGACAGATTATGCAACCAATTCATACGGAACAACAGACGCCCTAGAATAAAGCTTAAAAAGCTACAGCAGCCAGTGGAGTCGGGAGGCCTGGGGGTCCCAAATCTACTATTTTACCATTATGCTTTCAGTCTGAGACACATGGTTCACTGGCCCTCCCTCCAGAACGAGCCCCCCCATGGCTTAGTCTGGAGAGTACTTTGTGCTCACCACTCCCTCCGATGCACATTTTAACCACCAAGCTCCCACCAGATATACAAACCCACCCCATTCTTTCTTTCCTGCAGACGGTCTGGAAGAAGGTGGCCTTGCTACTAAATTTTAACTCCCACCTTCATACTGAGGCCTCCATATGGCTCAATCCCAAACTCTGCATTAATAAATCGCCGTTTTTCTGGAGACTGTGGGTCCAGAGAGGGATACTTGTTCTCGGAGACCTGTATCAGGGGAGGATTCTCAAGTCCTTCAACGACCTTAAAGCACAGTTTCAGTTGCCACAAAGTCAGTTTTGGAGGTACTTGCAGCTCCGGCACTTATTGCTCAAAACCTTTGGTTCCTCCTCCACACCACCTCCAAATATTGAATATCTCAGCTACATCAAAAAAATCTTTGGGGGGGGTCGTGAAGTCTCTAAATATTACTCAATGCTTGTTACGGGCACGAGTAAAGGACTACTCGCCCTCCGGTTAGCTTGGGAATCTGACCTTGGTGTGGCTTTTACAGATCAGGAATGGACTGCAATGTTGCAGAATAGTAAAAAGGTGTCCAGGGAACTTAGAACGAGACTAATCCAATTCAAATTACTACACCGAATTTACTGGTCGCCACACAGACTGTATAGGGCGAACCTCATTCAGTCCCCTGAATGCTGGAGATGTCAGACTGGGGTAGGCACATTGACCCATATGATTTGGAGCTGTCCTAAAACCCAAATCTTTTGGACTGAGATACATGACTTTATCAAATCAACCATACGATGGGATATTCCTTTTTCACCAAGACTATTTGTGTTGGGAGACCCATCACTCCTTAACTATGCTCCACCTAAGGCTGCATTGATGCTGGGGCGTAAACTCATTATCTCCCAGTGGAAGGCCCCTTCCACCCCACCTGTCTCTGTATGGCATATTCAACTAGGGAGACTCGCTGCACTAGAACAACTCTCATACAGGCTCCTGAATAAAGTGGAGAGTTTCCATCTGAAGTGGGATCCATATCTGTCCAGAATAAAACGAACAGACTAGACCTTAGAGTGGGACAGACATTGGAATTCTGATGAAGCACTCTCAGGGATGTCAGAGTGTGGCATGCAGTAAGACCCACATAGTCAAAGGCTGGCTGTTTTTGTTTCTTTTTTTTCTTTTTTCCTTTTTTGTTTGTTGTTGTTTTTGTTTTGTTCCTTTCGTGTTTTTTTTTTTTTTTTTTTTTTTGTTGTTGTTTTTTTTTTCATGCTTTTGTTTATCTCTTGCTTTGTTTGCCCCCCTCATTTTGGTTTGGTATTCTCTACTGTTCTGCTGCTATGCTGATGTTTTTTTATGCGATGTAATCTGTCTCCGCAGTGGACTGTAGTGTTCTAAAAGTACAATAAAATATTAATCACAAAAAAAAATGTAATCTACATGATACAGTGCCCGTGCAATAAAATATACACAGGAGAAACATCGCGCCCGCTGAAAGATCGAATTAATGAACACAAAAGTTCGATCAAGAGGAGTGATCGAACCAGCCCTGTTGCAAGACGCTCCAATGATAAACATCCATATTCCCCATTATTTTTTCTAGGCATTGAAGCCATTAAACTAAACCAAAGAGGTGGTCATATTAATTTTATCCAGACAAAAAGAGAAGCATTTTGCATGCTCCACTTTAAGAGTCTGCACCCCAGAGGTATGAATGAGGACTTTTCTATCAATGAGTTTTTGTGAACTGAACCTTTTTTATTTTTTATGTTTTTATTCTAATTTTATCAGTTAAATTGTTCTCACACGGGTAATGTTTATTTAATTAATTGTATTTATTTTTTCAGCCAAAGAAGGAGTAGCATCTACATCTCATCTTAAGTCTACATTTTAGAGACATAAATTAGGACCTTTTAACAAATATGTTCCCATGTGATGATGTCCTCTTGTTTTTAATTCAACTGCTGGCCCAACCTCCTTTTATTATTAAATACTGCCCTTTGTCCCCCCCCCCCCCCCCCCCTTTTCTTTTGTACAGTCATAGTATTATTATGTATTTCGCGCATGTGTTTTTTTGAGATAGGTGGGGGTCATGTCTCCTCCCCTTGCCCTCATCATTAATGATCTAGTCCAGTATTTACTATTAACCAATTAACCAATACCTACCTGTTATATGTCAGCTGATCTATCTATGACGTTTTGATTGGTTAATTTGAATTTTTTTCTGTTTCCTGTAACAGGTGACAGAAGACAAGTCAAGAAAAGGACAAGCCCTCAGGGACCATTTAGGCTTGCAACTTATTGCCTTGTTTGGAAGGTGTGATAGAAAAAGGACCTTCTTTGTCTAATTTTAGGGGTTTAAGATTGACCATTTACTGTAACTGATGCATATCATGTTCATTTGTGACGCATGAAGGGGCGTAACCCTGATGAATGAAACCATTCTGAATTGAGCTGTTCGGGGAAGATCGATGCTGGTGTTGCAGTATACATCTTCCCACGCATGTACTCAATAAACCATTGTTTGACTGAACTTTTCCGAACCCGTAACAGCCATAAACTGAAACGCGTTGGTCAATTATTAAAGTTGTTCATCTTCCCTTAAGTGTTGCTGGAGTTCTTGCATTGTGAATTCTTTCATCCTCTCCATGCACCTTGGAAGTAGCTGAAGTTGTGCCAGAAATCGTTGCTGCTAATGCATAAAGCCCCAGATGTGTGCACTGCAGCCTCTATAACCCTCTAATAAACTGTACTTCAGCTGCAGTCTGCTGCCTGTGTGGGCTTGTTTACATACACCTTGTCATGTGACGATGAGCAGGATGACACCTGTGCATTCAGTGCATTGGGCCGGGTCACTGCACAATATAGGCCATAATTATCAGCTCCAGTATTTGGGGCTCTCAGAAGCCTCCTGCAGCCCAGCCACCTGAATATGTGGGGCGAGGCGACCTGTCCATGAAGCCATGATGAATCCTCTGCGACCATGTAAAATGGGCGAAAGCATCTTTAGCAGGGCCCCCTCAGTGAGAGGAGGAGAAAAGCGCTCTCAACACTGTGTCCATTAACGGCTAAAGAGCCCCTCTGAGGAGCCTGGTACTGCCCCCCCCTGCTGTGAGCTGTGGGGTGGCCATGACAGGCTGACACACAGACAGGAGCTCCATCTGTCCAACATTCGGCCTCCTCTCTGAGGGTTTCCAGCTCTGAGCTCAGAGCTCACTGGTGAATATTAACGCCTCCAGTGACGGGGAAACATTTAAAGTGTGTTTAATCAGTTACAGAAACCTCACACTGACTGCAGACCGTCACGTTGCCTCCTGATTTATGACAAACCAAAGCTGCAGCAGTTTGATTGTTTTTAGAAAGAGGACCGCAGAGAGGGTGGAACAGTAAGCTAAAGGAGCCAAAGGAGAAGATCAGAAGGAAGGATAATAATCACACGCTAATAAGAGCAGGAGGAAGACGAAAGGAGGGAAGAAAACCACACAACAAACCTTCAAAATAAAACAGGAAGTAAACCATAGACTGTGTAAACATAAATGAATCTTCTGGGTCTGAACAATGAAATTTTTTTTTCTTTTTTTTTTGCCTGTCCCGTTTGGCTCTTTTGTCATCAGAATTATTGTCTAAAGGCAAAGAAAGATGCCCAACGGATTTACTTTACCAAACTGACCATCCCAGCCTTGCCGTAATGGTCCATTTGATTCACCTTTTATTGTTTATTTTATTTTCACTTACTGAATACGGGACAGACTTGACTGGAGGAAAGAAGGGGAGAAAGAAAGAGGGAAAGAGAAACAGCTGAGAAGAGGGACGGGGGAGAAGGGCAAAAGACAAAAACCAACAGAACGGGCAGAGAAAAAAAAATGCATATATCGATCACCTGGATCACCTGCTGAGAAAGAAAAAAGAAAACAAGCAGAAGAGAACAAGAGTAATAGAATAAACAACATCACAATGATATAGGGCTTTGGAGCGTGATGTCACGGGGGTGGGCGTGGAAAGGATTTTGGCCCGATCCGCCATTTTGGGGGTCTAAGTAAGGAGCCAAAGCATAGCCATGGTTCGTACTTGCTGTGTGGTCGGCTGCAATGTTCGATCTTACGACCGGCACGGGAATAAGTTTGGATTGTCTTTTTATGCTTTCCCAACCTGGAAGCAACATGAAGGAGCTCATGTATCGGATGTTACCAAACGAAGGCGTCTAGCCTGGATAGCAGCCGTGAGACGAGCTGATATCAAGTTCTGTTACGTCTCCAGATATCAGCTGGTGTGCTCAAGACATTTTCATTCCGGTAAGTTCTAAATATGTTCACATCACACTTTATAGCTGAATAATATCATCGTTGGTGGTCTCGGAAGTTATAGAAATTGCGATCAAACATCAAATGGAGTGACTTTGCAGACATATGTGCTATGTAAAGATTCGCAGGAGGAGACAGGGAGGACACAAATTGGCGTTAATAATTTGCCCGATTATCAATGTGTTAATTTGCATCTACTTTACAATTATGGGCATATAATATGGTAACGATATTTTAGCAGTTTACTGATAAATGTATAACATTAATTATGGTGGGGGGTGGAAAATGGCTATTTCACTCGGTGCACTCCAGCTGACTTCCTTTGACGACGTACTCAGAGTTTGGCGGCTTGAAAATAGCCAAATCTTGCACCCAGCCATTTGTAAATTGGATGTGCGCCTCCAGTGACTTGTAATTACGAAACTGGTTCGCTGTGTAAGCACTTACTCCACAAACAAGATAGGTGAAGATATCGGGGTAGGACAGTGGCGGTAAGTCGTCTGGGTCTTTACTCCACTGCCGTATTTCATATGGGTCCAGATTTGCGATGCACTCTATTTTTTTTCAAATACCGCTGCTTCGCCTCTG
Organism: Rhamphochromis sp. 'chilingali'; assembly: GCF_963969265.1. Lineage (NCBI taxonomy): Eukaryota > Metazoa > Chordata > Actinopteri > Cichliformes > Cichlidae > Rhamphochromis > Rhamphochromis sp. 'chilingali'. Next base: position 37,338,942 of record NC_137939.1, read on the forward strand.
GACGCAATCGGTCTCTATACCGTCCGTTTTCTTTTGAGCTGCTTTTAAACATGTTTCTTGTCGTCGTCGCCGTTCCAACAGTGAGTTTGTTTGGATCGTAGACCCCGAAAATGGCGCCGCGCTCCCACAATGCATTGCGGCGTGACGTCAACTCCAAAGCCCTATATGGGAATATGACAGTAAATACTAAATATTAAACATTATTGTGCAGCACATAAGATCAACAGAACACAGTGTGCTTTGAGGTAGGAGCCAAAAAGGGTGTAGTTTGTGGGTGTGATCACCCGTGTGTACACCTGTGAGCATGGACGCGCTTGTTTTTTGTTTTTAAAAGGTTCCTTCATGTAATGATCTGCTAGAGGGTGTGGGGGGGCCACAGCCCCGTCCTCCAGGGCATGAAGCAGGTATGGAGGAGATCAAAACTCCAGACATCCAGAGGCCCCCAGAACACAAGAGACCAAGGAAGACCAACAGAGGGGCAGCCGCGCCACTGTCCCAGAAAGAGCTGAGGAGAGTCCCAGATGAGGGCTCACTCAGCAGCAAAATTTTATAAGTAAACAATAGAATTTTAAAATCTATTTAACGCGCCCGTGAGCTCCGCCGGCAGCCAGCCGTGCCTGAGTGACCGAGCCCCAGGCCGAGAGGCCGGGGGCACCCCACCTCCGAAGTGGCCCGAGCGAGCCCCAGGCTCCAGGCCCCGATAAGCAGCCACCAAGGAGTGAGCCGGTGTGTACCTGGACGCCCATCCCCGGACACAAAGAACCACCAACGCACCGATGTCTGAGGGAGTCCGCCACTGGTAGGGGAAGTGGTGGTGGGGGGAGATAGGCCTCCAAACCTTGGAGGGCCTGAGATGTCCCCAGAGAGGTGGCGTCTGATACCCAACCTGACATATAGACACAGACATACAGGCACACACAGATACAAACATCCATTCCCACCCTCATGCTCTCATATGCACTTACTCCACACTCAACCAACGTGGAGACAGACATAAAGAGACGCTGTACACACGATCACACTCCCCAAGCGTACTCTACATACCGGGTCTAGGTGCCCCCGCCCCTGGAGGGGGAACTGCACCCAGACCCAGGTGGTGTTTCCCTTTTCCCTGCGGTGGGGGGAGGCAGACCGCCCCGACTCCGCAGCAGCAGGGAGGCCCCACACTCCAGACCGCAGTCGGACGGCCATCTCCTCCTCCTAGCCCTCCCGCTCCAGCAGGTCGCAGAGAACGGGGGTGAGAGAAGACTCCAAACCTCCCTCCACCCACTCATTGTAGTGTTGATGCATGTGTGTTCTAAGGTGCATTTAAAACCCAGGAGGGCATGGAGCTACCTGCCAGAGAGCAGCAGGTAAGCGCATGGTCCCTCCTGCTAGCCTCCCCTGGTGACACACCCCTACTCCAAGGCCCTGCATGTGTGGGTGGTTGTGGTGGAGCGGGAAGAGGGAGGCAGCTGGAGATGGGGTGGGAAGGAAGGGAGGGGCAAGTGACCCCTCCCCCGCTGACCCCAGTAGGCACCCCCATACTCCGCGACCCGGAGTATGGGGGTACCGAACAATGAAATCTTAAAGCTGCAGGATGCTAATAGCTGTGGTTCCACCTTTATGGCTTCTGCGTCGCTTTCCACTGCTGTTCAGATTTAGATGCTAAAAACTACCTGAAACCCAGTTCAGGAGCTAAAAACGACCCGCACGACCAAGCAGCAGGTATATCGTCACCTTGATGTCCACCTTTGTTGTATCGCACATGCGAGACGTGTTGCTATGACAACAGCCACACACGTTAGGTAGTACCAGATTGTAATGGAAAACCAGTCGATCCAAGCATACAGGAAAAGGAGCAGATCATTGTTGGACTCTTCAGCTAAACCCAAAGACAGGTCAAAAACATGGAAAGAAAAACTTTATACTTCGATAGAATTAAACCATCTCAAAGATTCTGACTCTGGAATTAAATGGTTTTCTCACCGCTATGACGTCCTCACGCCTAACGTGAGAATTCATTTGAGTTGAAAGCCCACTCAGCCAGTGTGATAAGAGAAGACAGCCTTTAGCCTGTATTAGTCCCACAGCTGGAAGTTATAGAAGCTTCCAGGGTTTCTGTTTTCTGCATGTAAAAGATGCATGATGGATCCAACCATGTTTCAACACTTTTCAGCAGTTTCCTTTTATTTCTGGTTGTCGTCTAAACATGCCTGCGATGCAGCTTTTCAGCGGCAACAACAATAACTCTGGACCCAGTCCACTCCTTTTATGCAGGGGAGGCGTGATGAGCTGATTGAGCTCAGGTGTATCAGCTGCAGCCGCCCCACGCCCCGTCACACTGGATGTTTTCTGAGCTCTGTTTAAAAGTGAACCAAAGAGTGCTGGCGATGGAGTCAGTTAGGTCGTCCTGCAGCTGATGGGACATTTTTTGCAGTAGCTTAAAGTTGAAATACTTTAACCTGCATGAATTCAGATGTTATCAATGTTCATCGGGGAAATTTACATTGACTTTATGCATAAATTCAGATGGACTAAAACAGCGTGAGGTGGTGAGGGTCTCTTTGAAGCTGAAGTAGTTTATTGATCACGTGGCTGTGGTTTCCTGATATTACTCACTGCAATTGTTTGGGGGATTAAAGTAATTTTACCAAAGCTTAATATGACCATTTTATGAACCTGCTCCAAATCCAAGCTAAGAATTTCTCAGGTTTCTCTGGCTCTCACTGAAACAAATGACACCCTGGGAGGATAAGCCTGATTATCTTTACTTTACTTAGTTGGGTAATCATAAGATGGTATTTGACTTTTTAGCATGTTTATTAATCAGATCTAGAAAAACAGTCCGAAGGCCTTCTTTGAAAAATGTTTCTGTGCTACAACTGGATACAAATGCAGATGACATCAGGTCAGGCAAAAGGAAATACACAAAGCATGCTGGTTATCCTGGAAACCCCCAGAAAGTCCAAATAAGCTCAAAGGAATCAACCTGAGGCACTGAGAAACAGAAGGGAAACACAGGAGGAGGGAAACAGACAGAGGCAGGAAGTAAACAAACTGAAACGCAGAGGGAAGGTAACTGCCAGAGTAAAACAGGTAATGAAACAAGGAGACAACCTGAAAAATAAAAGAAGCTAAAAACTGTCAGCAAGAGTAAAAGTGTAAAAATTCAAAGCAGAATTTCTCGCAGCAGGTCGGAGCTCCCGTGCATGTCCCACTGATGCTGTGCAGCACCCACTCACACACGCCTCGCCGCCAGCACGGGGACGCCACGTGTCGGGACGACTCAGCGTGATGGGAGATGATGGACGGCTGCACCGAGCACGCTCTGCACCTCGTTCTCTCACGATACACTCACCTTCCATGTGCTCCTTCTGGTCCCCACGCCTACGCTGAACGCCACCTTTCCGTGTTCAGCCTCTGCTTCGCATTGCTTACCTGGGTGGCACACCTGCTGATTCCCAAACACGAATTTAACCTTTTCAGTTTAAAAGGTTTGAACCAGACCTTTTCTTTTGTTAGCTCGTGTGCCTCTGCTGGAGGCTGGAGGTGTGTGTCATTCATTATTTAGTATGTCATCATCATTTCACTTCTTTTCTTCGACTTCTTTTACTCTCCAGAGGTTTAGTCAAAGATCAGGTTTGGGTCCCCACCCAGGACTCTCAAACTCATGTGGATCAGGACTGACGAAGCTGAAATGAATAAAGTTAATTGACGAAGGTGTTTAATATGAATGTATGTGAGTGTTTCTGGAGCTTCAATCTCTTAGTTTCCTTCTCTGGGCACCTTGGATGTAGGTGAAGTTGTGGCAGAAGCCTCGACTGTGTTTCTGCTGTGTGAGGCTGGTTTGTTCTCATCAGGGTGCAGCGTACAAACCGCTAAACACGCTAAGGTCATGTGCTGTGTGTTTGAAAAGCTTTTCCTGTTCACCATTGTCTCCAGCACCTTTCCTGTGCTCCCCACTCGGCGTCACGTCATCGGACCTTTAACGTGTCTCACCTGTTTCTGATCACAGCAGTGAAACATATACCCGTGTTTGTCCTTAGTGTTGCTTCTCGCTTTAGGCGAGGCCCGGATCTTTATTTGAACTTGGTTTAATTTACACCTTTAGCTCAAAATGAAACTATTAAAGGTGGGAGAGCCAGAATCAGCTCCGAGACAGTTCACAGTCCTACACTTCACGTGCACATGAAGAGTACTTCCTGCTGTGCTCCGAGTGATGCTCGTGGTTTCAGCAGCAGCCTCGTTCTCCTCCTGAGCTTCTGTTGAACTCTGAGTCCGGGTGAGGATAAACTCGGACTTCAGGTCTGTGAATCGGGTCCATGGTGGACTGAACCGACAGAATCTCCTGCACCAGCATCCTGAAACGCCACAGATTTCACAGCTTTAATGATGTGTTTTCCTGATTGATCAGATTGAATTTTCTGTTTAACACTCTTTTTCTCTCTTGCTTTAGATCTTAGATCTTTGTGTCAAAGGAAAGACGGCCTGGATACCTCGATAATGTTCAAAAACATCTCAGCTGTTTCCAGCCAAAACCACCAAAACCTGCGAGACGATGACCTGGTCAGAAACTCTTTGAGCTGCTCGCTCTGAGCTTCAGTAATTTCAATGATCGGAGAAAACAAGCTGTTGCAGGACGTCCCTCCAACATTCAGAGCATCATCTTTAAAGAATAAAGCCGTCGTTCCATTTAAACCAGGGAAGCAAATATGAAGTTGTTAGCTATTTAAAAGCTAGCAGACAGCTAGCAGTTACAGCTGGCTGTGTCAGTGAAAGAGGCCACGCCCCTAATAATACAAACTGGTGAGTTATAGAAACGCCCCCTCCCCCACAGGTGTTATTGAGGAGGAGGACCTCAGAGGAGCTACAGACATGGCTACGTTCACACTGCAGGCGAAAGCGCATCAAATCCGATTTTTTTGACCCTACGCGACCCATATCTGATCATGGTGTGACAAATCCGATATTTCCAAATCCGACCTGGGTCACTTTCGTATGTGGTCCTGAATCCGATACATATCTGATGTTTTAGAGAGCGACTGCTGTTTGATGGTCACGTCGCATTAAATCCGTCTTTTACGTCACTGACACAAGACAGACGCCAATTATCAGCGCCGGAGAAGACATCGTGAACGCTTCCTGTCCATCCAGTGAAACTGCTGGGAAGACAACGTTGGAGAAACGTGAACATTTTATTTGTACTGTATAATCTGCAGATTCTGACAGAAATCTGCAGCTATCCTCTAAAACAGCAGTAAGGATCATTATTAGGTTATCTACATTATTATGTAAATAAAAAAATAACTTAAAGCAAAAATTGGGAAACATGAGGTCCGAAGTCTTTATATTAAGACCATCAGTCAAACACACTGTTGGTCTGGGTCTAAACAGAGCGCGTTGTGTGTGACGTCTTCTTTTGCGCATGCGGCCGCTTTGAGCGTTCACACTAGAGCGCGTTTGCTGTCGCATTTTATTTGTAGTGTGAACAAGCAGACAAAAAAATCTGATTTGATCAAAAAATCTGAATTGAGCATCAAGACCTGCAGAGTGAACGTAGCCTGACTCTTCAGGTTGATTCCAGCTTCAGCAGGTGCTAACATAAGCTAATTTCCTTCTTGCATGTTACATTTTATTGAATAAAACTGCACATAACACAAAACTGAGATGTGGGATTCTACTGGATTGGTCCAGGTTTAACTCTAAATTCCTAAAAATGAATTCTCTGAGCTCTGCCTCTGATGTTCTCTTCCTACCTCGTGGCTTCTCCAACGTTCTTGTTGTCTTTGACTGAAGTCTCCATCCATGTAATGAAGCCGTGGGCTTTGCTGAACTTGTCGATGGTGTCTGCAGAGACAGCCCTGTGAGCGAGGTCGCACTGCAAACAGACCGAAGCAGAAAGACTGAGTTTATAGTCAGGTGACTCACTGCATGTTAGCAGCCTGTGCTCATTAGCCTGAACCTCAAAGCTTCCTGGTGGATCCTTCATTAGCTGGATGCACTCAATCACCTTGTTAGCAACTAGGATGCAGGGGATGGAGTCTCCGTTGGGCAGCATGGCCTTATTGTCCAGGTCCTCTTTCCAGTGGCGACAGCTGGAGAAACTGGAGGAACTGGTGACATCAAACATCACCACACAGCCCAGCGCCCCTTTATAGTAGATCCTGGTCATGGATATGAAACGCTCTTGGCCTGAAGAGACAAGGCAAAGGTCAGTGTGTCACCAATGCATCCATCCATCCATGACCCAGTCAATAATGCAGAGGCGTTAGATATTTTGAATTTAATTTTTATTTTATTTTGAACTATTTTTAATTGCTTTCAGTTTTCTTCCTGTCTGAAAATGTTCAGTTTAGTTTTTTTGTTTCATTATTTGTTTGAGTGTATTGTTGTTAAACAGATTGAAGATGTTCAGTTCAAACACAGCCCTTTATGTCAGGTAGACAAAGCAGTTTCTAAACAGGTGCACCAAAGCCTCCAGAAGCTTGTAGAGCACACTGACTCAAACTTCAAACGTTTGCTGTTGTTCTACCTGCACACCGTGTCATGTCTGCTGCAAGTCGAGTTTTTGTTTTACGTCATTTAACCAGTCTTAGCATCAGCTGACCCACTGAGCTTAAAAAAGCTGAAGCCAAACTTTCTTTGTACCTGCGATGTCCCAGAGTTGCAGTCGGACTTTCTCTTTATCCGACCAGTGCAGCAGCTTAACGGAGAAATCCACTGCAGAAGGAAACAGTCTGTTTTAGAGACGCAGCAAGAGAGAAATGAAACGCCACTGAAGGCACATCTACACAGGAAAATATGAAAATAAACTCAAAGTTTCACTTTGCTTCTTCTGAAGTGAAACCTCTGTGAAATTATTCATTAAGCGCAAAGAAGTGAGAGCTGGTTTCGTCCAGCTGAACCTGCACTCATTCTCAGTTGCTTCCAGGTATGTATAAACATTGAAATTAACAACGTGTCTCATCCTGTAATTATTCATTCAGTATTTTGTACACCTGGGGTCTGAATCAAGTGACTAATCCCCATCTGCAAACAGATTGAAGGCTGTGAAATAATCAGTGATCTCCTCTTCATTTGATTCAACTCGTGCAGAGAGACTGTGAACCTCATTATTTCCTGGAGCTTTGGTTTAAAAGGAGGAGCGCTCCTGATGTGATGGGTTCAAATGTAGCTGTAGAGACCGGCGGACTGAAGTCGCCAGTCAAAGCAAACCAAAGGACAAAGTCTGAAAATCAACTCCAGCTATTTGTGTAAGAAACAAAGTTTTAGATCATAAAGTTAAAAACAGCCGAGGTCCTGAGATGAAAAATACATTTTGACCTGACGGTGGTGCTAGAGGACAAGTTACAGAGCTCCTTCAACAAAGAGAGAGCAGATTTCTCCTGTTTTGGCTTCCTGTTAAATCCAGAATTCAAAATCCTGCTCCTCACATACAAGGTCTTAAATAATCAGGCCCCATCTTATCTTAATGACCTTGTAGTACCATATCACCCTATTAGAGCCCTTCGCTCTCGCTCTGCAGGCCTACTTGTTGTTCCTAGAGTATTTAAAAGTAGAATGGGAGGCAGAGCCTTCAGTTTTCAGGCCCCTCTTCTGTGGAACCAGCTTCCAGTTTGGGAGACATATATAAGTTGAAATGAATTAAATTAAAAACCCACTTTGTGTGTGTATAATAAATATAAGGTCCCTTGAGGAACGGTTTAAAGGGAACTCCCACAGTAAGCAAATTTCCTTGAATAACACGACTTCTCTGAAAAATTTCTAATTCAGGAAGAGGTGAAGGGAACGAGACAATCGTGGTGGGACAGATAAACGTTAAGATCTTTTAAGTCATGATCTGGTGTAACATGAGCCCAAAGCAGGAGCTGTGCGACAGTCTGATGGTTTTTGTTTTCTCAGTCAGGACCAAAGTGGTGGATCCACTTTTATATTCCATCTGTCTTCAGATTTTACATGAACATCAGTCTGCTCCTCTACGATATAAAAACCAGTTTCAGGTTAGTGCCTGCTATTTCTAACATGACTTCTGAAGTTTTCTGATGACCATGCAAAGTCTCAGGGCACCCAAACACACCACGCAGACCCTGCCAATGTTTCAAAGACTCAAAAGAGTAAAGCAGCCCTACCTCCCACCGTCATCTTGTAGGTCTTGTTGAACTGTCCGCTGACGTAGCGATGAACAAAGGAAGACTTGCCGACGTTTCCATCACCGACAATGAGAATTTTCAGAAGGTGCTCCGTCATCGCTGTCCTCCGTCACGCAACAGCAGGTGACAGACCTCAGCACGGAGAGCTCAAAGTTCACACCTCTGCTCAGGAAACACCGTTTATGAGCCAGACACACATTTTACTCACCTCTAACTAAACAACACCACACATACATGTTCTGTGTCTTTAAATTACACCACATTCAAATCTGCCCAGCCTCAAACCCAGAGAGGGGCCAGGCTTACACCTCGAAGCTAACTGTCCAACAGTGCTGCCAGAGTCGGTGTTTCAACACTCTGCTGTTTCCTGACAGGAAGTTGCTGCAGGCCATAAATATGAATCAGACACATAAACCACGCCTTTGTGGACGGCGGGCTGTTAGTGACTTCTGTTGGTTTCTGTTGGTTTCATGGCAGTCTGTGATTACCTGCGGCCAGGTAATCACAGCTGTGTTAAGAGTGGGTCTCCTAATCGGAAGGTTGGTGGTTCAATCCCCGGCTGCTCCAGTCTGCATGCCAAATATCCCTGAGCAGGATACCAACCCAAGCTGCTCTCTGATGCGTCTCAGAGCCAAACCACCAACCTTCCGATTAGACCCCGGTTCCTACAACATGTGTCAAGAAGTATTGATCAATGGTTTGATAATAAATCAAATCCGTTTGATAGATTCCTGTTTTTGATTAGATTAGTGCTGGAGTGCCTCAGGGTTCTGTGCTGGGACCAGTACTGATTGCTGTTCTTGTGACACAGCATTTTTATCCATCATTGTCTTTTTTAAACAGTAAGAATACTTGAGCCTGTTTGCTTTTTAAATCTGTAACTAATTTTACTTCAGGAAAAGTTGTGATTAGTTTGGGGGGCTAAACAAAGATGATTTGTTTTTTCAATCACATTAACTTTTGTTTATGTCTAAGTTGTAAGAAATGAATGGGTTTATATTTTAGCACGACGCCAGTGTCCGGCAGCCTCGCCTCTGTCAGTGCTCCCCAGGGCAGCTGTGGCTACAAGGTAGCTGCCATCACCAGTGTGTGAATGTGTGTGTGAATGGGTGCATGCAGTGTAAAGCACTTTGGGGTCCATAGGGACTACGTAAAGCGATATACAAATACAGACCATTTACCATTTACTTCATATTATTAGAAAACACTGCATTTTCTTCCATATTCAAACTGAATGCACTCGGTTACTTTTTCCTCTGTTGTTGATGCTGTCCCAGCTTTACACAGGACACATAGAGCAACAGTAGACGTAGAACCTGCCCATCGTCTCATCAGCATGTTTCATGCTTCAGCCTGTTTTCAGCAGAAAGTCAAACCTCTCTCATTGGCTGCTTTCTTTTTCACAGGATCCAGCATCGGTGAGGATCTAGCTGACCTGCTGGCAGGAACAATGAAACATTACTGCCAAGGAAAACTACACAGGCTGCGGCATTTCAAAATACAGATGTATTAAAGAGCAGAGCATTGACTGAGAAATGTTACTAACATCAGAGGAATCAGGCTGTGCATCGTAACCAAAGCTGCAGAGTAAACGTGAACCATCAGGACACTTTCATGGAGGCTTCACTGTCGCCACCATCATCTTGGTGATGCAGGGAGAGTTTATCTGCTTTTACTTTGTGGTTCTTCCTTCTCCACCCTCGTCCTGCTGCATCTCCTCTTCATCTTCATCTTCCTGTCTCTGGGCCTTGTGGAGTCGAGTTTGACAGTTATTGGTGGGTGCAGTCGCCATGAAGCAGACTCATCTCTGTGACTCCGTCAGTGTGTTTCCAGCCTTTGTCTTTATCCCAGCAGCAGAAGCAACACAGGGACTTTTTAAGGTTTTGTGTTTAAAACGCTCAGATTGTCTGTGGTGTGGGAGGGTTTCTGTGTTTTTAGCTACAGATGTTTTCATCTGTAACAGATGCTGTATGTGACCTGTTCAGGGTTAGGGTTTGTAGAGTTTCAGGTGTAATTCTTTGAAGGCTCTGATCCTCCCAGCAGGTGTTTGGCTGAATGATGTTTCAGGTGTTCAAACCAGCAGCTCCCACAAAACAGCCGAGCTGCGGATCGACACGGAGGAATCCACGGTGGATCCTGAACGTGACGGATACAAACGGACTGGTCCTTGATTTAGTAATGGAGGCAGGTGAGTGTGGTGACATGCAGGTAAACAGAGGGATGGCGCTCCCCAAAATGGAGTAGAATAGAATAGAATATCTCTTTATTGTCATTGGACACGTACAACAAAATGATGGGTGCTCCACGGCAACTGTGCAGGAATTAAATATAAATAATGAGACGGCAGAATAAAGGACAGACAGGAGAAATACATCTAAAACAACAGAAAGGCACTCGTGGGAGAACAAAGTGAAGGAGGTGTACAAAGGTCTGAGTCTGTGTGTGAGTGACCTGACTGACCTGAGGGCAGCGGGTCAGACAGGTGGTGGACAGGGTGCCTGGCTTACCTGAGACAGGAGGATCTGGCAATGGCCTCTAGGGGTGTCAGAGGGCAGCCGGTGATGTTTTGGCGGGTCAGTGACCCTCTGTGCAGGCTTCCTGTTGCCAGTATTAGCCTCTGAGTACCAAACACCAGGCAGGAGGAGAGCACGCTCAGTTTGTGTTGTTGTGTGAAAGCAGTGCTACACACAGAAACTTAACACAACATGTACCAGGTGTGCTCACAAGATCTGCTCACACCATCAGCTGGGATCCAGCAGGTTTCCATCCATGTGACAAACTCTGATTTCTGAAGTAAGCCAACACCAGCTGATTAACTGTGTGTTCTTGACTCTGCAGGAGATCTCTGAGTCCTCACAGTAGAACGACTCTCCACTAGGGATGGGCACCGGTTCTGACATAAACGGTAGTAACCAGACTGAAAAGCAGCGCACATTTCGGTGCTTTTTTTCCCTGAGATGTCATACACTTTGGATCCTAGCCAATCATTTTACGTTTCCGAGGATAGTAGGCGGGGCCAGGTACGTCCGTTCTTTTAGAGCAGAGCTACAGATTAAAAACGCCCAAGGCGAAGCGGTCAAAAGTCTGGCTGTACTTCACAGCAAAAGATGCAAACTCAGCAGCAACAAGTGCTTTAAGCTGATACTGTGATACTGTCAAAGGAGGTAACAC
>NC_137939.1:37355244-37377744 GCF_963969265.1 Rhamphochromis sp. 'chilingali'
GTGGTGACGCTGACACGAAAGGAAAATATTTGTGAGAGTGAAACTCGAATCAGACTGACTCCTCCCATCGTCCTCAGGGACGTACCGCTGTGACGTGCAGGACGCCGCCTACCGCAGGGTCAAACGGGCTTACTGGGGCATCCGGGTTCTGCCCGTCGGCGTCCTCAGCCTGGACTACGACAGCTCGCTGGCCCTTTGGGATGAAGGCGAGAAGAACCAGACCGAAGAGGAGGAGGAGCAGAGGAAGATCTTTCCCTTTGCTCTCCTTGCGGTACGTTTGGTTTGGAACACGTTCATTTAATGCTTCTTTGTATTCAAAGTTTGGCTGCTGCTTTGGTCACAGATGGGCGTCAGCGTAGCGGTCGCTGGCGTCTTCGCTGCTCTGCTGAGAGGCTACGAGGCGATGAAGAGGATAAGGAGGAGGAGAAGAGGGATTTAAAGGCGTCTGGTTCCTTCTGAATCTGCCAACCTGCTTCAAATAATTGAAAATCGTTTTTCAGGAGTTTGTTATTAAAATGAATGACAAATAAAACCCAAACCTGCAGATACACGTCACCAACAGGTTTCAGTTTGGTACGCGCTTCATTCTGCCGGGTGCAGTGCGGCCGTGTTCCTGTAGATGGCAGTGTGGGCTCAGCCCTGATGAAGCTCTGCAGCTCATAAATCAGCTGCTGCATACAAAGCTTTTTATCCACATTTTAAAATATTCTTTAAGAGTTGTGAAAAAACTAGTGTTCCTTTTTTCCAGCATTCCAGGTCACAGCTGGAACATCTGTGCGCTGAGGTGCATCCATGTGTGTTACAGGTGTGTTTGAGTCTCAGGCTGCAGGGCAGCTCCAGCCAGGCAGGGAAAGCATTAAAGACTGCCCTCCGTAATAACCAGCATGGTGTTGTTGGCAGTGCTTTGGTGCTTCCGTGGAAAGGCGTCTCCTCAGCAGTGATTCTGCTTCACAATAAGAAGCTTGTTTTAGCACAGGTCAGGTGAACGAGGCCACGATGCTGTCGAGCTGAGTGAGCGAGCGGGCAAAACAAACAAAGTGATGATGATGAGCTCGCTGTAACGGATTCATGTCCTGGTGGAAGCAGCCCTGCGACGAAGCACGGAGGGGGGTCAGGTAGGCCTACGTCAGGACCATTTACTGTCCTCAGCAGGGAAACAGTCAAATGTAATGCACATGTGGTTCATGACTAATGCACCCATCTTATTGTTGTGACTCAGACGTTACATGGTCTTCACTGCACCCTCTAACTGGTCAGACTGGTAGTTGGTGTAAAAATGCAATGAAACTGGTTTTAAACGATGCCCCAGTAATAACTCGTCTTCCCAGGATCGCTGTCCCGTTTTTTAAAATGATAAGCCACCCTGGGGTTTGTGATGAGGACCCAGAGCAGTAACATCTCTCTCTCTGCGGGGCTCTCATTTATGAAATGGAGCGTCTCACTCTGAAAAATGTCGTCTGTAGCAACGTCCAATCAGTGTTTGAGCATGAAAACCCAGCCAACGGCGCTCTGATCAACACATCTCCAATCAAAACAAACTGATCGCACCTTTTGATTCCCCTCTATAGCGTTTCCAGCCATAGACCAAAAACATGACCACCAATGAGCAACATGTTGACTTAAAGGGGAGGAGCTAAAACAGCTTGTTTCAAGCAGAGGTGAAGTGAGGGGCTCGTACCTGCAGCCGAGCGGCTGATTTACCAAAGAAGAATAAAAAGAATGAAAAATGTGAAAAGGTTACAAAGGAAGGAAAGCACAGCTGCTGCAGAGAAATCAGACATGTGAGAAGAAAAGTCGCTGCACATCAGATTATTCTTCCACGTTACTAAAAGTGAGACTGAAACCTGGGAAGAAGCCAGCCAGAGGTAACGGACTGATCAATATCAGCCCTCTGTCATTAAGACAGGACAATCTGATGGATTACAATCATTATTTCATTAAATGAATCATCAAGAGACACCTTTAGTGTTCATTCTCTCAGCTGCAGCCTCAGTGCTGTTGAACAGTTTGAGAGGAAATAAAGTAAAATCAAATAACATTGGGTTGTAGTGTTTTAGGGTTGTATCGAAATACTTAAGGAACAATAATCCTGTTGTAAAATTTAAATATATATAAACAATATATTTAAAAAATGAAACAACAAAGCTGACTGACTACCATACAAAGACAGTAAGCAGCACTGGCAAACTGCCGGCCCTCTGCAGATCTTTACTCACATAACCTGCTGTTAGATGTTAGCTTTGCTGCATTGCATGCAGATGCATCCCTGTAAGGAGTAAAGCACCGTCGCAGTGCAGAAGTCCCAGGATGAACATCTCACTCTTCATCACTAAGTGAAGAAAATGAAACCCGAGGTTTCTCCTCAGCACTGCTTGTTTTTGTCTACTTATGACATTTTACTTGGTGGTTGTTTGCTGCTTCTGCTAACTGTACAATAAATCGCTCCTTGGGGATAACAAAGACGTCCTCGAGCCCCTCTGAAAGCACACACCCGCTAATCAATCCGCTGGTAGCAGGGGTCAAATGAGAGTCGACAATCTTTTCAAGTATAAATCAATGAGTCAATTCATCAATGTTTGAATAAAATCTCTAAATAATTCATTAAATCTGAGAAAGTTATAAAACATAAACATTGCACAAGGTCACCTGGTTCTGCTGTGTACTCTGAGGTTTAATGTTTGAAATATTTAAAGTGTGGATTAATGTTTCCTCTTCTGTAGGGAACAACGTGCCTCATGTTCCACTGATTATCTGTAGACGTGTAGTATTCAGTTATTGATTAGCACACGTGCAGGTCAGGGGTCAGCTGTGGGGCCGTTTATGACCGCCTCTCTCGAGGACACTCATTTCTGCCCCAACTCTTGCTCCATACATTATCTCTGACTGCCCCCGAAGTCATTCTGTCCTCTCTGTCAGAGGCAGCCGTCAACATAAAGATCTCTGCTCATGCGGGATTTGCAGACGGGTTTGGGTCTCCTCAGCGTCACCGCCGATCCGGGTTCGCTGATGGTTTGCTGACTGGGCGACGTTAGATGGATGAGCTGTTGGGTCTGTTCAGCCACTGCAGACCCGGCAGCTACACTGTCTGTGGATTAAGGAGTCCGCCGTGACCCTGCAGCTGTAAACTGCTGAGCTGGGAGCACCGCCTCCTCTGTGCTGTCTGTACCACGATAAACCTCTGTGAATCCTAAAGTCCCCTGACGGCGAGTCATCGCAGTGAGGAACCATCCTCTGCTGTCCCAGGGGATGATGGACGGGAAGCGTTTCCACCACTTCAGAGCGGTCTGATGGACGGATCGTGAGCCTCTGCAGACACTTCTCCTCGAAAACCAATTAAAGCTAAATGTAAGCAGCCCTCTGTCACACTATAATCTGAAGATTAGAGCAGGAAAGGCGACTGATGGGGTGATCTCCAAACACAGCATGAACGTGTTACTCTGCAATTTAATCCTGAGTGAAGGCGTAATTACAGCTGTCAGCAGCCATTCTGTGTCAACCACTGTTTAATGGCCTGAGATGACTCTGAAGAAGCTCAGCAGCACACGCTGGCTTTAACGAACTTTGTAGAAATCCTGAAACCTTCTGCTGAAGTCCCACACAGCCCAGTCTGAGCTCTGCAGGCAGTGACGCTGACGTTGGACTATGCCAGCTAATCAGAAATCAGCAGTGTTGGCCAAGTTACTTTGAACAAGTAATTAATTATAGATACTAGTTACTTCTTCAAAAAAGTAACTGAGTTAGTAACTGAGTTACAATATTCTAAAAGTAATTAATTACTTGAAAAGTAACTATTGCGTTACTTTAAAAAACATTTTAACCCTCTGGGGTCCAGGGTGTAATCGCCATTTTTAACTACTTCTGATGTTTCCTCCACATTTCACCTTTAAAAACGATTTACTTTGTCTTGTTTGGTCTCATCAGCACAACCTCACGTGTCTGAATCTGCAGTCATGCTTTCATTTTGACTACTGTAGTAACACAACTGATCTCTGATGAATTAACCATTTCAAACTGTTTACACAACAATCAGCTGTTCTTCAATAAGATGCCACAAATTATTTGTGCCACTGCAAATATTTCTGTCCACTATAAAGGAAACATCACAGCCTGATACCTGCAGGTCTGACAGCAGCAGGTGTGTCACTCCTGTTTCTACCTGGAGACAGCAGTCGCCTCATTGTTCTGACACACAACACAACACTATCCACAACACTACACACTAACTACACAACACATTAACTACACACTCCAAACACGCTGAACGTCACAAATCTCTCACATCTCAAAACTCCACAGCTCCTGAAACTTCCACTGTTTTAGGAGCTGTGTTGTTGTTTTTGCTCATAAGCAGAGAGCGTCGCTGCTGTCCTTAGACAGACGTGACGAAACTATTGAGGAAGAACACGCGTATATCTTGTTTATCATCACTCTGGTTTTACTGGCCTATCAGTTTATAAACTGGTATATGTCACCTTGTTGCTTTGTCTGTAAGTGGTCATGTGATTGACCACGACTACTTTACTCTTCCTCAGTCAAACAGCAGCACTCGTGCGATTGTTTTGCCTGCTGAGCTCCAGCTGTTGTGCCAGACAGGGATCGTGATCACCGTCGGCGGGAGCACAGCTGCTTAAAGCTGTAGCGCCCAGATTACTTACAGCTACTTCCTGCAGCTGATATAAGCGGCTGTAAACTGAACACAGCTTCAACGTCTGATTGTTGAAAAATAGTAACGGACCTTGTTAGTAACGGTAACGGCGTTGTAACGACAGAAATAGTAATAAGTTAGATTACTCGTTACTGAAAAAAGTAAGGCTGTTAGTAACGCCGTTATTCCCATCACTGGAAATCAGGCCATTTATCCAGTCTCCATATAGCCACGCCCACATGTCTTCATAAAAGTAGGCGTGTTTACTTGGAGGAGAAAGGAGCGATGCTGTTGAGGACCTCTGTGTCCTCCTCGTCGTACACCTCGGGACGGACGGCGGTCAGGAACAGGAACATGGAGCAGGAGGAGCTCAGACGGACTCTCTGCAGCTCAGTCCAAGAACAAAGAGTTTCCATGTTCATGTTTGCTGGTATGAGTCTGTTCATGGAGTGCGGTTGCAAAGCCACGTGCAGGCTGAAGGAGTGGAAATAGCGCCC
This sequence comes from Rhamphochromis sp. 'chilingali', assembly GCF_963969265.1. Lineage (NCBI taxonomy): Eukaryota > Metazoa > Chordata > Actinopteri > Cichliformes > Cichlidae > Rhamphochromis > Rhamphochromis sp. 'chilingali'. The sequence goes on from NC_137939.1 coordinate 37,360,387, forward strand.
CCTATGTGACATTTACCAGCAGACTGTGGGCTGGCAGGGGCAGGCTGTTCATGTTTTACCTCCGTTCTCCTGCGCAGGGTTCTCCACAGACCAAGCTGTCTCACGCTGAGCTCAGATCAGGGTCTGGAGGAGTTCTGAGTTGGTCTTAAAATGAACCTGAAATCTTGGTAAATAACCATCCCAAGAACCAGACGTTTTCTCTGTGTCAGATTAATCTGAAGCATGTATCGATCACATCACGATCAGGAGTCTTTCTCTGAACAGATCCGTCCTGTTTCCTCTCATATTTCTGTCAAGTTGCTTCTTTCAGCTCTCAGTGACAGACTGGAGATGCAAAGTCGCTGCAGAGGGACACATCAAAGCAGCCCGAGGCTCAGACGGCAGCTCATCACATGGCAGACTTCAAACACCAGAGCGAGGGAGGACCCTGATGAAGAGGACACGTTCTTCATCATTTCTCACTCCTCGAGTCTCTCCCAGCTCACTCACAGCAGATAGAAATCAGCAGCCCAGAGCTCAGAGTCGAGCCACACAGGTCCAAGAGCACCGCACAGAGGAAACACGGACACACAGATATGTTCGATTTTTGTTTTTGTGGAACATTTTTAAGATGGAATTTTATTTGCATAATCACAACAACATTGACCTCAAGGCACTTTTATATTATTGTGTGGTAAAGATGCAACAATAATACAGAGAAAACAGAGACAAACCCAACAATCATATGACCCCCTATGAGCAAGCACTTTGGCGACAGTGGGAAGGAAAAACTCCCTTTTAACAGGAAGAAACCTCCAGCAGAACCAGGCTCAGGGAGGGGCGGGGCCATCTGCTGTGATTGGTTGGGGTGAGAGAAGGGAGACAGGATAAAGACATGCTGTGGAAGAGAGACAGAGGTTAATAACAGATATGATTCAGTGCAGAGAGGTCTGTTAATACACAGGAAGTGAGGAAGAAACACCCAGTGCATCATGGGAATCCCCGGCAGCCTACGTCTATTGCAGCATAACAAAGGGAGGATTCAGGGTCACCTGGTCCAGCCCTAACTATATGCTTTAGCAAAAAGGAAAGTTTGAAGCCTAATCTTGAAAGTAGAGATAGTGTCTGTCTCCTGAATCCAAACTGGAAGCTGGTTCCACAGAAGAGGGGCCTGAAAACTGAAGGCTCTGCCTCCCATTCTACTTTTAAATACTCTAGGAACAACAAGTAGGCCTGCAGAGCGAGAGCGAAGTGCTCTAATAGGGTGATATGGTACTACAAGGTCATTAAGATAAGATGGGGCCTGATTATTTAAGACCTTGTATGTGAGGAGCAGGATTTTGAATTCAATTCTGGATTTAACAGGAAGCCAAAACAGGAGAAATCTGCTCTCTCTTTCTAGTCCCTGTCAGGACTCTTGCTGCAGCATTTTGGATTAGCTGAAGGCTTTTCCAAAAAAAAATAAATGTTGGAGTCTGGTGCCTCCATACTTCTTTTAGCTACAGTCTGTGGTTCCACCTCTGGTATTTGTCACGGTTGATGATGGCCGACCGTGGGGATGTGAGGAAGGAGGACCCAGGCGCGGAGCTCTGAATGCAAGCAATGCGTTTATTTACAGTGAATGGAAAATAACAATAAATCCTCAGTGCGTTCCCGACTCCTGTGACATGTCCTCTTCCCGGTGTTAGTGTTCTTTGTCCCCGCTCCTCAGTGTCTGAGCACCTCATGCTCGCTGCCCTCGCGTCTCCACACTTCTCCCGGGGAAATAACAAAGAGGCAGCCGTCAGACTCACCACAACGCAGCAGACTAAACTTACTAACTGGCCAAGAGACTAACGTGAAGCCACGCAGTGATCCAGCATCAGAGAGCGCTCCACCACAGTCTTAAGTAGCTCCTCTGAGGAGGCTTGATCAGCTGTGTGATGGTCTTCAGGTGTGGCCAACCACATGGCAGGGCCACACCCACCAGGTCTGAAGGTGCCTGTAAACAGGTGCTCCCAGATACACCTGCATCCACACACACATACCTGCAAGCAGGGAGAACGAGGGACAGCAACACCAAAAACATATATAATATAAAACAAGTCCATAACTGCTCAGGGACCCTGGGTCGCTCAGATCCAGGTCCCTGACTGTATTAGCACTGAAGAAGAAAAAGAAGCATAAAAAAGAAGCACAATAACAGAGAAATCCAAAAGCACAGCATGCAGATCGTGAATGTTTGCGTCTCCTCTCCATCCGTTCCTTTCTCCCGAGGAACAGACAGATGTACAGATGTGGTTGAAATGACACGTTTTAGGTTTTGTGGGTGTTCTTGGGCCATCGTCTCATCCCAGACTCTGAAAGTGATGAGTTAATAAACACTGCAATGGCAGCTGGCTGTGTGATTTGATTTTCTCTACACCTGCACAGGAGACAGAGCAGAGGCAAAAACGGGCCGTGAAGTCGACCAATCACAGAGCAGATCTGAGAGGCCTTTGTTCGAAGAAACAATGGCGACATTTTGAAGTGCAGGGATACAGAAACCACTCGAGCTCAGCGCCCTCGGAGGACGTGTTTAACATTCAAACGCCGCAGAGTTCGAGGCCCTTCAGTGAGATCGTGATTATTAAATACCCGACACTCAGCTCGAGCGTCCCTGGAAGCCTGAAGCTCTGAGAGGCACACGGCCGCTCCGTCCATTACGCAGCAAATACTCGCTTTATTCCTGGTTTTACTGATTACACTACACATGCTGGTGTCCGGACCGTCTGTAAGCAGGATTCCTCTCTAGCCTTGCCCGTGGTCTGGTTCTTCAGGTGATCCAGTCTTCCAGCTCCTCACAGCTTTCTGACATAAAACTCTGAAAAGACTCTGGAGGGTTATTTTCATGTCAACAAATCCAAATGTAAACACATCCATCAGCTGTCTTCTTATAATACAGGAGCTTCTCACACCGATGGATGCTAACAGCCTGCAGGTAGATGCAGAGTTCCTCATCCTGGATCCGATCCATTAGCTCTCAGGTGCGACAGGTGGACTCTCTGATAGCGGATGCTAACATCCATTAACTGTGCTGTTAAACGTGACCTGAGTGGAAGTGATGTCACAGAGGGACATGTGTTGGCAGCAGAACAAGTGGGTCGTCTACAATCGAACATTCAGGTCTCCAAAGGATGGATCAAAATTTGATGCAGCGCCCTCGTCAGACTCTCCTCCTTCAGCGTCACCTTGGCCTGCTTTTGTGGTTCTTGTTGCTCTTCTCAAAACGTTTCACTTATCGGAGTTTCAGTCGTCCCTTCCACAGCGCTGCGGTCCACACGCTCAGCTGTGACGCTTTGTTTGTCACGAATCCGTCTGTCTGGCTTCCATGTCTCACCTTCAGTTATGAGCGCTTCTATTGGATCAGCTTTTAAAGGCTCACTTAAGTTCATAATCTTCAGCTTTGGTTTCAAACTTCTGGTGTTTCAGCGTTTTTATCTCTGCGCTGAAGGTTGAGGAGGAATTTTTGCAGGCAGTGGAGATCATGTGAGTCTCCCTGAATTATTATTCCAGATTATATTTACAGCAGGAAGTGATGAAAAAGAGCAGGAAGTGAAGCGTATGATGGTCAGAAAGTCCTGGATGCAGGCAGACCTCTGTATGACTCGGCCTCCATGTTTCCATGTGTGGAGCTGTGCGGAGGACGCAGGAAGAGGAGAGCAATCAAACACAGATAAAAAGAGTTTGAGCTGCTGTGGAAATAAGAGTGTGAAGGAAAAGGCCAAAGTGTTCCAGCTCCCACCCAGCCTCAAATAGTGCGGTGCTCTTAACTCTGCAGCGGCTCCCATTTACCCGACAGGAAAGAGGGAAAGGACGCGAGTGAAGAGGACAGCAGCTCCTAATGGACCTGCTGCCAAACGGAAAATAACAGCAGCTGATGGACGGGTGGATGGAGGGAGGGAAAGAGAGAGCACAGAGAAACATGGATACAGCTGTGCAAACAGCTGTGCTGAATAACACAGAGAGTCAAACTCATCTCACACCACTAAGCTTCCATCATCCACAGCTCACAGTTTCTCCTCCTCCTGCTCAAAGCTGAGTGCTGGGAGGAGCTGGGGCTAAAGCTGTGGACGCTTCACACAGAAGTCTGACCAAACTGGGCAAAGACCAGTGTGAAAGAACACGAGGAGGCAGGCAGCTGGTCTGAAGCGAGATGTATCCCAGGAGGAACAGATAGTTCTGGATTTTGTTTCCTTTGGTGTGTCTATAACACAGCTGGGTTGAAGCTGAAGATATTTGGTTAATTTGTGTATTGTTAGGACGAGCAGTCGACTGTCGGGGAAACTTGTCATGTAAAGTTTGTTTAGCTAATCTGTGCAGGTGAATTTGTCCTGACTAAAGGCATCAGGAGAAAAGCACCGGGCTGCTCAGTCACTACTGTCACGAGTGTTATACTGTCAGAGCAGCAGGCTGGACTTCAGGTGCAGAGTCCAGCCTGCTGCTCTGTCTCCTGTCACATCTGTAAGGACAGTAACACACTTCAGTAAGTCCTCATTAATCATTATAACGGATTAAAACAAAGCCCAACATTTGTGTACTGAAACGAGCTAAATGTTAACTCAAGCTGCCAACTTAAGTTAACATTTATGTTTCATTTTTCCAGAAGAAGAGCTTCAGAGTGTGAGCACAGAGAAGGACCAGCTTTATTTCAGATTTGAGATAAACTTTCAGTTTGTGGTGGTTCTGTTGTCTTTGTGATTACAGGAGCTGCCCTCAGATTCAGACCTCAGCACCACCCAGTGACAGCAGACAGATCATCCAACATGTTCACATGTTAACTGCAACATGAACTGATGAAAGCAGTGCAAAGGTTAAAGTGCCACACGTGCTGCAGTGAAAGCTGCAGCTGTTTTATTGATAAAGTTAAAGACAAAAAACAAAAGGATGAATCACTCCTGTAACTGTGTCCCTGTATATCAGCATTAACAGGACCTCAGCTTGGTGTTTCACAAAGCTGCTGATCTCAGACCTGCACAGCTTCCGTTTTAAACACTGAATGTACTCAGCTGCATGAAGAGCACGTTTGAGTTTCTCTGACACAATTAAATAAAACCTGATGAAGGTCAAAGGTCGTCACTTGTATGTTGAACTACAAACAGTTTTTTGCAGATAGTGTTTTTTACCATAAAGTGATGCAGAGTTATTCATACCAGAGTAACCAGAGAGGATCATATATTTTTAAATATATAACTTTCTACAGGACTGAATATAATATCTTTATGTAAAAGTCCGGAGCCTCTGGGGAGTATCCGAGTATTTATAACATTACTCAAACCAAAGGTCTCCATCACAGTGTTGATGAAATGCTGGGTTTATCCATCTCCTGGGGCGGGCCTATGGAGGAGTGCTGAAGATTTCCCTGTGAGGGAGCTGCTGGTGAAGATGATGAGTCCTGCTTGATCAATGCCATGAGCTTCAGTCTTCCTGGTGTTTCTTAAATGATGCCTCTCTCAGTGGGTCAACAGAACATCTGGCACAGGACAGCTGTGATGGAAGAAAGGCAAGAAGTTTCTCCAAACCTCTGGACCCAGAAACCCAGCTTGGTGCTGATGGTCTCCCTCACTAGTTTCTCTCCAGGGTGAATGTAGCTGTTGATGATGTGGACTCTATTATTAATGAAAAGAACAAACTACACTTGTATGAAACCTGCTGCTGTTGTTTTTAGTCCCCTGGCTGTAGAGTGCCAGTCTTCTGTTAAATCTCAAAGGACAGCATTATTCTGATGTTAACAGTAACTCTGGGCCTCTGTGGAGTGAGCAGCTGAGCTCATCTCTGTCTACCAACGGGTAACAAAAACTGAGGAGTGCTGAATCATTCACAAATATTAGAGTAGCAGCAACAGCAACACAGTGCGTATGCCAAGAGCTAATCTAGCAAACGAATTACCCACAGAGTGACTTTAGAGGAGCGATGAGCAAACACATGCTAACTGCTTTCTCCTCTTCCTCACGGCCTCTCTTCCTGTCCACCTGAGTTATTCGTCCAGTGTCTTTGAACAGGTGCGACAGGAGCGAGGCTACATGCTCTTTGAACAACAGTGTTTCTGGGTGTGAGCTCAGAATGAGACGTGAGTCCTGACGTGTGCTGAGATGGTTTCACGCTTACAGCTGTGTGTGAATAAAATGGGAAATCAGTAATAGACACAAACGTGTGAAATAAAAAATGTGTAAACACTGATCAGCTCAGAGTCCAGCGCTCACAGAGACGGGAGGGAGGAGGGGGGAGGCGAGTCCTCACCTCTGATTTCAGTCAGTCACTTGATTTCTATGGACCAAACGCTGAGAGCACAGAGCTGCTGTCAGCAGACGAAACAGGAACGACCGTCTGAAACCATCAGCCATGATAAATAACAAGAAAATGAATCAATTACAGGAAGGAAGTAGCTCCATCCTCTCACTGCTTATTAGCTCGCAGCGGCGCTCTGCACGCCAGCATGTCAGCAACTGCACACTGATGTTTCGTGTGTGTGTGTGTGTGTGTGTGTGTGAGTGTGTGTGTATGTGAGTGTGTGTGAGTGTGTGTGTGAGTGTGTGTGTGTGTGTGAGTGTGTGTGTGTGTGTGAGTGTATGTGTGTGTGTGTGTGTGTGTGTGTGTCCTTTCACGGGGAACAAAGCAGACCTGCTGTGTTTACTGTGACGAGCAGAGGAAATGAATGCTGGACACATCAGGCTGATAAAGGCAGACACAGTCTGATCTCTGATTCTCCGTGAACACACGGCTCTGTCTCCTCAGAGTCTGTTGCTCCTGTTGGCAGCTGAAATCTGGCCTGTGAAGCATCATCACAGACAATCAGGGAGTGGGGAGCGCAGCCTCTTTAATCTGCTGTGGGGTAAAGCCACACAGCCAAGCAGCCCTTTTATTTTGAGTCATGAATGTTAAGCAGACAACATAAATGGAGCCAAAAAAAAGCAGAAAACTTGAAGTGAAAGGCGGTTTGAGGTTTGTCATCCTGCCTGCAGTGATACCTGTGATTTCAGCTTGTTCTCATTTCCATCCAGTTGATGCTGTTTGTGTCAAAGCTGTTGGCTTTAAATCTCCAAACAGAACGTCACCTCGTGTTAACAGCTTTATCTTCTCAGCGTGTGAGCTAAACAATGTGATTAAATAAACTCTTATGTAATAACCTTGAACACAACTCAGAAACGAGCAGAGAATAACAGAGCAGAGCCACCAGGTAACTTTACACTACAAAGAACTTCAGATATATGCAAAAATTTCACCTGCAGAAGCTCAAAGGCTGAGACCAATGACTGTAACTGTATGGTGACCAATAAGAGGGCCAGGAGAGGGGCGAAGGGTTTCCCTTTGCCAGCAACAGAGGAGGCAGAGACCCGTCCACACAAGACCAGAAGCAGAGATGGCCCCTCTCTGGGCTCGGTCTCTGGCTCTGGGTGCTGGGGCAGTGCAAGACTCTCAGCCTCATGCTCAGGGTCTCAGGCTTGGACTGTGCCTCCTGCAAGGGCTCAAGATCCAGTTCAGCCTGCAGGCCAACGTCATCTTTTGCCTCAGGAAATGGAACATCAAGGTGAAAAGCTCAGGACTGTGTGTCCTCTCAGGGTAATCAGGTGAAGGGGAACAGCTGGGGACGAGACACAGGTGGACAGAAGCAAAACTAGAAGCAAGACACAGAAGACAACTACCAAATTACTGACACATCATGGTAGAAACACGCACACATACATGACACACGTATTTGCAGAGTGGTTACATCCAGAATAAACTTTGAACTGGGTGAGTCACATGACCGGTGATGAAGAGTAACAGATAACTGAAAGTCTTCACGTGTCCTCAAACGTTTCTCAGAGTTCGACGTATTGAGCGCGTTAGAAGAAGTCTCATGTTTTCATCGCAGACGTTGACGCTCCGAGCAGCCAACCGCTCGTGTTGGCATGAACATCGGTTGCTAAGGTTACCAAGCACTCAGCAATTAGCAAGGTCTCAGCCGTTTCTGTGACAACCGCTTCCAGCATGCATCCATCCACCAGAGCCGACTGAGACTAAACAAAGAGTTCACCTCAGCACGGAGCTGGGAGCGTCCCGGAGTTCACAGAGCTCTTTGTGCCATTATGACATAAGTCACGTAGAACCATCAGAAAGTCCGTCCGACTTAAAGCACTCACTGTTCCCAGATCTTCATCTTCCTCTCCTAGCTTTGGCCTCATGGCTCCAGAGAGCCGACATCACATCCAGAGTGAAGCTCAGGAATATTCTGTGTCCTTACTCGCGAAAAGTCACTGCGTGTTTGTCTCTGCATGCTCAGCAGGCGAATATGAGATCAGAGAAACACAACAGCTTAGCATAGGCACACAGTGTGCCTATGCTAAGCTGTCCTCACGTTTAAATCCAACGTTCAGCACAAAGTGAACTCGACTAAGGTTTCTACACTCATGGATTAAACACTGATACGGGGATGCAACATGACAGACACTGGGAAGTGAACGAGGAAGAGGAGGCAAAACACGCAACCAAAGCAGGTCAGACTGGCCTTCATCCCCACACTCATCATCACTTCCCTGTACGAAAAAGACCTGCTGCACTGATAACAGTGCACACACACACGCACACACACACGCACACACACACACACGCACACACACACACACACACACGCGCACACACACACACGCACACACACGCACACACACACGCACACACACACACACACGCACGCACACGCACACGCACACAGCAGTAGTTCAGCCCACAAAAAGCCTCTTTACGGATTTCATGTGCTTCTGTCCATGACAGTACACCATGCTCTCCTTCACTCACAGCCTGATCTCCTCTGTCAAAGGAGGGAATGACGCACTCACAAAGCAAAACTGGAGTGTGGCCTGTTTCCTCACTGCTTCCACACTAAAGCCTTTCTGTTCCCTCTCAGCTGGACGAGGTGGCGCCTGAGGGAGGAGCTCGGGGTCGATGACGGCCATCTGTCCTTAAAGCTTCACAGCCTAGTTCACGTTGGCTTCTTGTCTCCGATTCTTACATGAACCATGGAGTTTACATTACACCCAACTAAAGGTGGACAGAAAAGACAAAGATGCAAACGAACAAAGATTAAAGCCACGCACAGAGCAGGTGTGAGGAGGCGCGACATCACCGATCTGCCCTCATAAAAACATGCATCTCTAACACCTGATGATTAGGTCAGCAAACATCGACACTACATTGATTACGGGCTCGCGCACACCGCGCACCCATGCCCAGTATCCTGCTAGCCAATGTTCAATCCATCGAGAACAAGCTTGATGACCTCAGAGCCAGAATCAAGTTCCAGAGAGACATTCGGGACTGCAACCTCCTCTGCTTCACCGAGACTTGGCTGAACCCAGCGATACCAGACCACGCCGTGCAGCCGACGGGGTTCTTTTCGGTTTACCGCATGGACAGGACAATGGAGTCGGGGAAGAAAAGAGGTGGTGGAGTGTGTTTGATGGTGAACAACAGATGGTGCGACAGCACAAACATCTCCCCACTCACACGCTCTTGCTCGCCCAATCTGGAGCTTTTGATCGTTAAATGTCGCCCTTTCTATCTCCCTCGGGAATTCACTGCGGTCGTTGCCTGCACTGTTTATGTGAGCTACATGAGGCTCTCACACATCAACAAACACTTCACCAAGATGCCACACTCATTGTTATGGGAGATTTTGACAGAGTGAATCTCAAACGGACATTTCACAACCTTCACCAGCACATCAACTGCCCCACCCGGGGCACGAGGACATTAGACCACTGCTACACCCCGTTCAAGAACTGTTACAAGGCTCAACCCCTGCCGGCATTTGGAAAATCGGACCATTCCGCCATCTTCCTCATACCTGCTTACAAACAAAGGCTAAAGCAGCAACCACCAATCAGGAGGGAGGTTGCTCGCTGGACGGACCAATCGGTGGCCGCGCTGCAGGACGCACTGGATGACGCAGACTGGGACATGTTTCGGCGCAGCTCTGATGACATCAACATGTTTACGGAAGCGGTTGTGGGATTTATCGGGAAACTAGCGGACGACACAGCAGAAAGAACTATCATCCGAACGTTTGCCAACCAGAAGCCGTGGGTGGATAAAAACATCCGCGACGCTCTGAGATCACGCACCGCTGCCTACAATGAAGGGCTCGTCTCCGGTAATATGGACCTATACAAGGCTGCGTCCTACAACGTGCGCAGCGCGGTCAGAAAGGCAAAGCGGAGCTACGGGGAAAAACTAGAGTCACAGCTACGACAGTGCGACTCTAGGAGCCTGTGGAAAGGACTGCGGACTATAACGGACTATAAACGACCAGCTTCTTCAATGATGAATGCCGATGCTTCACTGGCTGATGAGCTGAACACGTTTTATGCTCGCTTCGACGCCGCAGCAATTAAAACAACAAACGGCTGCGCGCGCTCGGAGTGCACCAGTGAAGAAAATGCATTCGTCATCACAGAGCATGCCGTGAGGAACACCTTCAGGAGGGTGAACACCAGGAAGGCAGCAGGACCAGATGCAATCCCTGGCCGGGTCCTTAGAGCCTGCGCTGATCAACTAGCACCGGTGTTCACAGAGATCTTCAACCTCTCCCTGGCCCAAGCTGTGGTTCCCACGTGCTTCAAACGGTCCATTATTGTCCCTGTTCCAAAGAAACAACAGCCCGCTTGCCACAATGACTACCGTCCAGTAGCACTGACTTCAATTGTGATGAAGTGTTTTGAAAGACTGATGAGAGATCACATCACTTCTTCACTTCCTGCCACCATCGACTCACTTCAGTTTGCTTACCGGACTAATCGTTCCACAGACGATGCCATATCTCACCTGCTCCACACATCCCTGAGTCACCTGGACACTGGCAGAGGGAATTATGTTAGGATGCTGTTCGTGGACTACAGTTCAGCATTCAACACAATAATTCCCTCTAAGCTTTTCACCAAGTTGACGGATCTAGGACTCAGCTCATCACTGTGTCAGTGGATCCTCAACTTCCTCACAGACAGACCCCAATCAGTGAGGGTAGGAAAACAAGTCTCCCCCTCCATCTCACTCAGCACTGGAGTGCCTCAGGGCTGTGTTTTAAGCCCCCTGCTGTACTCACTGTACACTTATGACTGTGTAGCCACATCCGACACCACCTCCATTGTCAAGTTTGCTGACGACACTGCTGTTGTGGGCCTGATCTCCGACAACATCGAGACGGCCTACCTGGAGGAGATTAGGAACCTGGAGACCTGGTGCCAGGAGAATAACCTCCTCCTAAACATCAGCAAGACTAAGGAGCTGATCGTGGACTTCACTACAAAGCAGGCGAGGAATTACAAACCCCTCATCATCAGTGGCACGCCAGTGGAGAGAGTGGACAGTTTCCGATACCTGGGTGTCCACATCACTCAGGACCTGTCATGGTCCTGTCACATCAACACCCTGGTTAAGAAAGCCCGTCAGCGTCTCTTCTTCCTCAGAAGACTTAGAGACTTCCATCTGCCACTGAAGGTGCTCAAGAACTTCTACTCCTGCACCATCGAGAGCGTCCTGACGTCAAACATCTGCACCTGGTTTGGGAACAGCACCAAGCAGGATAGACGAGATCTGCAAAGGGTGGTGCGCTCAGCCGAACGCATCATTCAATCAGAGCTCCCTGACCTGCTGTCCATCTACACCAAGCGGTGCAAGTCCAAAGCTAGGAAGATTATGATGGACCTCTCCCATCCCAACAATGGACTCTTCTCACTGTTGAGGTCTGGGAAGCGCTTCCGCTCCCTTAAGGCCAAAACAGAGAGAATGAGGAGGAGCTTCTTCCCCCAGGCTATTCGGGCCCTGAACCAGGTGTAGGACTGGACTCTCCCAAACACGTCACTATAAGACTGGACTCTCACACACGTCACCACACGCACCACCACACATTTCCTATAATCCTATAATTCCTATAATTTATAATCTTTATAATCTTTATAATCTCTTCTGCTATTTAATATATAAATATTTATATATTTGCACATTCTTTACTGTAAATTCCTAAGTTAATTTGTAAATTCTGTAGTAACCTGTAAATTGTAAATATTGTAAAACTTTTCTTCTGTCATTAATGGTCGGGCATTGTACAGCTACAAGCATTTCACCTCCATGTCATACTGTGTATGGTTGTGTGTGTGTGACAAATAAATTTTGAATTTGATTATAGTTTTCAAACTCGACTGAAATAAAGAGCAGCCTGTAAGTCGCTCTGACAGTAAACGTTCAGCAGTGTTTAAGGAGCTTCCAGTAAAATATCTGATCTTTGTGTTTTAGCGGCACTAATAAACACAAAACAGAGACAACACAGCACATTTCCAGGGGGTAGGGTTAGGGTTAATTTGTAAGGTTAGGGAAGACAAAACTAAAGACCTGAACTGGGAAAGCTAAATGACAAACCTGAGATGAAACAAAAAGGGAAGAGAGGCAGAGAGACGAGCAGGACACCGAGGAACACAGACTGACGCGGAGTTACGCAGACAAACCAGCAACAGGCAGGAGAACACACAGGGCTTAAATACACACACCAGTAATCAGGGGATGAGAGACAGGAGGGCAACACAGCTGGGAGGAATCTGGGCTGACGGGACAGGGGAAACGTAAACTGAACACACTCACATCAGACAGAGACCTTCACAATAAAACAGGAAACTCAGACACATGGAACCAGACAAGACATTGAACTAAACAGACAGATTCACAAACAGATGGGGAGACACCAAAGACAGACAGATACAGACGCAGACTCAGAGGCAGATCGAAAATAACACAGAACTTAAACAATCATCTAGAAAATGATAACAAACTAAAAGCGCTGGGTCACCGACCCAGGACCATGACTACAACTACCAAAACACTTCATTCAGGTCTCAAATAAAGTCATTCTTCCAGAACACTAGCAAAGGTTGACAGCCGACAAACACACTTTGTCACCCACAAAACAATGACCTAAAAAACACTAACAACATGTAGCATTACACAGTGTTTTCTTGTGTAAAACAAGGACACATCTCTGTTTATAATTTCAATATATGTTACTGGAATGAATCAGACATCATGCAGAATTCATTAATATTTGTTTATGTATTTTTATTTTTTTGCACTAAGTAATCCCAAAATACAAGTATTTATATACACACCATCCACTGATACACATACAATAGTAATGCTAATCTACTCGGTCTCCTCCATTTGGCCACAGGTTCTCATCCACATCACATCTCATGTCATCTAGGGCAACACACCTAGGAAAGAATCTTCTGGCTGCCAGAATTGAAGGAGTTGAAAAATTGAAGGAGTAACACCTGTGCAGATGTTCATCTACAATGAGAATCAGCTGTGGCTGGTTAAACTGCATTTTTAGATTTAAAATATGTTTCACTAAAATATTGCTGTTGCATTTTGCTGTCTTTTCAAGTTTTGCATTGTGTTATTGTTTTGGCCATAAGTTTAACAGTTTTGAAAACAGTATGTAAGCACATGCAAAATGTCCTGTACGTACAAAGAGTTTTGGCAGTTGTTGTGTCTGAGTGAGAAGATGATTCATGAAATTTGAGAGATGTAGTCATTGAATGCATTTTGTGCCAAAACAATGATAACTGGTCCTCAGTTTAGCCCACATAGACTTCTGTTGTGCTCACTGTGTGAGGAGTTTTGCAAACGTGACCTAAGTATTGAGAAATGTGTCCTAGCGTCTGTAAAAAACTGTAATGACCTCATCCTACCATATCAGCACACCCCACCTCAAGGACATGTCCTGGTCAAACATGACTCCATGAGGCCGAGGTTATGCCATCCAGAGGAAGAATCTGCTTAGATTAAGATTTTCAGGGCGAGTATAAGCTCAGTTTTCAAGTACAAAAGGAAATCAGAGGGTTATGTTTTTATTTTATTATTATTAATATTATTTTGGCTTCTTTGGTGATGTAATCATAACTAATAACTTTATCACTTATTGTCAGGAGTGTGGGCACGCATCAGGCGATCAAGTGCTTTCCTGCCTTCATTTTTACATCTACAATTCAAATCCAGCAGCTGAACTTGAAACTTTCCCAAAGCCACGGCGCCCGTGTGCTGAGCGCGCCTGCTGTGGACTAATATAGATCGCAGGAAGCGACTGTTTTAACAGGAAGGTTTGAAGTGGACACTTTAAATGTTGAAACTGCTGAGAGCGAGGGAAAGGCCTCGCAGTGAGCGGCAGAGGGACCTTGAGTTGAAATGGTTTTGCCAGCTGCTGTTTCTGAGGGTCAAATACGAGCTCGAAGATCAGACTCATCTTCCTGCTTTCAAAGCTGCTTTTATCGTCTTTATTTACCCTCAAATCTCATCTTTGACCTGCAACAAAAACGTCACCTGGTTGGCAGACATCATTGTGTGTTAGTGACGAGCCACTGTGGATGTGTGTGGCTGCGCAGGTCAGGCCTGTGAGCAGCAGTACCAGGACCCATTCATCAAACAGTCCCAACGCAGGGCAGGTGAGAGATGGGAAAGGTCGAGATGGGCAGCAAAGCACGCAGAGGCATAAATGTTCCTTTTCCCTCAGCCTTTGGGGTGGCTGTAGCTCAGGTGGTAGAGCGGGTCATCTACTGATAGGAAGGTTGGTGGTTGGTGCATACCTTGGGCAAGATACTAACCCCAAATTGCTCTCCGATGCATCCATCGGTGTGTGTGTGAATGTGACTTAGAAAGCAAAAATGTGCTTGTGCGAATGGTTGAATGTACAAGTTGTGCACAGCGCTTTGAGTGCTCAGAAAGAGTAGAAATGCACTAAGAACCAGTCCATTTACCACTTTACTGGTCACTGAAGGATGAGTGCCTGTGGTGCTGTACAGCCACAGATGGTGCCAACATCAGCTCCAACCGCTGCAGTTCCTCTGACATCCAGCAGAGGCAGCAGTGAGTCCCATAGACTCCCATGTTAAAACTTTCCAGCTGAAATAAACATGTTTACAGGCTGGTAGACAAACTGTTTGGTCTCTGCGGATCACTTCCCCTTCCTGACACCTGTACAGGGGAGGATGTTGTATAGCTCGCCTGTTTGAACTGGATTCAGGCTTAAAGTTTGCATCGTTGGGGGCGTGGCCTTTTGGCTCTATGGCCTCTGGTGTCCTGCTTTTGGGTCTCCTTACCTTTGACATTTGTTACACACAAGCCTTCAGTTTCATTTTATTTAGTTAAATAGTCCTGAGGTCGAGTTTAGCGGAATAACATTCTCCGCACACGGCTCTCAGCCTCTACGAGGAAAATATGGAAACTCAGGTTAAAGTAGTTATATCTGACACTGCCACTGTATTAATACAGTTTGCTTTGGTTTAATTTATTTATTGTTAACTTTTGTATCACATATTCTTCAGATACCATATGATGTTCATTAATGGCGCCTCTCTCTATAAAATTTATTCCATCATCCTGACCAGAAACATAAAAAACACGAACAGGAAGAAGTTTAGTATTTAGTTTTGAAGCAAGTTTTTCTTTTATATAGATGAGGTCGGTTCTTCTTTTCAGTACAGGAAGTCGTGCTGACAACTGTATAAAGGCTGGAATAAGAAATCACTCTCACACAGCTGCCGGCTGACGCGTCTGACAAACAGTCTGCTTCTAAAGTCGTCCAGATTAAGCCAGCGTGACGTCTGCAGAGGTCAGAGGAAATTCGAGGAAGTGTGACGTCGGTCTGTGCCATGACCCCCAAATTAGCCGAGAGGACGCGTCCACTTCATCAAACGTGAAGGACGCCCATCAAATCGTCCGTCTCTGGACATTAATTAAAGGCAATGATTGGATGTTGACTTTACTTTGTCTGCTAATGAAAGGAGTCATGTTTGGTAATCACAGCGACATCTTTAAATAATTGGACGTTTCTGCAGTTATTCCTTTGATCGTTGTGTCGTTCTCATTAATCATCTTCACCTGCTATTTTGTGCCAATATTTAAAGTGTTTTGATTGGCCAATAAAAGCATTGTACACTGATTTTCAGCGTCTGGCCAGATGTTGACAGTGGCTGAGACAGTTGGGGAAGGTCAGTTTATCAGTGACATCACTTAACCCGACAGCCTGGGGACGAATTTCAGCGACGGACCGAGCGAGCCAACGTTAGCAGTTCTACAGGAGGTGTTTGAAAATCTAGAACACAGGAAGTGAA
Organism: Rhamphochromis sp. 'chilingali'; assembly: GCF_963969265.1. Taxonomy (NCBI): domain Eukaryota; kingdom Metazoa; phylum Chordata; class Actinopteri; order Cichliformes; family Cichlidae; genus Rhamphochromis; species Rhamphochromis sp. 'chilingali'. Next base: position 37,376,517 of record NC_137939.1, read on the forward strand.
ATATTACCACGGAGTAAATCGGTTTGGCTGAGATCAAAGTTATTAGATTAAATAAAACTTTATTAATCCATCGGGTGGTTTTCACACAGCTGAATAAACGTCAAACAGAAAACTGATTAAACAGACGTGTGAGACGGTCGAGAGTTTACGCCAGTGTCCTGTTATATTTTAGATAGCAAGGAGCAGACGGCGAGTTTATTAAACTCCACCCACACAGCGGTGACGCTAATCTGGAGGCTAGACCGTCCAAATTCACAGCCTCGCACTTCCGGCCTTCTCGGTCTACGTGGGCCGGGTCCGAAGGATGCGGCCTACGTTTTGGGACACAGCTAAGGACAGGATCACGGGAACAGGTAAGGGGGCGGGCATAACTTAATAGTCATACACAGAGGACGAGACAGACTCACACAGGAAACAGGAAATGACACATAAACAGGGAAGTACGGATGATGGGATTAACGTAAACCTTAAACTGAGACATACTAACAGTAAACACTAAAACGTAATATTTCTCCAATATATGTGTGAATGTGTGTGTGAATGTGTGTGTGACTGGATATGTAAAGCGCTTTGGGGTCCTTAGGGACTAGTAAAGCGCTATATAAATACAGGCCATTTACCATTTACCATATGTGTGTGTGTGGTCCAGTATGCTCCCTCCAGCAGATCAATAGATCACTTCCTGCTGTTTGTTTGTATAAGTCACATGACCACTCCTGCTGTGAATCACTGAGTGTGGGACTGATGAAGCTTTCCTCTCCTCTGCACGCTCCCTCGCTGCGTCTCCACCTCGAATATCGAGCCATTTAATTAGCCCCTCCCCCTCCTTGCAGGCCTGCTCGATCAATAGCTGTGATTACCAAACTGCAGCCGCGCATCACAGAAATCAGAGCAGCAGTCGTGCTGGTGTGTCCGGAGGTGACATTTAGATTTATGTCCGCCAAAGCAGCAATAAATCACGAGTCCCAGCACGACGTGTGCGCTCACAGGATAATTAACAATATTTAATGAAGAGTATGAACGAGTGGGCTCGTGTGAGCTGGGAGAACGAACGCTCTGTGTGTTTACAGCTTCCTGTTTAGTCGCGTGTCTGTGGATCAAGCATCAGTCTGCTGCACCATGGTGACGTCTCACAAACCTGGATCAGGAGCATCACTTATCATTTCATCTACACTGAAAACCATTACAGACCCCACCTGGTTCAGGTCACACTAACAAATTCATTAAG